>NC_090451.1:97519330-97829598 GCF_031143425.1 Pleurodeles waltl | reverse complement strand
AGTAGGCATTTTCTTGGTGAAACCATTCTGTGACTCTTCCTGTTTGTGATTGCCTGTCTGGTTGTAGCCTGCATATCCCTTTGAGCTATCTGTGCTAGAGTGGAGGGAGGAGCGGTCACTTACACCTGAATGGGCTGTGCCTGTCCTCTCACAATGCAGTTTCCAACCCCCTGGTGTGTGTCTGGGGCCGGGCCTGGGCAAGGCAGGATCTTGTGAACAACAGAGACTTTCCTTTGAAATAGGCCTACTTCAAAGGCAGAAAGGGGTATAAGTATTGGACCCAAAACCCCTGAAAATGAGATGACTTCAAGACTACTTCTGGAACCAAGAGGAACCTCTGCCAAGGGGAAGAGCTGGAGGAGGAGTACTGCCCTTTTGCCTGTGACTGTGCTTAGCTGGGTTGGCCTGAAGTAGCTGCTTCTGCCTGAAAGAGGACAAAGACTGACTTTTGTGTGACTTCCCACTGGTGAAGAATCTCCAGGGGCTTGAACTGAGCTTGCCTCCTATTGTTGAAGTCTTAGGGACATCAAAGACTTCTCTCTACCAGCACCTGGACTCTCTGATGAGACTCCTGCCCTTCCAAGTGATGCCCTAAACCGTCTCTGGGCACTTGAAAGGTGAAGCTGGTGGAAAAGGACAGCAATCCACGCACAGACCACCGTACGGAGAAACGTTTCTGGAGAAATGATACGCAACACCCGGTAGCGGCTGTTGATCATGACGCAAGCCCCACGCAGCACAGGTTCTTGACACTGTGCGCCCGGATTTTGAACACAACATCGCTGAGTGTGAAAAATCAACACAAAGCCAGCTTAGACCTGAAGTGCACATCTGGGAATCAACGCATCACTCTTTGACGGGAGAGAGGAAACGACGCACGCCGACCCGAACAGAGAGTGATCAACGTACAGTCTTGCTTGCAAGTGAGATACTGACGCATCGCTGGCCTTTTTCAATGCACATTCGCCTGTGCAGCTTTATTTTTTACGCTAACCAGATACTTTGTGTAACAACAGCATTCTCACTGTTTTCTAAGTATTAAGGCTCTTATTCTTTTTAAAATTCATTTCTTGACTTGTGTATGTTGGATTTTTGGCATTCTGGTCTTGTTTGATTACCTATTTTTCTAAACTGGTGTGGTGTCCATTTTGTAGTGTTATCACTGTATTACTGTGTGTTTGGTACAAATACTTTACACATTGCTTCTGAAGTTAAGCCTGCCTGCTCGTGCCAAGCTACCAAGGGGGCAAGTAAGGGTTAACTGAGAGTGATTCTCCTTTACCCTGACTAGAGTGAGGGTCCTTGCTTGGACAGGGGGTAACCTGACTGTCAACCAAAGACCCCATTTCTAACACCAATCAATAATCTAATTTAGACAGAGAGCACTTGCACTTTTGCACTGGTCAGCAGTGGTAAAGTGCCCCGAGTCCAAAAGCCAGCAAAACCGACATTTAGCACAGGATCAAAAACAGGAGGTGAGAAGTAAGAAGTCTGGGGATAACCCTGCAAAAAGGGCCATTTCCTACAATGAGCATGACTTTTCTTGATCTACTCATCCAAGACAGACTGCAAATCCAAGGAATCTATAAAATAACCTCTTTTTCAGTTTGCTGTACTTATCTGTTAGTAGTGTCAACAGCGCTAGCAGAGCTGCTTTGAATATTAGCTAAACAATCTCATCATCCAGCCATTTTTTAATTGAGTTGGGTATAGTTTTATATTTATCCTAGCAATGGAACCATTCAGGGAGGAAGATAATAACATTGTGGTAGCCTATACGATTTTCCATGTTGTCCTTCTTGAAGCCTAAAACAATTGTTGCAAATGTGTGGGGCAAAATTTCTCTTTACCTTTTTAATCTGTTAATTAGTTTCTTGTTTTTTTCATTTCCCAGGTTTTTGATATCATTCTATTTTTCTTTCTTTCTTTCTTTCTTTTTCTTTCTTTCTATCCTTCTTTCCTTCTTTCTTTTCTTTCTTTCTTTCTTTCTTTCTTCCATCATGTTTTCCTTCCTTCCTCTTGCAAGACATATTTTACTAGATATCAGATTGTTAAGTGAGAAAATTGCTGCCAAATACATCACCATGCAGATTTTTAAGCATGATACAGCAGTTTACACTAAATATGCTTCATTAAATAACATTGAACTATGAATGCTATTTCCAAATGAATAGAAATTGTTCTCCAGTGCTCTTGACAGCATAGTTCACACCTAATGTACTGTATGCAGAAATGTTCTGTAACTGCTCAGTGACTCCTTGGCAAGCCTGCGGTACATGCTGTAACTATCCCATTCAGTGTGGACTGTACTAATTGCTCTGGTGTTCCAGTTCTGTAACTGCATAAAAAGCTCACAGCACTTCTTAAATAGGAAAACAATTACGGGTTCTGTTCCGATTAACAACATTTGGTGAAAGGCAAGAAAGAGAAAGGCTTAAGGTAAACTGAAAAAGGAGCGAGAAAGAAAGGATAACCACTACTAACGCCAATAGGTCTCTGTTTACTGTGATAATTCATGCAAATATATGCAATTATAGAAATTGGGTTGTTAGTTGGCAGAGGTATCCAAGTAGGGACCACAATCCTACTCAGAGTAAGTCAGATACACACCTTATTACAACTTTGGCGGTAAAAACCGCCTACCGCCGCGGCACCAGGCGCCAAAGACCCTCGCCGCGGCTACCAGCCATCCGCCATATTATGACCACAGCTGGATTTCCACCACAATAACGGCGGAAATCCGTCTGTAGGCCATGCCGGCCGATGGCTGTAAGGTGGCGCTGCTACCACCAGCAGCGCCATGCCAGTAGACCGCCGCCAGCCGTATCATGACCAATAATACGGCCTGGCGGTGTTCTGCTGGCAGGCGCTGCTGGCGGTAGCAGCGCCCCGTCCCGTCTCCTGCTGGAGGCCCCCCTGGATCCAGGGTGGGGTCTCTGACAGGGTAGGGGAGTGGAGGGGTTGTGTGTGTGGGGGGGTAGTGTGAATGTATGTGTGTGCGTGAATGCTAGTGTGTGTTGAGTGTTGAATGCGTGTGTGCATGTAATATGAATGCGTGTCTGCGTGTATGTTTGGAAGTGTGTGCGGATGTGTGTGTGTGCGGATGTATGCATGTGTGTAAGCATGTGGGAATGGGTGTGTGTATGCGTGTGTGTGTGTGAAGGGGGGGCGTGAATGGAGGGGGTTTTGGAGAGGTAGGTGGGAAGGGGGAGACCCCTGTCAGTGACAGGGAAGGAATTCCCTGTCATTGATATGGCCTCCTGCCATGTTTTTCATGGCGTAACCATGATGGTAGGCGGGGTCATAATCCCGCAGGCAGCACAATGGCGACCGCCGGGCTGTAGATGGATACCTCCATCCTGGCGGCTGTTACCGCCGTGGCGGTCGGAGTGGTACATTGGCGGGATGGCTCACCGCCACATTATCGCCAACCGCTGGGGTCATAATCACCCCCTAAATGTGAAAACAGTGCTTAAAAGTCACTTGCGGTCAAAAGGTTACTTGAGGTCGCAAGGGACCTGTGCAACATCAAAATCCAGACAGAGCGCGATGGAGGGTAGGCCGGTTACGAACCTATGCAGGGTCTGCTGAAACAGTACCATTGATGGCGTCGATAGCGAGGGCACGATGCATCAATATTTTTACCGCACTTGGGGCACTGTGTTGTCGTTGGCTCTGTGGAAGTGAATGCAATGCATCATGATTGGGCCACGCAGAGTGGTGTCAGGCCGCACATACTGTGAATCCGCTGCACCCCTGGAAATGACCAATGAGACAATTTTTCTGCTGCACTCAGAGTGATGCGTTGCTTTTTCCAGATCTTAGCTGCAGAACCCGCTTCTGAGGCCCAGGAATATAGTGGGCGCCTCAGGCGAGGGTGGGGCTCACAGATGGCAGAGTCTAGCAGCACCAGGAGAGTTGCAAGCAGTCTTTGTATGTCCCTGAGACTGCAGGAGAACAGGGGTCAAGGTATTGGAGACCCTTGGTTCAAGGATGTAGAGAGCAAGTCCAGTCCCTCTCACTGTAGGACAGAAGCAGCAGGCCAGCACAGCAGAACAAACAATAGAGTGGCAGTCCCTCCTACAGCACAGCTCCGAGCAGCAGTAGGCCAACACAGCAATGCAGTTGCAGAGTGACAGTTCCTCCTGGCAGCACAGCAGTCCTTCTTCCTGGCAAAGTGTCCCTGGTTCCAGTAGAGATCTGATTTGCTGCAGTTTGGGTCCAGTACTTATACCCAAATGTGCCTTTGAAGTGGGGAGACTTGAAAGAGGCCTTTGAATATCACAAGGTTCCTGTCTTTTCTTTCCCCGGCTCTAGACACTCTACAGGGGGATATGCAGCCTTTTGTTTAAAGAGAGGCACAGCCCTATTCAGGTGTGTCAGCTTCTCCCACTCCTCTAGCTCAGGAAGACCAATCAGCCTGGTGATGGGCCATCAGGATGCAAATGTCACACCTAAACTCCCTTTGTGTATGACTGTCTAAAGGGAATGCACAAAGCCCAGCTGTCAACAGCCCCAGATGTGTATTCAGAGACAGACAGAGGCACAGAATGGTTAAAGTAAGAAAATGCCACCTTTCTAAAAGTGGCATTTCCAGATTTACAATTTGTAATCCAGCTTCACCATAAATTGTGATTCTACATTGTGAGTCCAGAGACACCAAACTCCCCTTTTCTGTCTTTCCCAATTGGAGAGTACACTTAAAAGATGTTTTAAGGTAATCCCAATGCGAACCTATGGGAGAAATAGTCCTTGCAATAGTGAAAAACAAATGTAAGAGTTTTTTACTATGCGGACATGGTAAACTTAAAAGAACATGTCCAACTTTTTAAATACACTGCACTGTGCTCTTGGGGGTAAGGAGTGACTCACATATAATAAAAAGGAAGGTTTGAGGTCGAAATGGCAGTTTACAACTGCAGACACAGGCTCTGCAGTGGCAGGCCTGAGATGTTTGGAAGCCTACTGTAGTGGGTGGCACAATCAGTGCTGCAGGCCCACGAATAGCAATTAATTTACAGGCCCTAGGCACATACAGTGCACTTTATGTGGGACTTTCAAGTAAAATAAATATGCCAATTGTGGATAAGCCAACTGTACTATGTATAGTGGACAAAGCACCTGAACCTTAGCACTGGTCAGCAGTGGTAAAGTGCCCAGAATCCCAAAAGTCAGCAAAAATGAGTCAGAAAAAACAGGAGGTCAGAGGGCAAAAAGTTAGAGAAAACCATACCAAGGACACCAGGTCTAACATATGCAGAAATAATGATGCAATGCAACAGCATATTAAAGAAATGCAATTGCTGTGCCTTTTCTTATTGTGGTAGTGGTAATATTGTTGGTAGGGTGGTAATGGATATTTGTAGCAACTGTATTGGTGGTATTTGTGGTGGTTGCATTAGTGGTGTTAGTGGAACACACATGCAAATAGACCCGATTCAGGAAGGAAACTCCTGATTTTTTAAGCAAAAAATGTACTTATTGTATCTGTTTTCTGCCGGAAATTACCACTGCGTTAATAAAAGTCAATAGGGAAAAAGCAAGCCCTGATTTTGTTTTTCAAAATCTCCCACTTTATTTTTCTAAACTTTTAGCATGTGTGGTGGAGGTGGAGGTGGAGTTGGTATTGGTGGCAATATCGGAGGTGGGGTTGTAATAGCAGTGTTTTTGGTATTTGTGGTGGCATTAGCAGTTATCAATAGTAGAAAGGCAAAAAAGAAACACTCTTCCGAGCTGATCTAAGATCTGATTTACAATGCCTCCAACTAGTGCCAAACGAGGGTGATTCTGATAAACTAATGACTGAAGGGGTTCACCCATAATCCATTTGTGTACATTTTAAGCAATAGAAGACAAAACACTCTAAACCCAGAACTAGAAATGGAACCTACTCCAGAATTAATACTAGACAGTATAGTTTGGAAAGACATCTCTGTCTACTACCAACACCAGACACCAGTGCCGTGGTTTTTGTGACCTTTTTGCCATGTACCCAAAGGCCAAAACAGGGGAACCGCCACCTCAGAACTTTCAAATCACTTCCACCTCTAAAAGGGCTTCACAGACTCCAAAACAAGGAGTGGGAACCAGAAAATAATCTGTGGTATGTTCCTCAAACTTTGAAGTGAGTGTGCAAGCCATTATTTCCTACTTTGTTTTGTTCACTCTATCCTCAGTAAGGCAGATTTCAGTCCTCTTTCCTTCCTGTATTTCCTTTTATTGTGACACGCGGACAAATCCCTTGCACAGGTGGCCTTCTGAAGTCCACTAGATTCCTTGCCCTGTCGGGGTAAGGAGTATTGTGTTCAGTGCTTAATTTGTTCATAAAAAGGTGCCGGTGCCCAAAGCCCTCCTCTTAAACACGCGCTGCGGCAATTAAATGTGCGAACACGGAATACTGAGGTAGGGTAACCCTGAAGCCATCTCGGGCCTCTTCAATCCATTTAAAGCCACTCTCTGCCCCTTCAGCTCACTCTTGCAGCTTCCTGCATTCTCCCTTAGTGACGCTTTTTCGTTGTTCTCTTCCTCCGTCTTTCCCATATGAAGGGGCCTGTGGAGAGAGAGACGCAGTCTAGTCTCTCCGCGAGTGTATTCGGGACGGAGGAAGTGGCGCGGAAGGCGCCTCATTGGTGTAAGGTAAGTAGGGGTGGGGTTTGGGTTAAGGGTTTATAAGGGGGGTGGAGGGTGGGGTCGGCCTCTTTCTCCGCGCCAACATTAGAGAGGGAGGGTGTTTTCAGCGAGGAGTGAGGGTTTTCCCTATAGGTAAGGAGTCAGGATTTTCTTGCCAGGGTAGGCCAGGTTAGAGTGGGGGAGGAGATTTAACTTAGCATCCCGGTCCCGAAGCCAGCTGGGGTTTTAAGGGCACCGGCCGAAGAGGAGGTCGGCCCCTTGGGCATTTCCCGGTGCGCGGAAACCGCGCGTTTAGCTATTCCAGCATCTGGCATTCCTCGGCGCGCGGAGACCCTGCGCTTTAACTAATTTAGCCTCTTGGGCATTTCTTGGCGCAGAGACCGCACGGTGAAGATAAGGCAGCGCGCACAGGCCTAACTGCGGCCTAGGGCGTCTTCACCCCCCCGCGGGGGCCCCCAAATAGCGCGGAACTCGAAGGAGGCGGGGAGGGCCCCTCGGCAGGAATAAAAAGGCAAAAAAAAAAAAAATAATCTATATAAAAAAATAAAAAAAAAAGGAAATTGGGCAGCATTGAGGACAGGCAGTAAGCCTACTCCCTACAAAAGGGAACACAGCAGGCAGACAGGACAGGCCCACAGGGGCATATAAAAAAATATATATATATATATGTGTAAAAAATAAAAATAATAATAATATTATAACAAGAATAGCATTAGATAGCTAACAGGCGCGGTAACACGGCAATAAGCCACGACGCGGACGCAGTGAGGGCCGCGCTCCGCGTGCTAGGTGAAGCAGGCAGGGCGGACTTAATGAGACCAGGGGTCCTAGATCAGGCCTGGGTGGGGATGTCACGCCCTACGAGGGCTGCATCGGGGCGGGTCGCGGCGGCAATAGCGGCGTGCGAGTCACAGGACTCCAATGCGGGAACAGACAGCGTGGAGGCAGGGGCAGACCCCGCAGGCATGGTGGGTCAGCTGACGGGGGAGGCGGGGGCGCAGGGCAAGGCGGGGTGGCAGAGCAGCCCCTACCGGGGCCTAGCGGGGTTTTCGCCCCGTTAGATTTGTCATACCATAGAGAGGAGGGCCCCAGCCCAGGGTTTTTCGGGGCGCCGGCAAAGAAAAGAGGCAAGTACGCGGGAAAACACAGGGGGGGGCGGGGAGGGCCAAGACAACGCCCCGTCAGGCCAGGGGGGGGAAAGTCAGGTCCGCACAGGAATCAGGGCCTGCTAGGGTCCAGACCCCACACACACAAGGGAACTGGCACCAGGCAGAGACCTGGGACTTGGAGGCCAGGATCCGGGAACAACGTAGGGTCGTCCTAGAGACAGAGGCCAGGTGGGTACAGCTGTGTAAAGACAAGGAAGAGGCGAACGCTCGCAGCAAAACAACCCCAAGAACCAGAGAGGCCAGAGGGCACGTAGGAACGCAGCAGCCAGGGCCAGGAAGCGGAACCTGGGTATGGGTCCCACAGGCAAGGGGAGAGCAGAGACAAGAGGCTCGTGCGGCCGAAGGGTTAGTAGGCGCGGGGAAGCCCGGTGACGCAGGCGGTCACGGGGGCAAAAAGGCAGCAATGCCAACGGCAGAGGTTGGCAAGAGACGGACTACGCCGACTGGGCACAACACGGCTCAAACGCGTTGGTACGAAGCACTGGAGGGGTCTGCGGCGGCCTTCTCCACACCGGGGGACCACGGATACCATCCTGATGACACACGTCATGCGGGCACGGAAGCGAGCGAGAGTACATCAACCAATGTAAGAGATTTTGGCCAACACAAGGGCCAGTGGGAAGGTGGGGATGAGTTGGAGCTGGACTACGAGGAAGAAGGGGAGGAATGGGAAGATGGTGAAATACGAGATTGGGAGGTGAGCGCTGTGAAAAAAGGTGGCGGGCGAGTGCGCAAGAGCGGCGCAACCTCTTCTTCGTGCTCTGTATTACAGGTTGCAGCTCCAATGGAAGGGCCTACAGGTGGTCGGCAAATCATGCCGCGTGGCAGAAGCCTGAGGAGAGTGCTAAGGAGCTTGGGAGACAGCGTCGGAGGTAAGAAATGGTGGTCAGTGTGGGGCGAAGGGGGAGAGACAATAAGGGAGGCTAACACAAGTAGGTCCATTGGGGTAGGAGACGGGTCAGTTTTAGATGTAACAGGCAATAGCGCCATACAAAAGACGGCAGAGAACAAGGATAAGGAGGGCACCGCCACGCTGGACACAGCCGCAACGGGGAAGGTGGATGCGGGGGAAAAGACAGTAGAGGACAAGGAAGGGGGAGGTCACAAGAAGAGGCTGCCGTACATGGGCTTAGCTATGCCACTAGGTTCACATGTAGCGGAGAAAACAAAAGCCAGAATATGGAAACACGAATATGTAGATGTTTTTAAACTATTGCATAGGGACATACAGGGGAAGGAAGGTTCCAAGGAGGAGGAGTGGGAACTAGCACGCAGGCCCCGGCTACCTATCACAATGGATAACTGGGCATCGGCCTTTTTTATATTCGCCAGTATATACTGCGAGAAATACCCGGACAGGGCCATTGCACTGTTTAAGTACATGGACATAATCAGAAAGGCACAAATGCATTTTGGGGGTTTCGCGTGGCTCAGTTATGACGAGGAATTTAGGGCTCGGGTGAGTGTTAATCCGGAGAAACCGTGGGGTGACGTGGATCCCGAACTATGGATGCAATGGATGGCATCGGCGCAGACAGCGGCGTCCACTCACACAGCGAGTGGCCTGCCGTTGACTTATAAGCCCTTTCAGGCTCGCCCCGCCCAGGGAGGGGCGGGCGCCACCACAAAAACGACGGGGGCAACTTCGGGGGCCTGCTTGAACTTTAACAAGGGTTTTTGTTCCAGAGCACAATGCAGGTTTAAACATGACTGCTCCAAGAGCGGGGGCCGTCATCCAGTCACCCAATGTTTCTCCCTGTCCAGCCCAGGTGAGCAGTGGAGGGCTGCTAGAGGGAGAGGGGCGCATGGCGCTCCTACGCCAAAAGGGTCCTACACCAGTTAGGCTGGAATTTCTGCTGCCATGGTTGCACATATACCCAGATACGAATAAAGCGCGTCTATTGGAATGGGGTTTTAGAGAAGGTTTTAGAATAGGTTATCAAGGCCCTCGGCAAAGGAGATGGGCTGACAATTTGCGGTTAGCCAAAGAGCGTCCACAGATAGTGCGCAACAAACTAGCAAAGGAGGTAGGCCTAGGCAGAATAGCAGGCCCATTCTCCAGGTGGCCAAGCGATGCCTTGATGATATCTCCTTTGGGAGTGGTACCCAAAAAAGCGCAAGGAGAATTTCGGTTGATTCACCATTTGTCATGGCCTGAGGGTATGTCAGTCAATGATTTTATTGCCCAAAGGACTCCAAAGTAATTTACGCGTCAGTCGATGATGCAATAAAGTTAGTCCTAAGGTGCGGTAGGATAGCGGAAATGGCAAAATGCGATATTCAATCAGCCTTTAGACTGCTACCCATTCACCCAGCAGATTTTGACCTCTTGGGCATGCAGCTGGACAGTAACATCTATGTGGACAGGGTGCTGCCCATGGGTTGCTCAATATCATGTGCTCTTTTTCAGCACCTTTTTGCAGTGGGTTTTTGTGAGAACGAGCGGGCATAGGTGGGTGACGCATTACTTGGACGATTTCTTATTCGTAGGAACAGCGGCATCTGGGGCGTGTGGGCGGGCTCTGGGCGGGCTCTGGACACTTTTCAGAAGCTGGCGCAACAGGCGGGGGTGCCTTTGGCCCCGGAGAAAAACAGAAGGCCCCATGACGATTTTAACCTTTTTGGGCATTGAACTAGATGCGAGAGAGTTGGTTGCTAGATTGCCAGCGGCAAAAGTGGGAGAGATACTAGAATTCTTAGCGGTAAAGCTGCACATATACCGGGGGTTCACAACGAGATTGCAGACTCCCTATCTCGTTCACAGTGGCGGCGCTTTCGCGAATTGGCACCTGGAGCGGAGCAGAACAAGACTGTGGTCCCGGCAGACATCTGGGAATGGGGGGCATGACGATCACAGGGCTGGTGGAGATGTCATTAGCAGTATCCACGCGGCGTAATTACAGACTGGCATGGTTGGAGTTTCAATCTTTTGAACAGTTTGGGGGCAATTTTTGGGCACAAAGCCTGCGAACGCTTGAGGCACGGACCAGACGTTTCGTGCTTTTTCTGATTAGGGAAGGTTTATCTCCAGCTACAATTGGGGGGAAACTGGCTGGCGTTTCCTTTTACGGGAAACTGTTCTTTGGTCATGACCCAGCGCACAATGATTTATTGGGCAAAATGCTGAAAGGATGGAGCAGGGTTAGAGCGAGCGGAGACAAACCAGCAAGAGAACCCATTACCTTTGAAATGTTGGTAGAGATGGTACAGGTGTTACCAGTTTGTTGTAGGGATGAATACGAGGTGGGTTTATTTCGTTTATGTATGTTGTGGATGTTTTTTGGCGCATTTAGAGTATCCGAGTTGTTGGGGGTGGGAAAAGAAACCGGGGTAAGGAGAAAAGAGGTATGCATGCATAGAGACAGGTTAGGGATATGGCTGAGACGTCGAAAACTGACCAGCTGGGAAAAGGCAAGTGGATATGGTTGGAAAAAGGGGGCGTAGAAGTAGCTTGCCCGGTAGCGGAATGGGTCACTTTCAAAGCTAGGTGGACAGGGGTAGGTGAGTCAGGGGGTTTTATGCATGCATCAGGGAAAAAGCTAACTAGTTATCAACTGTTGCAAGTTATGAGAATGGCCCTAGGAAGGATAGGACGGCGCGCAGGCGACTATAGAACGCATTCATTTAGAATTGGCACGGCGACGGAGGCAGCTCATTTAGGTTGGGATTGGGCCAAAATCAAGTCCATAGGGAGATGGAAGTCTAGGTGCTGCGAGCGGTATGTTAGACCTTGAAGAGAACAAAACGGAAGGGGATCGGGGGGGGGGTTGTTAGCTCATCAATACAGTTTTTTACAACGTTTTTTCTTTACAGGCTGTGTGGCTGGGCCGGAGAAGGGAAAGATGACGACGTGGTTGGTCGGCCATTCGTTCGTTCATTGGGCGGCAAAATTTGCAGAGAAGCAAATTTACGGCAGATCATTGGGACTGCCCAGCAGACACCATGAAGTGCGTTGGTGGGGCAAGAGTGGTATGAGGTGGGGGAGCCTGCTCCCATTTATCACGGGTAACTTGCCGCAGTGGGGATGCCCAGATCTGTTATTGATCCATCTTGGGGAAAACGATTTAGTGAAGCTATCGGGGCTCACTTTGATACAACTGATGCAGAGGGATTTGGAACTTTTGAAACAAAAACTATGCGGGACATGCCTGGTATGGATGGAATTTGTGCCAAGAAGGGCATGGAGAGGGGCTATCAATCATGGAGCCATTGAGCGGGCTCGGAAAAAGTTGAAGAGAGCCATGAGAGTTTTTTGTTGGGCTCAAGGGATCAAGGTTTTAAGTTTAAGACACGGGGACATAAAAGAACAGGAAAAGTTTTGTTTCGTGATGACGGGGTCCATCTATCACAGATAGGTAACGCGTATTATATAACAGAACTGAGGTTAATGCTAGAAAGTGCATGGGGAACAAATTTGTGGATCCGAAAATAAAAAGAGGGTGGGGCAGCAAAACGCCTCGCTGGTTTTGCTGGATGGCAGGAGATGGGGGAGGGTGGAGAGCCAGATGCGGGCTTGTCCACCCTTCCAGGGGGAAAAACAAGGAGGTTAAGATCTGCTTTTAAAAGAAGATATACAGTTAAAAGTTTGAGTAATGTATGTGTTTTAAACCCTGTTCTAAAATAAATGACCTTTTACACCAAAAAGAGTGTCACGTATGTATGTCCTGATGAAGGGGCCCGCGGAGAGAGAGACGCAGTCTAGTCTCTCCGCGGGTGTATTCGGGACGGAGGAAGTGGCGCGGAAGGCGCCTCATTGGTGTAAGGTAAGTACGGGTGGGGTTTGGGTTAAGGGTTTATAAGGGGGGTGGAGGGTGGGGTCGGCCTCTTTCTCCACGCCGACATTAGAGAGGGAGGGTGTTTTCAGCGACCACCCACCCACCCAGCATAGGAAGGCAGGGGGAGGAGAGGATATTTAGGCAGGAAGGTAGGAAGGTAGGCAGGTAGGGGCGGTTAACAGTCATTTAGGACAGGTGATTTGAGAGAGGTAGCAGGAGATGGGGGAGGGTGGAGAGCCAGATGCAGGCTTGTCCACCCTTCCAGGGGGAAAAACAAGGAGGTGAAGGATCAGAGCGGGGAGGGGTAGGCTACAAGCAGGGAAGGCATGGGAGGAATAGAGGAGCATATACGGTAGGAAAATTGAAGGGAGATATTTGAGGAGGGAATGAAGGCAAAGGAATTGTAAAAGTTGAGATCTGCTTTTAAAAGAAGATATACAGTTAAAAGTTTAAGTAATGTTTGTGTTTTAAACCCTGTTCTAAAATTAATGACCTTTTACACCAAAAAGAGCGTCGCGTATGTATGTCCTTATGTGTCTTTTAGTTGCAGAAAATGCTTGAGGCAGAAGAATAAGCGCCGGCCCTGAAAAATAAGTGCAGGTGCTCAGCACCAGAAACAACAAGCACAAATTAAGCACTGATTGTGTCCATGCTACTCCGAGCGGTACCTCTTCGGGCCTGCTCATTGCTCGGGTGCCGTTTTGTCACTCCAGTGAGGGTAGGATTTATTCCCTTCCAGTCTTGTTATTTCGAGCCTTTCTATTACGGACACCCCAGCTGGGTTCTGTGACATCACTTCTTTGTTGGCCCAGCCTCTTCTCCCCCCATGCTTAATCTTGCTTTCGCTAAAGAGCGAGGTACGCATTCTTTATTTTCCGTAGTCAGCATGCACACCTTTTGCATGCCCTCTTGATTGCCTTTGCAAACAGGATCTCCCTTTATCTGTATACGTCCTGATGAGACCCCTTTATCCCTCACGGGGTCAAAACGTCTTGACTGATAAATTGCACAGACAAAGGGGGGTCTGTTTTGATTCTCTGTGAGACTTATTTAATTATTCTTCTGAGTTGTCTGTTGCCATACAATGCCTTGTGCATCATATTTATTATTTGATATTATTTGTGTTGTTGCTCAGACACTGAGGAAACATTGCGATTTGTCTTTGTCAAATTGTAGTGCTATTGGTTCACCCGGCGTTTCTGGCTCGATGTGTGTGTTTACTTTGTTATAGGAAAAAATATTTCCTTTTTCAAGTCAGTGGTATTTCTTTTGATATTTTCAGAGGTCAGAACAAGGGGTCTGAAATGTTAACAACTTTTGAGACTACAGGCCTCATTACGGGTTCGGCGGATGGTTAAGCTGTCTGCCGAACTTCCGACGGGGAAGCTGCCTCCATGATGGCTACCTCCCCGCCAGACCCATTTGACTTTCCCATTGGGCTGACAGGCAGAAACCAAGGTTTCCACCCGTCAGCCCAGCAGGAAAATGGTGGCAGCATTGTTGCCGGCTTGTAATTGAGCCAGCGGCAATGCTGCTGCCACAGGGTGCAAAAGCAGGATTGGACTTCTATCCATTAACAAAAGGTGATTTAGCAGTTACTCCTGAGTCACAGCACCCTAAAACAGTATAACAGGTATGGGGGTGAAGACCTGATTTGCAGTGAAAATTTGAGAACACCCACAAACATGGAAATTTGTAAGCCAATCCCACCCTGACAATGGTCAAAGGTGTACCACAGTCAAGGCCGGGAGTAAATACATTCCCGTGCACGAACATCTTGAGGACTTATAGGAAAAAGTTTTCTCTGAGAGTGAAAAAAAAATTGTAAATAAAAATGTGCCTGTGCACAAAGTTGTCCTTTGATACACGTGGCTGCTGCAATTAAATGTGGAAGCACAGAATACTGAGGCAGCGTAATCCTAAACCCATCTTGGGCCTCTTTAATCCATTTACAGCCACTCCCTGCCCCTTCAGCTCACTCTTGCAGCTTTCTGCATTCTCCCTTTGTGACGCTTTTCTGTCTTTCTCTTCCTCCGTATTTCCCGTATGTGTCTTTTGCTCACAGTACTTGCCTAATGCAGAAAAATAAGTGCCGGCCTCCAAAATTAAGTGCCGTATTTCCCGTATGTGTCTTTTGCTCGCAGTACTTGCCTAATGCAGAAAAATAAGTGCCGGCCCCCCAAAATAAGTGCTGGTGCCTACCACAGGAAACCACTGGCTCAAATTAAGCACTGATGGAATTATACTCTTTTTACATGTATATTTTGAAGAAACGTCTTAGTGACAAAAACACAAACCACATGACATTTCTCTTAGTATAAGTGTTTACAGTTCCAAACAAAAGTGTAAATCGTCACCCATTCGTACTAGGTGCTTGTAATGGTGCAAATCTACTGTTCCTTTTGTCAATCTTGGCTTTTATAGAACACTGTAGGTACATATAACTTATCCATTTACATGTATAAGCATTGTGATTTTGTAACATTTCTCTATATCGACTAAATGTACACAATCCAACCAGTCCATCGATTTACAAACTTTTTGTAAAGATGGGCCTCACTTTTCAAATCGTAGCTGTTTAAAAGTGCACTGTTATGTATTTATTGCAGCACAAGCACATTTCCAAGTGCTAGAAAGTTCCATGAAAGCCTCAACCTTTGACTTTCCCTAGAAACGGGAAACAACAGACGGACCAAAAACAAGCATTTACAATGCAGTGATTCTTGCATTTGCTCGAGTTAGAGCTATTAGCATTGTAAACTCCTAACTGGACTTTTCTTGCCATATAAACTGATAATGAAAAGTACAACAGTTTGACATATGCAAGCCGACTGTCGCCATGAGCGTGAAGGAGACACAGAAAAGGAAACAGAAGTTTGCTCGCAGTGAAATGCATCGGAAAAAGTGCAATTATCCATGTAACCTGCAAAAGTAGAATTATCCATGTAACAGGGTCGATGTCATGCAAAGCGATCAACTACTGCCCAGCGATATCACGCTGCGTAGGAAACAAAAATGAAATAGTGCAGAAGCCATTCGGAAAACACAGAGCTTCCTATGTTTTCAGTAGTTGACCGGTACTGTAGAGGAGGGCTAAACCCCAGAAAAGGCATGACGAATGCATGCCTTTCACTAATGGAATCAAGCGAATTTTAAAAGACAAGCCCACGAACCAACCAAACTGATGGGCGTGGTCAAAAGCTCACAGAGAGATTAAAACATGGGCCAGAGCGCTTGCCCTAAAACAGCACATTAATGCATGCCTAAAAAACACTAGGGTGCAAAGAATTTACTGGCATCATAGCTTTACATAGTTCTCCTTTCTAACGCTCCTGCACAAACTTGTTTTTCCATCTGTGCAGCTGTAAATGTTTTCCCGAGATTTCAAAGATTCACAGGTCAGACATTAGAAAAAGTTTGGGACTGTATCACCCAAAAACCTTTCTGACTGTATGCCTTGCTATTTCTTGTAGAAAGTGCAAAAACCAAGTTGATAACCATGAGAATTTAGCAATGTTAAGAGAACACCAGCAACAACGAATCAATGCAAATAATCTTGATGCACCATCTCCGGGGACTTACTCTCACTATCATATTATGTTATGTTAATTTTTTATGCAGCACTAATCATCCGAGGACAGCGAGTTGGATAGCACAGGCCGAAACAAATTATGATGCAGCCTAATCATGGTAACCCATGCACCTTCATTGCTTGTTAGTCTTTGCAGTACTGTTGGTAGAGTGGTACGGATGGTGGTGGTACTTTTGGTGGTATTGGTAGTGTTTTACTGGGATTGGTGGTGGTTTCATTAGTGGTATTGGTGGAGGTGGTATTAGTGCTGGTAATAGTGGCAATATTGATGTCTGTATCGTAATTGTGGTGGTATTGGTATTTTTGGTGGTGTTGGCGGTGGTGGGTTGGTATGGGGGTTTAGGTTGGGGTATTTTTGGTGGTGTTGGCGGTGGTGGGTTGTATGGGGGTTTAGGTTGGGGTATTTTTGGTGGTGTTGGCGGTGGTTGGTTGGTATGGGGGTTTAGGTTGGGGTGTTGGTGGTGGCGATGGCACTGGTGGTGGGGGTATTATCAATGATGTTATCAGGGATATTATTGTGGTGGTATTGATGGAGGTAATATCGTTGGAAAAGGTGGTCATATTGTTAGTACTGATATTAGTAGTAATCAATTTTGCACTTGGGTCATGAACAAACCATTCAAATATGCAGCTAAAAGTTCACTTTCTGTATTCGATGAATGTATGAGATAAATGAATAAATAATACAATAGTGTAATGGTTGAGTATGCTCTACCGATGTAAATATAACTTCATGCATTGCAATTCATATACAAATAGCAGTGCTTTCATGTATCTGATTTTGTTAGAAACTATGAATGTTTAGAGAAGGATATATTGAAACTACCCATAGCAGGATGGTGAGAGAGAAAGACTCCTCTGGGCTGATCCAAGATCTGATTGACAATGCCTTAAAGTAGTAGATGAATGATGCTGATTCTGATAAGCCAAAGGTTAAATGGGCAGGCCCAAGGCGTCCTTGTGTACATTGTAAGCAATTCCTCTATCAAATAACTGCACTCTAAACTCAGACCTAAATCTAGAACCCACGCCGGAAATGATATTGTACCATATAGTTTTGCGGGACATATGTTCTTTACTAATATTAATACCAGAAACCATCCCCAGGACTATTGTGCCTTTTTCCATGTGCCTGAAAGTCCAAAATAGGAAAGCCCTGCCTCAGTACTTTCAAATCCCTTTCGCCTCTAAAAGGGGGTTCATGGACTCCCAAAAAACAAAGAGCAAGTGCTGGAAAAAATTGTGTGACATCTAAGTATGCAACGAGTTTAGTGATAAGCAAAAGCCCTACCGGTCAAGAAATGTTATCACATATGACCTGAGAGAGGTCTCATAAAAGTGCAAGGGATAGATAGATGGAATGGAAAGAGGACCGAAATCTGCATCACTGAAGATAAAGTGAGCAAAGCTAAGTGGGTATTGCTAGATAATTTCAATGATTTACTCCCTCACTTTGTACTCCATACTCAATACAAAACAATTATAGTGCAAACATGCAAAGAGGATGTGAAATTCACATATCACTTGTATGCTTTCATGGGATTGTGAACAGCTTTCTCTACATAAAAAATATTGCTCAACATGCAAGAAAAAAGAAAATACATTTGCAAGTGAAACGTCTACAAAACGAAAGTTTGTCTGCATTTCAGTTGATCCTCTCAACAGGGTGATTAAATTCACAATGCAACTGTTCCGCTTACATTTACAATCCAAAATAGCTTGAATTTTGACAGCTAGCCGTTCACAAAAGGCGACCTATCAGTTATTCCTGAGTTACAGGACACCATGAGTTAATTCCTCTCAAGAGGTCCACAGTAGGAGAGTGAATCACCTAATTTGCTGTGGCAGTGTGAGAACACCCACAAATATGGAAATATGTGACCCAATCCCGCCCTGGCAACGATCAAAGGTGTATGTTGGTCAAGGCATGGACTAAATCCATTCCACAGAAGGATCTTTGTCAGGACTTAGACCAGGAGTCCCCAGTGTTTTCAGTACAAGGGCCACATCATATATTTAAAAGATATTTGCAGGCCAAAAAAATCTGTTTTTTATAAATGAATGAACAATATTTAAATGAATGAATAAGGTTTACTTGGATCTTTTCTGTAATCAGCATCATGTGATTCAGAACAAAAGAGAAATGTGACAATTACAAAGAAACAATGGAGTACCTGAGAAATGATATTTAATGAGTGAAAATGTCAAAAATTAGAAAATGCTCTGACAAAAAAATCAATTACTTAACTGTGGATAAGGCTATTCATTTTTTAATTAATTTTAAGTACGGAAAATGTATACATTTACATGAAATGAGAATTTGTCCAATTTTGTAGTACACAAAAAGAAAAATAAACACACTTCAAGAAAGAACTTCAATAAAACGAAGCAAATACATTTAAAATAAACTTGAGCCATTAATAAAGGTCAAACAACAATAAATTCAGTCTGCACCTTTCTACACAATTCTGGCAACTGGAGTTTTCTCCAGCGTGGTTTATCTGCACATTTTCAAAGATCTGACATACACAACATTGCTGATCCAAAATTTACAATACAGAAGATTTAAGAGGCTCTGCGGCCACCTACAGGATGCCAACGGAGCTGGATATATATTTCCCTTTGATCATTGGAATCTGAGGATTTGGAAAACAACAAAGTGCAGATAAAATCCTGTAGAGGGCCGGATGTGGCCTGTAGGCCATAGACTGAAGACCCCTGACTTAGAGGATACGGTTTCTCCACAAGAGAAAAATGTTTTCCTTTGGAGGTTAACAAATCAGGAAAGGATAATATTCAATTCGTGCACTGGTGCTACTTTTCCCTAGTATGGAATTATACTCTTTTCACATGTGCTCTTTGTGAAAACACAAAGGTGAAAAAAAAAATCAAGACACATGACATTCCCAAAAGTATGCCTGAAAAACTGCAACTGCTGAAAGTTTCAGGAAGTATAACTTTTTTTATGTGGCGGTTTTGTCAATTGTGACAAAAAAGTGTACATTTGCACGTGAGTGCTTGTACTAGTGAAAATGAACTGTCCCGTTGTCATTCTGGCCCTTTTTAGGGCTCAGTTTGCATTTGTTCTGTATGCATTTCCAGGTATACTCCAGGAGATTTTTTTCTAAATTGCACAAAACACTCAAATTTAGACAAGTCAAATAGTCCATCGACTTCCACACTTTTTGTGAAAGCGGATCCTCACTTTTCAAATCACAGCTGAATAGGTCTGCTCTGCTCTCTGTCTGTTGCAGACACTCACTCATTTGCAGGAACTTCACAGTTCCATGAACTCCTCATCTTTTGATTTTCTATGAACAGCAAGAAAAGCTTGCGTGCAAATAAGTAACTTGAAATTTCCCTCTTCCCTCTTTTGGTTTAAAATAAACCTGGCCCAATTGTTTTCATCTGTGGGGCTGTAAGTGGTTTTGCCCGATTTTAAAGAAGCACACTATCCAGCCACAAATGGGAGACATTCTATAATATTTTTTGATTACCTGTTTTACAATTCTTTAAACTGTCCCTGCCAGTGCAGCACACCTTTTTGTAGAAGGTGCATGAATTAAGCTTGAATAATGAGTAAGGCCCCCATTAAGAGTCTTGCAAAAAGGTATTTCCGAACTTCATATCACCAAATATTCTGATTTTTACCAGGCCTTAAAACGAAATAGTTTTCTGTTCACTCTTCCCTCCTGCGAAATATACACATAATGGGTCCAGAATTAAGAATCAGCATGTGGAAGCGGGCCCGGCAATTCCAGGTGCTGTCGTTTTCTGGAATTATTGGACCATAAAGCATGGACATCAAGTTGATAGCACGGCCCCAAACAAATGAACAAATGGTATTGTAGCTTAACCACTGTATGGAACTGTGTATCTTCATCATCTCACCTTTGTTGGTTGACTGATGAGAACATATATAAAGTGTCTGGTAACAAACCTGTTGTGGCTGTTAAGAGCTGGATCTTTCTGCTGCCTTTGAGAATCTTCCATCATGTCTCTATTTCCGCTAGGATCCGCTATAACAATGAGGCCTATCTGGCCGTACCGAACTACTTGATTCAAAAGCTCCAGGTTGGTGCTCGACCTAAGAGCCAGAGAGTACATTTCAGAGGCCTTGTGCTCCAGTCACTGGTCCACCTTAACCAAAGCATCACTATTAAAGCCCTGGGTCGCGTTCACAAGTCCATCTATTTGGAGAGTGGCTCCTCTTCAAGTGGTTTGCATGGCACTGTCAGCCACGTCCTTTAAGATTTACAGCCCAAGCTTTCAGCACAGTTCTCCGGTTCCCTTCATCCTCTTTGGGTGGTGTTGTATTTTCTGTCGCAGCAACCCAGCATTAGAGCACCCATCCGTGTCATCTGCCCAAAGAACCACATTTTTGAAAGTTCCATGAATCACTGAAAACCTGGTTATTTCTGAATTCCTTCCGCGGCTGGGCGAGTTGACAACCTCTTTGCTGCAGATTTTAGTTATGTTTTCTGGTATTTGTGTTCAGCATCTTTATACCCCAGATAGGGTGCTAGATCAAGCTCCATAAATAATTTAAAATAAATATACAGAATAAATAAATGGTCATAAACAAAAAGCATCAGTCAGTGTGCATGAGGCTTAATCAATGCAAGTCGAACAGTAGAAATAAGGAGGGGAAGGCAGAATCCGACTGGAGCTGATTCCAAGGGAAATGCAGGGGTGCTGAAGGGGAGCCCGGGAGCACATAAGTGGAAAGGAGAAAGGACGTGCAATCACAGTTCTAAAAGAGTCCTCTCAAGCATGAACAGGCAGATGCAATTCATCCAATCAGAACACTGTGAAGTCGAAATGCTCCTGTGCGGGACAAACCCAAGAGGAGGGAGGAGAATCATCAAATTCAGTTCAGACAGCTAACATAAACAACAAAGCCATCCCCTCTTGATTTAGGGACTGACTCAAAGACGACCTATGTATTGGACACAACAGGTCTGCCAACTCACAACTAAACGTGTCTGTAGCTCTGATCCAAAAAAAGCCAACAAGAAGGAAAACATCGGGGGAAAGCAGTTTTAATGTTCATTGTCCATTGCATACCATAACTGCCTTTTCAGTTCAGGCGAAAATGTTACTTTAAACATTTTAAACTAAAAAACACTGACGTTCACCAGTTATAGTTATTTCAAGTCAATGATGCATAGTGTTGTCATCACTTATGTCATTTTTCAGCTGTCATCAATGATCTATCATTGATGTTATAGAGCATGTCTTTAGAATTTAATATGTGAGTCATGAGCAGTGCCTGGCAAGGGAGTATGTAGAAGTATTACCCAGATATTTGTTCATGTTTCATAATTTGATGATTTCACAAATACACTTGTCTGTAGCATATTTGCAGCATAATTTAGATGCCCTTGCCACATAATTTGGTACACCATGCTACCTAATTCTAGTAGGCAAATCTCTTAAAAGTGGTTTTAGTTTTTATTATGTTGATGAAATTCATGCTTCACATGATACCGTGAAATAGTTTACATATTTCATGATTCCCAGTGAAGTATGGGTTTTATATCCTAAATATTTTTATGCTGTGCCAGTGAAAATAAATGTGGCAAAGAGCAGAGTTTAGAGAAATTGGTCTACTAAATTCAGATTCACACAATTATTACTGCAGTGCAAAGGTCAAATTTGAGCTTATTACAGGTATACAGCAAATGTGAATTGAGGAGAATATTTATTACAAGCTGACAGACTGCATGTAGCAGTTACTTTACACATGGAACCACCTCTACTAAGAGCCACAATTTCTCTGCAACACGCGTTATTATGCCGCCCAAATTTAACCTGTGCAAACCTGTTTTGGGGAAACACCCTTTGATAAAACAAATGGGCACTAAAAAAAATGAAAAAAATGTCATGGCATAAATCATATATGCAGACGTGGAGTGTACAGACTATATTATTCTAGTGATTTTTATAGTTGGGTGGAGGGGCATCGTGACCCACTTGAGACTTCACCTTCCAAGAGTCACCCCCCCAAAAAAACACTTTGACACACACACATTCTATTCTCGTGGCAGGGCAAACACAACCTCTGGGTATCGGAGCGCTGTACAAGTGCACGAGTTACATCACCGGAGAGTATAATCCTTTAATAAGTAATAGAGATGAAGTGATTTGTCTATAATAACAGGACGTTGAACCGAGGCTGCAGCAGCAAGGAGCCTGATGCCAAAGACAGCACTGCTCGGTGTTACCTCGCCTCACTCCAGTTGTGAAAAAATAACCTGTTCTTCATCAGTGAACTGGATCACTGACTGGTGTGGATGACAGGGCAAGGACAGTCTAATGGAAGAGTTTAAAGCATTCCCAGAGCAAAAAGCACTGGAGCAAGCCTGACACTAAAGTTCAGAGCAGTCACCTGAACTAGCAAGTGACTACAATGAATAATATCATACCCCCACACAAGCGAAGAATGTACCAGAATCATTGATTGGCTTTCCTACTGGCCCCTCCCACCCAACCACTGATGGAAACGTAAGGATGGGAGGAGCCAGCTACCAAAGAGCACACACTCCTAGCCAGTCCACCCTGCCTCACCTCTTTATTCTCAGTGGAACTTTGCTAACTCCGACGTGGACTACATTAGTGTGTGCCCCAAGAAGATCAAGATTAAAGAGGCTGAAACACGGCCACACCTCACACATGACAAAATTACCATCCCCTGTGCCCAGTGCTTAATTTGTGCTTGTTGTTTCCGGTGCTGAGCACCGGCACTTATTTTTGATGGACGGTGCTTATTCTTCTGCCTCAAGCATTTGCTGAGAGCAAAACACACATTTGGGAAAGACGGAGAAAGAGAAAAACGAAAAAGCGTCACAATGGGAGAAAGCAGAAAGCTACAAGAGTGAGCTGAAGGGGCAGGGAGTGGCTGTAAAAGGATTGAAGAGGCCCGAGATGGCTTCGGGATTACGCTGCCTCAGTATTCCATGCTCGAACATTTAATTGCAGCAGCTGCGTGTTTCAGAGGAGAGCTCTGAGCACCGGCACGTTTGTATTTACAAATTAAGCACTGCCTGTGCCTAAAGTACAACAGAGTCCCTCGCCTGGCCCACATGTAGTTGCTCCCTTATTGCAAAAAACAAATTTAAAATGGAACAGCCTGCCCTTGTGCTGCTGAGCTGCTTCTGGATTCCTGCCTCTCTTCCCCCCCATGAACAGTGGGACTACGCCCCCACACCCATTTACTGCAGCCACAGCTGATACCAAAATCTCTCAGAAGTATTCAACATAGGTAATCAGTTTATAAAATGATGTACCAATGGTATTTAACCCCGATTAGAGAAGATCTAATGTACCCCTCTATTCCGGCCCTATGCAGGTGCTGCAACCAGGAAATGGCTACCTTATTTCATGTATGGTGGTCCTGTGCGCCTATCCAAATATTTTGGAAGGAGAAACTGGGCCATATTAAAGGGACTTTAGGACACCCATTTTGATCTGGCAGCTAAACAGCTGATAACTCTCTACTGTAAGAAACAGAACACCCCACTTAACTCTTTATGGTTCCATAGTATGTGCCATGTACTAGCCATGGACCAAAAAACAAAATGTCGGCCTCTTGTAGTCTAAGTGTCCCGGCTGGAACACCAATCTTTCACACCGCAGAAGCTCAGGGCACTACAACCTTTTGATTAACCTCTATGGAATACACCAAGGTGCACCCTCCCTTTTTGTTCCCAGCCCCCTGTTCCCCATAGAGGGGCTGGCTTGTACATTTAAACCTCTCTTCCACAGGGGTAATAGCAAAGTCGTCCACTTAGCAAAGCCAGCTGGGCCTAATGGGTTTCTAACTGTGCCCGCTTGCCTTAAGATAATTCTATGCATATGTCCAAATACCCCTTTTTCAAATGCATCATGGACAACAGAAAGGCCTCTGTTATTTGTTCCCCACAAACCTTGCATCCCACTCTCCCTTCTGCTATTGTGGCCTCTTAGTTTTCTCCTTCTGTTTCTGATATTTTTCCTTTTCTTGTGTCTAGGGTATTTGTGTTGGAGGTTGGGGGGTGAGTTTAATACTCCTTTCATATCTTGTTCTTTATAAATGCTGATAGTGACCATGAACAATGCCTACTGGCAGCAACCACTCAGACCTGTAATTGTGACTTTTTCTTGTTACATTATTTACTGTATAACAGTTCAGTTATATTGCATTGTTATAAAGACCTAATAAAAAAACTTGCATTAAAATATACTTTACACAGATAATAAACTACACCAACTGTTTTTGTCATAATGTTTCATACTAAGGAGACCAGTACCTGGACCCTGTCTGCTGATGGTCCAACCCCCCCAGTGGCCGCCATCCCAGTACTGGACCCTTGGAAGTGGGCTTGAAGATGCTCTGCCAGCCGAGATGTGGTCCTATAGGCAGAGACGATGCAATGCAATGCATCTCCTCGCAACTCTGCTTTGGGACTGCCTCAGCACAAATCCTCCCTGATCCATATGCCATACCTCGCATCGCAGCCTGCAGTCTCCTTGGAACTGCTGCTGCATAACACATCCTTGATGTAGGCCTTTGCATCACAAGCCCTTCATCCACAGCATTCTCGCTGATGACGCAGGACCTTTCATTGCAGCCTTGCAGCTTCTTCGAAACCGCCGGTGTGTGGTGTATTTTCAATGCAGGACTTCACATCACAAGCCCCCTCGGCAACAACATCCTCAATGATGATGCAGGAATTTGCATCGCAGCCCCTTGGAGCCGCTGTCATGTGACACATGCCCGAAACAGGACCACACAAGGCTTTGCAACCAGGAAGAGGGTACTTTGTTCAGCTGACCTAACTTGGTCTCTGTGTCTTGCCCGGGCTCCATTGCCATTCGCCTGAACTTGTGACGTTGTCCTGGTCCAGCACTACGAGATACCCACAATTGGCATTTTGTGCTTTTAGATACTCAAATCCCTTAAATCTTTAAAATTGCATATCTCTGGTCCTATTGATTGTTTTTTTGTCATTTTGATCTCAAATGATTTATTCAATTTTATTCTATTTTTCTTGGTGTAGGATTTTTCTTGTGTGGTCTTTTCATCTTATTACTGGTTGAACTGCTGCATAAATACTTCGCGTTGTCTCCAAATTAGGCCTGACTGCTTTTGAGACAAGCCATCAGAGGGTTAAACTCAGGTTAATGTGGTGTTTGCTTGTGTTTCACTCTGACAAGAATTGTGGTTGCTGCTTGAGTGGGGTTTCACCCTTCTTCAACCAGTAACCCAGTTTCCAACACTTTCTCAGTATCCATGGTTTGTCTCACCGAGTGACCAACACCAAAACCATTGCCTACTACTGTAATCTGTAAGATTATGTTGAACAAAACACCCATCTGTAGGCTTGCAGAGTAATAACAATGCACACTTAAATGCCTATTGACTTTAGCATATGCTTTTCACAATCAATAAAAAAGGTCACACCTCGTCTTTTGTCATAACATTTCATAGTAAACAGATCAGGCCTGTAGCCATAATCATTTGCTTGACACCATTACCAACTCAGTACTGCTGTATTGCTACAAGCCAAAAGAGCGTTGCAAACAGTCTGTTTGGTAGAAGCATGCAAATGTGTCCAAATCAAATCGTGTATCACTCTTGGTAGGACTCTGAAATCTATTTTTTTGTTGATAAGGTCGGGCAACAGTTGTGCTGTCAAGCCAGACCTAAAAATCATGTCGATTTTTGTAGCGCTGAAATCAACACAAAACTGCACGCTGAAGTCTAAAGTTAATGACTATCCCCATTCCATCTAAGACATTTTAATAGCATTGCAATGTCATGTGTGTGCCACTGAAAGTTTAACCTCAGGCAACTGGATAATTAAACATTATCACAGCTGAGTAGAGGGCAAGCACTTTTTGTGGAAGTACATGACCTCTGCCCAATCAAAACATGTACTCCTAAATATCAATATATGTTTAAATAGGTGGAGCCAAATCCTCTGTTCCTTAGAGCTTCTTAAAACCTTCTTTTCAGGTTGACCACAATAATGTCTGGTGACAGCTGCGCTGTCAAGCCAGACCTAAAGATGCGACATCACCATTCAGCAACACTACACTTAGGTGCCCAGATTCAAGCCACCTCTCCTAACACTTGTTCACTGAATGCTTGCCTTTGACCTACATTTCTCTGTTGTTTTTTTGGCTAGCTTCGCGCCATGCAAAATATTTAGAAGCGACTCACTCCAGTTTCTGGCATTGGTGGTTTGATTATACTTTTGGGGTTATGTCACAGACTGCTCAAAAAAAGAGCTGCAGGTGCTGATGGTGGTGAGATACACTCACTGTATAGCAAACCTTATTAACATCTCAGGCTATCACAAGCCCATTATGTGAACTTTTTAAACTCCTGTTACAAATGTCATATTTGTAGCACATTTGTGTCTTCCATTTGGATATTAATTTGACACTTTTAGAAGGATGCCTCTCCTACTTCCTAAATAAACTTTTTGATGGCACAAAACACTTCATACCCCTTCCTAAATGTACTTGCTTATTGGGAGAACTGAATATCGGGGCAAAGAATGAAAAAAACCTGGGTTCACCAACACCGCAAAGGACTGCTCCCCTGAATTACTTTTCTCTCTCATCTCCAGTATGTAAATACCAGATACATAGCCCTCTCCTGTACAGAACAAACCAGAATCAAAACTTTTATGAACAAAGAGCTTGCCACCAACATGTCAACAGTTTTCCTGGCTGCAGCCCCCACCATCTAGGCACACAAACTGATTAAACCTTGATTAATTTTCTCAAGTACAGCAGGCCTCAGATTTCCCACTCACAAAGGACCGGATGTACTATTATTCCATTAGCAAGAAGTGCCTGACTTTTTGCAAAGGTAATAGTATTTTGAGAACAGACCTATGTACTAAAAGGTTAACTCATTAAATATCAAATTGAAATGTGTCATAGAATGAGGAACTGGCTAATATTCATTGCAGGGGTTGCAATTTATGAAGCCTTGTGATTGGTGGAATTACAGGGATGGTGGCCTCCAAGGGAGAACAGACCACTACTTTACACATGCATGCATACCAAAAAGGAAGTTTTAAAAAAAGCAACATGTGTTCCTTGAGGGTACCCATTCTCCTTTGTAAATCAATTACCACATCAACTTGAGGTTGGTAACTCATCAATGGTTTGTGACAGCAATTAAGGTTGTGAACAATTTAAATATTCCTTTCCAAATCATAAATATAAGGGGATTCCCACATATTTACAATTTGTAACACAAAAACCCCTTCTATGTATTAGAGAGTTTTTACTGCCTCGTGAAACGGCGTCTGTGTATAAAGAGAAGCCCTTTTGTCAGTCATAAACCCTGTGTTTCTGCAAATTTCAGGGTTTGCCTTTGCAGATGTGCTTTTTAAATGAAGCCCAGCATTACTCACTAACATTCTTCATTACTTGTAAAAATAGAGTTAAGGATGCCATTAACCAAAGATCCCAATTAAAGACTAGCAATCTAAAATTTTAATACAAGAAGCACCAAATGTGGTACAATGATGAACTCTACATACTAAAGAGCAATGGTTCAGTGCTCAAGCACATCTGCGTCAAGTCGCAGTTCTGGCAGATTACCGTGAGTACAGAAAACATAGAGTTTAAAGGTAGCTTTTTCACTGACAAAGCACCGTTTCCAGACCAGGAGCTCAATTACCAATGAAGACAGTGCCTTGTAGTACTACTTCTACAGTCAGCAGCACACACGTCTAGTCTTCACCTCTCATCTGCAAGTTTGTCACTGCTCCAGAGACAAACATTGCAACAACCTTTTCTTTATAATACAGCAACTTCAAAGAAAATCTTTAGTGCAGAGCTTTTTTTAACGTGACCCTTCATGCAATAAATCCATCCATCAGCAACCTCATCCATCTATTGCTTGCCAAGGAGATGTCCTTCAAACATTAAAACATACTTGGGCATCAACCCTCAAACACTAGAGTGTCAGATTTTCTTCAGGGGTGAACTAGAAAACAAAACCATCCCTGGCAAAACTGTTCAAACCACCCACACATTGCTGCAACCGGGGAGGAAACATTGGGACAATCCTGGTTTGGTCATGGCAGCGCATCCAGCAAAGAAAGCAGACCTGCAGACTAGACTAAAGGTGGGCGAGCCCATGAAAGTTAGAGCAGACTCAAGCCTTAAGCTTGACTCAGCTCAGGGTCCCATTGGTCCAATTGGAGCTGCAAATTGACAAATTGACAATGAGCTGAGCATTCATGTGGCTTCTGCCTGTCACCTTCGATGCACCCTAACACACAGAGGTAAGCACAATGCATCAACATTTAAATTAACATGGACAGATTAGTAGATATTCATTTAGTGGCTGATTGCCAGATTGCTCTAAAGGTTGTGTGAGAAATTGGGTTGTTGGTTGAGGGTGGTGTGAGCTCTTCTCAAGCAACAGCCACAATTCTTGTCATGGAGACCCACAACAGTCACTAAATGAACCTGTGCTTAACCCTCTGGTAGCTTGGCACAAAAGCAGTCAGCTTAACATAGAGGCAATGTATAAGTAGCAATTAAACTGTAAAAAAGTAACAACACCACACAAGAAAAATCCCACACCAGTTTAGAAAAATAGAGAAACATTTAATAAATTATTGACACCAAAATTGCAAGAGAATCTGACATATGCCATTTTAAATTTTTAGGTAAAAATAGTGCCTAAAAGCACAAAGCACCAATTGTGGTCATTTAGTCGGGGTGGACCAGGTCCAAGTCACAAATTCACGCCAACTACCAAGGGCTGGATATAGGGCTGAGTTAATTCCCCTTTTAGAAGAACCTTGTGCTCTGGTGCTTCAAGATGCAAAGTCTTTGGTTGGCCTGCGCTTTGGGGTGTTAAGGGGCCATCAACAGAAACTGCAATATGAGCTCCCTCGAGATGCTTAGGTGCTGAACTGAGGTGCTTTGAGCTGAGCTGGTTGTCGGCATCCAGAAGCATCACGGTAGATCGATGCTTGTGAAGCCACCAAAATGGAGCTGCTATGCGCAGTCCTGTGTCAGGAGGCGTTAGCATAGAGTAGCCTGAGGCCTGCTAACTAACCATTGGAGATACTCTGGTGTTCCTGGATTCAGGTTTGTAGATTCAATCCTTCTTCCTCAGACAATAGGGAAGCAGAGCGGTCCCTCTTGTAGCAAAGCAGCTGGGCAGTCCTTCTTGCAGTGGAGCAGTCCTTCTTCTGAGTCTTCCACAGGTTCAGAAGTGATCTGAAGAGTTGGGTCTTGGTGTCAAGTATATATACCTGGTGCCAGCTTTGAAATGGAGAAGCTTCTGAAGTCCCTCCTCCCCTTAGAGAGGTTTTCTTCCTCCCTGCCCTGGTCCTGGGTTGACTGGGGTCACAATAGACTAAAGTGAAATCCTTTGTGAGTGTGCTGGAGTAGTCCCTTTGAGGTGCAAGTGTGGTAGGTGACATCTGCGCCCCCTCATCACGACAAAGAGGCCCATCCTGCAAATGCCCAGACCCTATTGTGATGCTGTCTTTGATGATTGCACAAAGGCCAACTGCCAGCTACACCTAGTCATGTGACTCATGAACAGGCTGCCGGCACCAAATCGTCAGGAAAAGAAAAGGCTAACTTTCTGAAAGTGGCATTTTCAGGATTGTGACTTAAAATCTGACATTATCATTAACTACGCCTACCTACTCCCAATCAAAAATGATCACTTATGAAAATGTAATAAGGTAGCCCAATGTTATCTAACAGGAGAGGTAGGCCTTGCAGTACTGAAAAACTGATTTAGGAGTTTTTCACTTCCACACCATGTAAAACTTAAAAGTACATGTCCAACTTTTTAAATACAATGCACCCTGCACTGAGGGCTGTTTGGGGTGTACCCTAGGGGTAATTTATATGTATTAAAAAGGTGCGTATGGGCTTGCAAAATGTTTATTTTGCCACATCAAAATGGCAGTATAAAATTGCACACACAGGCTGGAATGACAAGCCGGAAAGTTTTTGTACAGAGCTACTTTTTTTTTAACTCTTTTTTTATTGAAGCACATCGACTTCAAATAAACATCATATAAAAAAACTTAGGTGCACAAATTAATCAGTGAACAGATATCTCCATGGTTTCCTTTCAAGCAAATCCCAACACATTCCATAAGGCATAGCACAGTACAATGAAGTATCATAGGCAGTTGCTTCAAAACAACGCTTGACAGTGGAATACTATGGAGATACAGTTAACAAATGAGGCAAAACATTTGTTAATTTGGGTGCAAACAAATAAAATACTAACCATCCGTGTCTTCATATATGTCACTTAGTACACACTCAGATGCCAGGAAACGATCACACAATCCCACTCACACTTCTGTATCCTCCTGTAGCTTCTCATTGGTTCTACTACTCTTCATATGGATCACTTCTGCCAGAGACCATTCAGTAACATCCCTTTCCCAGTGGGCCAGCAAGGGCGCCCTCTTCCCCATCCACGTAACAACCACAGCCAATCCAGTACCAGTGACAGGTATTTGTAGGACATCTTTCTCCCCGTGGGCCTCGCCATATTGCCCAACAGGCAAAACTGAGATGTGAGGGTTCTCTGCAGTGCCCTGGTGTGTGTAATTTTATCCACTACCCTGATCCAAAGATCATGCACTAATGGGCAGCCCCAGGCCAAATGCAAAAAATCCACTCCAGCAATGTTACAAGGAGGGCAGGAAGAGGCTTGGTCATGATATAAGCGGCTCAGTCTCAATGGAGTCATGTGTGTGATAAAGGAAATTAAAGGGAGCCAGCTTAAACTGTGCCTTGCCAGAGACTTTACGAGTCAACGCACAAACCCTGGCCCAGTCTTCATACGTCGTTGGGTCTCCCAGGTCCGCATCCCAGGTGCTCGCATTGGCCCATTAACCACATCCACCCCCAGGGATTCATACAGTAGAGATAATGTCTTCCCGTCCCACCAGTCAACATCACCCTTAGGGTGCCAGGTACAGGAGGAGCCACAGGGAAGGTCCTTCGAGTCTCCCTGGAAATTTCAGCCAGTCCTGCATACTGTAAAAAATGTCTGGGTCCCACAATGAACTCCATCTCTCCCTCCACTGTTTCACTCATCCATCCATCAATCCAACTATCCTTTCTCTCATCTATCCTTGCGCTCAGTCTATCTTTTCTCCCTTTCACTCATCCAAACATCCACCCTTTCAAACAGTCACACAATCACTGATCCTTTCACTCTTCCTTACACCCAACCACTCATCCATCCATCCAGTTGCCCTTTCATCCATCTATCCACTGACGCCTCCATTCATGCTTTCACTCATCTCTTCATCCATCCACTCTCCCTTTCACTCATATGTCCATTCTTTCACTGATCCATCCATCCACCCTTTCTTCTACCCAGTCTTCCCTCTCACCCACCCATTCTTTCACTCATCCATCCATCTACCCATTCTTTCACTCATTCACCCTCCCATTTCCTCGTCCATCCACCCTTTCACTCATCCATCCTTTTACTCATCCAACCTTTCACTCCATCCATTTGTCATCCTCTCTTTCACTCATCCCGTTCATAATTCCACCGACCGTCTCTTTCACTCAGTCATACTTCATTTTACTCACTCATCCATCCACCCTTTCACTCATAGATCCATCTATCCACCCTCACTATCAATCACCCATCCATTCTTTCACTTATCCATCCATCCTTTCATCCAGCCACCCACCCTTTCACTAATGCATCAATTCTTTCACTCATAAATCCGTTCATCCATCCTTTAAGTCATTCATCCATCCATCTACCCATCAACCATGCTTTCACTCACACATCCATCTTTTCACTCACTCACTCCACTTTGTCTGCCAAGTTCCAGACAAAAGTGGTCCCTCAAGAGCTCCACCCCGCTGTAGCTTATAAAGCTGGGGTTCACAACATCCAAACATCCAATCTTTTCCTCATTCATTCATCTGTCCATCCATCTGCTCATTAATCTATCCACCCTTTCATTCTGTCAGTCTATCCATCCTTTCACCCCACCTTTTCACTAATCTATCCATCCTTTCTGATCACCCATCCGCCCTTTGTCTCATCATCCACCCTCTCTTTCATTCATTCATTAATTATTTCACTTAGACATCCATCAACACTTGTATCTATCCATCCAACTATCCCCTTTCACTCACCCATGTATTCTTTCACTCATCAATCTTTTCACTCATTCATTCATCCATCCACCCACTATTCGACCCTTTCACTCACCCATCCACCTTTTCACTCAGACGCTTGTCCATCAGTCCTTTCAGTGAATGAAGCAACTACCCACCCTTTTACTTGGAGCCTCTTCTTCCGAACTTTAGACAGAAGAGGCACTACAAGAACTCTACCTCTGCTTTAGCTGCTAAAGCGGGGGGTTGGGAGTTCACAACGCCCCTCTCTATGGCTGTGTATATATTCTGATTATGGGCGTCCAGACAGTATCTGGACGTAGATTGTAAGATTGTTTACAGTTGGCTCTGTGTGTCTAGTTGTTGTCTCTATAGTACTGTCCTGTCTCTGTGTGTTTGTCTCTTTTATTGACTTGTAAGGACGGCGAGGTAGCCCGGCAAAGCCTCCACACCAATGGTTAACCTATATTTGAACATGGGCGGCGCAGGCGTTCCTTCCACCGAGCCACTGTTGACAGAGAGCCCCTGCCAGCGTCCAGTCACGCAGATTTCAATATAGTCATTAATAAAAATTATTTACAGTTGCGTTTTGTCAGAATAAAGTGGCGGGGCTGGGTGGCCCCTTACAGTAACAATTTAATAGGACTTAAAAATAGTTTCTAAAATTGTTACTGAGCTCCGGTTTTTACCTTGCATTCACCCGCTGCTCGAGTTTTTGGCACAGTTAGGCACTAATCACGAGTTTGTGCTTTAGTTTGCTAATAATTTAAATGTCGACAAGAGCTCAGCGTCACTCCCTAAGCAACCGCACCCTTTGATATTTCTGTGGCTGACTGCCAGGTCAGCGCCGGCCCCGCCTCCACCTCCAGCAGCAGAGGCCCGTCCGCCATGTTTAGAGATGCCCATGTACCTAGATGGGGTCCCTAGGCCAAAGATTCATCGGGAAATAATTCAGTGACAGCTGTTTTAGTGTAAAAGGTCATTTATTAGGACAGGATTGCATAAGTAACATAACCATTAACTTTCAAACGTAACCGTAACTTTAATAACGCCCTCCTATTAACCTCTCCTCGCTCATCCTTCTCCTTCAAAACCTTTATCTCGTTTCCATTCCCCTACGCACTCCCCTTTTCCTTTCATGCCCCATTTAGTTCGTGCGTACCCCCACTCAGAGCCTTCACCTGCTTGTTTATTCCCTGGAAGGGTGGCCAAGCCCGCATCTGACTCACCACCCTCCCCCATCTACTGCTCGCTCAGCCCTGCAACCTGCCCTAACTGACAATTTCCCCCCCTCCTTGCTATTCGACTCTAACTTCCGTCCTTCCAAATCGCTCTTCCAATTGCCGGGTGGGTGGGAGGCCAAATTAAAAAGCGCGAGGGAATCGCGGCAAAGAGGCCGGTCCCTCCACCCCCAACCCCTTTTATTTACTCCCCCTAGACCCGCCCTCACTTACCTTCTTCCCAATCCCTGTCCCTCGCCGTCACTTCCTTTCCCGAATTGACCCGCGGGAAGACTAGAGCGTTGCTCTTGCTTCCCGCGGGCCCCTCCATCGGGAAATAATTCAGTGACAGCTGTTTTAGTGTAAAAGGTCATTTATTAGGACAGGATTGCATAAGTAACATAACCATTAACTTTCAAACGTAACCGTAACTTTAATAACGCCCTCCTATTAACCTCTCCTCGCTCATCCTTCTCCTTCAAAACCTTTATCTCGTTTCCATTCCCCTACGCACTCCCCTTTTCCTTTCATGCCCCATTTAGTTCGTGCGTACCCCCACTCAGAGCCTTCACCTGCTTGTTTATTCCCTGGAAGGGTGGCCAAGCCCGCATCTGACTCACCACCCTCCCCCATCTACTGCCAACCAGCACAAACCCATTTGGCGTTTTGCTGCCCCACCCCCAAAGGCCACGCTACTGCGACCCAGTGCTTCTCATTTCTTGTTTGTAATCCACAAATTTTCTCTCCCCAAATCTTCCACCATCAATCTCAGATCTGTCAAATATTATGTGTTTCCCATTGTGGACAGGTGAAAACCATCGTTTCTGAAAAGTGCAACCTCCTGCTCTGTAATGTTCTGGTGTTTCAGTAATTTTTTTTTTTTTTTGCGCCCAGCAAAAAACCTTTCCTCCTTTGGGCCCGCTCCATGGCTCCATACTTAACTGCCCCTTTCCACCCTCTTCGTGGAACAAATTCTGTCCACCCAAGTATGTACCATGCCATTTTTTGCTTGAGAATCTCAAAAATCCCTCTGCCTGTGTTGCAGTAACGTGAATTCTGACAATTTCACAAAGCCATCCCCTCCCAAAGGTATGATTAACAATTCCGCAACATCCCCAGTTCAATAAATTAGCAGTGATGAAAGGAAACAGGTTACCCCACCGCCTTCTGCTCTTTTCCCACCATAGCACCTTGTGCCGCCTGCTGGATAGTCCCAGGACCCGATCATATATCTGTTTTCTCCGTGAACCTCGCTGCCCAGTGGACCAATGAATGGCCGACCAGCCATGTAACCATCTTGCTCTGTGATGGACCAAACGCATCTCCTGCAATGGAAAAATAACTGTAACCTGTGTTTTTTTTTTTTTTTTTGTTTTTTTTTTAACAGAACAAAACCACCCCCCCCCCCCCTTCTAAAAACCCTTCCAACTGTACACGCCCCACCTTTCGGATCTTAACTTAAAATTCACAACACCTTGATCGCTAGCGGAGTCTCACCTTGATCTTTTGCCCAGTCCCAACCTAAATGCGCTGCCGCCGTAGCTGCCCCAATCCTAAATGAATGCGTGCCGAAAAACCATGGCCCGGCAGCCCACACGTCCCAAAGCCATCCTCAACACTCGTAAGAGCTGAAAACTAGTGAGCTTGGACCTTGATCTGTGCACAAAAAACCCCCGGCTGTCTTATTTGACAACCGTGAGGGTTGATTAAAAGCTCCAAAACATCTACCCTGCCTACGCGGAAAAAGTGCTAGCTCGTATTCATCTGCGCAACATACCAGCAATTCGTGTAACAACTCTAGTAACGACTCAAAATCAAAGGGTTCCCTGGCCGTTCTACCCCCCACTGCTCTAATTCCGACAAAAACTTCATGTAGCTGCTCAAAAAACTTGAAAAAACCCCAACCAGGCCAGCCGGTAACTTCGCCGAGCGGACTCCGCTAACACATCTCCGCCCACCCGTGATCATCATACCCCCCATTCCCAATTGTCTGCCGAGGACCCCTGTCTTGGTCTGCTCCGTTCCTGTCGCCAGGTTGCAGAAACGCTGCCACTGTGAACGGGACAGGGAAACCGCAATCTCGTTGACAACTCCTGGTATAGGGACAGCTTTAAAGATCACAATTCAGAGATAAGCCCTGCAACCTGAATCAGCGCAAACAGCGCAAAACCTTCACATCCCTCGCTTTCTGTCCGTTCCCAAATCCGCGACAGCCATGTTGTTGGTTCTAAAGAAAACTGCCCTATTTGCTAACTCGCGCCCCCCATACTGCCATGGCCACCAGAAAGGAAAAAGTAATTTCCAGCAAAGCAATGCTCCTCCTTAGTTGTCACTAAAAAGCTGGCCACGCCTCCGGGCACCATCTGCCATCCCCTACAATCACTAAAACCATGCGCTCCTGCCGCATCTGAAAATATCTGCACCTGCCATACGGTCTCTTCTTCCCAGAACCACCTGGATACCCCAATTAATTGTTTCAGAAATATTTCCCACTTTAACATCTTCGAGTCCCCTTGACCCACTTATTCTGTGGTGTGGCAAAACTGCACCTGACATGTACAACCCTAATTACCTGCAAAACGTCCTCCCCCCCCTTTAATTGTCCTACAAGCAAAGTTAAAATACCCCAACCCTTTCTGGGCTGTCTCAAATCGGTTTTCCGTACTTCCTATCCATGTGACCAAGAAAAACAGCATCTCCGTTACTGTCTGTGCCGGTAATCTGGCCCTCATTATACTGGAGTCTTAAAACCCTACCCAGAAAGGTGAGAACCTATAAGGGGCCTTTGGTCTTTCTGGGTGCCAACGGCAGTCCCATCTGCTGTGCCATATCCTGAAAGTCTTCCAGAGCCGTCCGGCACTCCCCACGAACCCTTCCTTCCCGCAAAGGAAGTCATTCAAATAATGGGTCACCGCATAATGCCCACTACTCTTGACAGAGACCCACTGCATTTAGGTGCTAAAAGCTTCGAACAACGCGCATGAGGTCGCGCGACCCCCTGGGCAGGACCTTGTCCACATAGACTGCCCCTTCAAGCTGCATCCCCAACAATTCAAATATCCCTTGAGTGTATCGGCAATCACCTGAAAGCTGATTGCATATCGCATTTTCCATTTCTGCCCCATGGCCGCACGCCCTGACCAGGTTTTTTTTTTTTTTTTTTTGCTTTTTCATCATCCACATATGCATACACCAGTCTGGTGTCTTCCGCTGCCATGAAATCGTCCACAGATGTGCCCTCCGGCCATGAGAGGTGATGCATCAACCTGATTTCACCCGGGGCCTTCTTCGGCACGACTCCCCACGGGGATATCATCAAAATCTGACTTGGCCACTCATAAAAACGGGCCCGCAATTGTGCCCAATGAACGTTCCTTGTCCAGCTTTTTCCTTACCACCTGTGGTAATTCCTTGCCAACCGCCAGTTGTCTGCCCAGTGTCTCACCCGTGGGGCCGTGGTCGCTGACCCTGAAACCTTCTTGAAACCCTTCTGCTAACTCAAGGCAGCTGCCCTATCCTTGTATATACGCAGCCCCGGTAAGATAAAAACTAACCTAACTGGCGTAGGCCCCCTTTGGATCAGTAGCGCCCTGTGTCCCTCCCCTTTTGCCGCCCTCCGTTGTACGGAGGGACTGGAGAGTGCAAAACATTGAGTAACCTGGTGACAACCCCCGCACTTGGAGCAGTCATGTTTCATTTTTACCAGGATGTCTGGAGCAGAAACCCTTGTTGAAATTCCCGCACACTCTTGTCGTGTTAAATGTTGTTCTTTGTCCCCCCCCCCCCACCCCGGGGCTGGACGTACCTGAAACGGCTTATATCCCACTGGTAACCCCCTGGCCGTATGTGCCGCTGCTGCAGATTGTGATGATGCCGTCCACTGCCTCCATAATTCTGGGTCTACGTCCCCCCATGGCTCATCTGGGTTAATGCTCATTCCAGCTCTGAACCCCCAAAATGCATCTGCGTTTTCCTAATGATGTCCATGTATTTAAATAGCGCTATAGCCCTGTCAAGGTATCTCTTGCAATAAATGCTTGCGAAGATTAAAAACTGATGTCCAATTGTCCATATTAATTGGCACCCTCGGCCAAGGGGCCGACTTCCATTCCTCTTCCGTAGACCCTTCTGTGGCTTGAATGTCCCTATGTAACAGTTTTTTTTATTTATTTTTTTATAACTTCTACGTACTCGTGTCTCCATATTCTGGCCTTGTTTTCACCACTATGTGTGGGCCCAATGGCATCGCCAGACCCATCTAGGGTAGCCTTCTCTTGTGTTCTCCCCCTTCCTTTTCTTCTGTGCCTGACTTCTCTCCGCTGCCTTGTCCCCCATAAGTTGTACCTCTGGCTTGCAGCTCTGTGCCTTTTTCCCCGCCTTTCTTATCTTTACCCGAAACTTCTCCTACTCCCGCCGACTTGTAAATTGGAGTGTCGTCCCCTTTTGCACCGTCCCCCAAACCGACCACCATTGCCCTTTACCTCTGTAATGTGCAGCCCCCCGGCCGCGAAACCTTTCGGCCCCGTGCTTGTTCTTGCCTTCTTTCCTGTGGACCACTGCTGTTGTCCCGCTCCTGAAAATAGAAAACGGAGAGAGGGGTTGCGCCGCTCCTGCGTCCTCTTCCCCTCCCCCTTGTGCTGCCTTGATCTCCCCCACTTCCCATTCTTCCAGATCCTCTTCATAGTCAAGTTCCCACACATCCTCTTCACACACATCCATCCGTTTTCCAACACTCCCGCTCCTCATCATGTAGTTATTAGACATGTCATTGTGACCCACATGGCGTCTGCCATCACTGTGTTGTCCCCGATCCTACGGAGTAGAGAAGGCCGCCGGAGACCCCTCTAGCGCTTCCGACCAACGTGCCGGGGCCGTATTGCGCCCCGTTGGTATCGCCTTCCTTCTGCCAACCTCTTGCGTTGGCATTGACCTTCCGCGCGCCGCATGGCCGTATGCGCCACCGGCTCCCATCGCGCTGCCTAAACCACCGTCCTCCCCGCCTTCCATCCCCTTTGGCTCCGGAACCCATACCCAGCTGCCGCTCCGCCCTTAAGTAAAGACAAAAACCCCAGGGCGTAATTCCTAAACTGCCTGTACCCCCCTGCTGCAGGCCGCAAAGGGCGTGCTGAGGAAGGATACGTGGGCCCTGCGTAACCTGGCGCCTCCCGTGGGGTCCTGCGGGGGGCCTGGCAAGGGGGGGGATCCCTATAGTGCGTTGGTTTTGCCTTGTGTGATAACCTCCTTGTACGAAATTGTACTAATTATTTATTTATTTATTTTTTTATTTTTATTTTTGGGGGGGGGGGGGGGGGGGTGCTGTATTGTCCCTAAATCACTTAATTGTGCCTGAGGGCCGGCGGCGGGGGCCCCCCACAGAATGATGTGGGGCACCCCCCCTCGATAATTGTAGTAGCCAAACCCGGTTCTCTCGCCTAGTCTTATATATATATATATATATATATATATATATATACATATATATATATATATATATATATATATATATATATATATATACACACACATTTTTTTTTTTTATTTCTATTTATCCCTTCCTATTTCCCTTTTTTTTAAAACTTATATTAGGCCCCCACGCGGTCGGGGCCAGCACAATCTGGACCGCTGCTAATTCAGGAGTATGTTGGGCCTATAAAACAAAAAGGCCTGCTGAGGGGCCCCCAGGGGCCGACAGTGGCTTAAAACCCAGCCACCTGTTACTGCGGCCGGCAGGCCAGCAACCCGTGCCCTGATTCCTGTGAATGGCGGGGGAGGGGGGGGGCGGCCGCTCGAAAAGGAGCGCATGGCCGCCCCCCGTAGTTGTGAAGGATGAGAGGGGGGGGGGGGGGCGCGCGGGCTGAACGCGCGCCCCAGCCTACATAAATACTGCCAAGTAGCGATGCCCGCATACCCCTTCCCCGCCCGGGGCCCCACCCTACCTGCACCTCAAAAGAAAACCCGCCGAGAAGAGCCCCAGGGACCGGCCTCTCCAAATTAAAAAGCGCGAGGGAATCGCGGCAAAGAGGCCGGTCCCTCCACCCCCAACCCCTTTTATTTACTCCCCCTAGACCCGCCCTCACTTACCTTCTTCCCAATCCCTGTCCCTCGCCGTCACTTCCTTTCCCGAATTGACCCGCGGGAAGACTAGAGCGTTGCTCTTGCTTCCCGCGGGCCCCTCCATCTACGGGATCGGCGGATGTGCTTTTGGAAAAGCCGAATGTCGAGTGGGCGCTACTTTTTGATCAGCATCTTTCACAACTACACGCCTATAAAGGGAGTTTATTTGTGATAAGCAGAGTGGGTGGTTAATGTATTCAACATTGCAATACAATCCACAGCGCCTCAGTTAGCGGGTAGTCTTGGGCTAAACTGTAGGTCTGTAGTCAAAGGGAAACAGGGGCAGCTGGAAAACGTAGCCACCCTGGCTCTCCTACTGTGGTCTACAGAGGTGGAACAGCCAACAAATTGACAGGATCTAGCTTGGCTCTTAGAGTGCACGAGCAGAGCCCCGAAAAGGTTTTCCATGTAAATCATAGAACAAACACGTAAACTATGACAAAGTCTCTTCAAAATGCAAAGACGTGTATTTCTTTAATATGTGAAAGCTTTGAAATTAATCACACAGCATTGCACTAAGCAGTACTTATTTAAAGCGATAGCTTTAAATATGAACTTACAACCATTCCTGCCCCCGCCCCAGCCTGGCAGCAGTGCCCTCAGTGAGTAACAGGCAAGACAGTTGTCATCTGAACCGTGTATGGGGCCAGATTTTTATAGCTAGAGCAACATTGTAGTCTATTGAATAAAACACAATGATTTTGATCAGTTTGTGTTCCGAATTGAGCTATTTGCAGGGATTTTCAGATGCCATAGTGAAGAAAAAGTAGAACAGGTTCAAAAAATATATTTGCCTGAGATCACACAAATTGCTTAAGCAGGAGAGTCACGAATAATCCCAGGTTTCTTGAATCACTTTGTACAAAATCAGCCACTAAATGAGTATCTACTGGTCTATCCATGTTACTTCAAATGTTAATACTTTGTATTTAAATACACAACAGTTAATATAAAATGGTCAGAATAATAAAAGTACAATTCATCATCCATCATGGAACTTGGAAGACAAAGGGGAGTGAGTGAGTGAGTGAGTGAGTGAGTGAGTGAAAGGATGGATCTGTGAGTGAAAGGGTGCATGGGTGTATGAGTGAAAAGATGGTTGATGGGTAGAAGGATGAATGAAAGGATATATGAGTAAAATAATCGATGAATTAGTGAAAGAGTGAATGGGTGTATGAAAGGATGGATGGATGAGTGAAAGAATGGATGGATGAGTGGTAGGGAGGGTGGATGGATGGATGGATGAATGGATGAGTGAAAGGGTGGATGGATGAGTGAGTGAAGGAATGTATGGCTGAGTGAAAGACAAGGTTGATGGATGGGATGCGCAAAAGAGAGGAAAGAGTGAAAGGTTGGATGAATGAGTGAAAGGTTTGATGGATGAGTGAAAGGATAGATGGATTAGTGAAAGAATGTCTGAATGAAAGGGTGGATGGATGAGAAAAGGGAGGATGTATGAAAGAATGGAAGGGGAGATGAATGATGAGTGAAACAATGGTTGGGTGAAAAAGAGCGTGGATGGATGACGGGTGGATGGATGGATGAGTGAACAAATGGATGGATAAGTGGAAGGAAGGGTGGATGGATGGACAGATGAGTGAAAGCATGGATGGGTGGATGAATGAATGAAAGGGTAACTGGATGGATGAGTGGTTGAGTGTAAGGATGAGTGAAACAGTGGGTGATTGCATGGCTGAGTGAAAGGGTGGATGTATGGATGAGTTAAAGGGAGAATAGATGAACTGAGAGCAAGGAAGGATTGATCATACCAGAAAGGATAGTTAGATTAATGGGAGGATGAGTGAAAGGGTGCATGGAGAGATGAATGAGTGAAAGCGTTGATGAATAGATAGATGGATGGATACACTTGGAGATGGATGCATAGGTTTGGATGTGGGGTGTGGATGGACACAATGGTGAAAGACTGAATGATAGATGAAAGACTGAATGGATAACAGAATATAAACGTGAAATTGTGGATATCAGCAGGTGGATGGAAGGATGAATGTATAGATACTTGGAGAGAAGAGACAAGACAGCTCTTCTTGGGAGGTTCATGATGACTTGGTTTGTTTGCTTGGTGCCATAAGAGCTTTGTTTTCAAGTGGGGGGTATTTTTTTATTTTCTGACTACTCCCTTGCTTTACGCTAGAGGAGTTGGGGGCGGCCCTCAAGCTACTTCCTCACGATAAGGCTCATGGAAGGGACAGGTTCCCACCGGAGTTTTAACAGGTTTACTCCACTGCTCCCATGGCAGGGCTCTTGGCAGTGTTTCTTGAGGCTTGTGACAAGGGGCTACTGCCCCCGACCATGAGGAAGGGAGAGATATGCTTGATACCTAAGCCCGAGGGGGATGTAACAGACTCTGCTGCCTACCGGCCACTCACCATGTTAAATACTGATGTGAAGACCCTCTGTAAGATGATAGCCCTCCAACTAGGCCTCTTGGTGGGTGATCTGGACCATGAAACCAATGCAGGTTTATCCCGGGCCACAATACGGGTTTGAACTTGAGACGGCTTACGCATTTATTGCATGAAGTAGAGGGACAGAGTGAGGAGATGGTCTTGGTCATGGCAGATATTAAAAAGGCATTTGACACAGTGGTTGAGGGATACCTTATGGAAGTGCTAAAGAATTTTGGCTTCGGTTCGAAATTTCATGATTGCATCTGATTGCGATACACAAGCCCAAATGCATGGATTAGGTTGGGCCCACTCTTATTTGGGAGTTAAGGAGGGGCACACGGCAGGGTTGCCTGCTGTCACCCTTGCTGTTTGCCTTGGTACTGGAGCCTCTGGCAATCAAAATACACCAAGACATGACTCAGTGGGGCATACCTGTGGGGGAGACAAAACATCTAGTGTTGCTATGTGCGGATGACTCCCTGTTTTACGTTAGGGACCAGTGGGAATCCATGGGTGGGCTGCTGAGTATCCTCAATGGATTTTGAGCAGTTTCCGGTCTGCAATTAAATCAGAGAAAGTTGTCGTTCCTTCTCACGGCCCTGGTCGGGATCCCAGTGGAATGACTCCTTGATATGGGCCTTCGCTGGTTGCTGGATAGATTCCGTTACCTGGGGATTATGGTTGTTCACTGGAGAAAGGCTCAGATGCAATGTAACATAACTAGAGATTTGGACTCTCTGAAATCATCTGTTTTCTTTTGGAACACCCTGCCGCTCTCACTCATGGGCAGGATTGCCATTTCAAAGATGCTGCTACTCCCGTGCTATCGCTTTACTATACAACATTCCCTTTGTCCTCTCCCTGCCTGGGTATCTAGGCTCACTTCCTTGGTATGGGCAGGTGAGCGCAGTAGAGTAGCCAGGACTTCATGATGTGGAGTTATGAGGATGGCAGGCTGGAAGCACCACAATTGGGATTTTATTACTTTCCTGCAATGTTGCAGCATGCGGCGTGACAGTTAGCAGAGGGAGACAATTGGGAGAAATGCTTACTGGTGGGATGTGTGGGAGCAGAGGACCTTACATTGTTTTTAATGGAGGGCGCCGGAGTTTCAACAGACCAACTGTATGCGATCAGACAAACGGCCCGAGAGTTGCAACAAATTGTACATGTGGTGCTTCGTAGGCCCCCCTTCCATAGGGAGTTACCATTATGGATATTTGCCCTGCTTCGCCGCATGGAGGCCAATATCACATATCAGGAGTGGCAGGAAGGTGGTTGTGGTACCTGGGTGACTTGTACCCAAACAAGATTTTTATCGCACCCTAAGGGAGATATTGACCGGTGGGATGGGAAGACACTTAAGCCCTCATTATGACCCTGGTGGTCCGTGGACATCCAGGACCGCAGGGGGGTCTCACCGACCCGGGACCGGTGGTGGAGACCGCCATATTATGACCACGGTGGGTTGGCCACTGCAAAACCACGGCGCCCCTCCCGTCCTGCTGCTTTACCGCGGGACACCGGCAAATATTTCTGGCGGTCTCACCACCACAAAAATGCTGGTGTAAAGGTTGCTTGCGTTACTGTCACCGGGATACCCCCAAACACCTCCGTAAACACGCATGCATGCCCCCTAACACATACAAACACATGCACACTCACACACGCACTCACAGAATTCACCCCATAGACACGCATACATACCCATACACATCACACACGCACACATACACTCCCCATCCCCCACCCCCTCCATTTAACTACATGCCTACATACACAACCCACACCCCCTCACTCATTTCACACAAGCACACCACCACCCCAAAATCTTGCCTCACCGCACGCACACACCGTATGCACATACAAACATACACGCAGCTGCATGCATGCACTCACTCACACCGCCCTTACTCCTTACTCATTCACCCATGCACACACCCCCATCCCCGTCCACATGCATACACACACGCATCACCACATTTACACACAGACACACACTCACACACACACAATCACTCCCCCTCCCGCCCCCCCACATTAATGACACATACACACACACACACATTCACAACCCCACCCCCCCTTCCCTTGTGGACGACACTTACCTCATCTGAAGAGGTACTCCTCCGTGAGGGATGGGACCCAACGCTCCCACAGCCAGCACCGCCACACCAGAAAAAGACTGCCACAGAGAATTACTGATTGTAATTCTGTGGGTGGTCTTTTTCTGGCGTGGCAGTGCCAGCAGTGGAACCACCTAAGTGCCGCCGACCGCCGTAGTGAATGTCTTTGAAAATGACCTCCTCAGTCATAATGAGTGCTATAGTGTCTCTATTGTATAAATCAATGGGGGTGGATGTGGTTAATGGGACACTGCAGGCGCGGGAGCCTGGGATACAGACCTTGGAGACCTACTGATGGAGGAAGACTGGGCCAGGGGTTGTGCATTGACACGTAAAGTCTCTGACAATGCACAGTTTAAGCTGGTCCACTTCAGTTTCCTTTACTGCATATATATGACTCCATTGAGACTGAGGCGCTCATATCCTGATCGACCCTCTTGCTGCCCTCATTGTAACATTGCTGGAGTGGCTTTTCAGCATTTGGCCTGGGACTACCCACTAGTGCATGATTTTTAGATCCAGGTAGTGAATAGAATTACACACACCAGGGCACTGGTGGGAACTCTCACTCCTCAGTTTTGCCTGTTGGGCAATATGGTGAGGCCCAAGGGGAGAAGGATGTCTTACAAATACCTGCAACTGGTGCTAGTATTGGCTAGACGATGTGTGGCTATTACATGGTTGGGGCAGAGGGCGCCCTTGGTGGCTCGCTGGGAAAGGGATGTTACTGAATCGTCTCTGGCAGAAGAGATCCATCTGAGGAGTAATAAAACCAATGAGAAGTTACAAGAGGATACAGAAGTGTGGTGGGATTGTGTGATCATTTCCTGGCTCCAGAGTGTGTACCAAGTGATGTAGATTGAGACACAGATGGTTAATACTTTATTTGTTTGCAGCTGTATTAACAAATGTTTTGCCTCATTTGTTAACTGTATCTCCATAGAATTCCACTGTCAAGTGTTGTTTTGAAACAACTGCCTATGATACTTTATTTTATTGTGCTATGCCTTATTTGATGTGTAGGGATTTGCTTGAAAGAAAACCATGCAGATATCTGTTCACTGACTAACTGGTGCACGTAAGCTCCTTTGTATGATGTTTATTTAACGCAGAAGTGCTTCAGTTTAAAAGAAGTTAACAAATAAAGTAGCCCTGTAGAACAAGTCTCAGGTTTGCCATTGCAGCCTGTGTGTGCAATTTTATACTGCCATTTTGATGTCAAATAAACCTTTTGCAAGCCTACACCTTCCTTTTAAATACTTTTGAGCCACCCTAGGGTACGCCCTATGCAGCTCACAGTGGAGGGTGCATTGTATTTAAAAAGTTGGACATGTACTTTTAAGTTTTACATGGTCTGGAAGTGAAAAACTCCTAAATTTGTTTTTCAGTACTGCAAGGCCTACCTCTCCAGTAGGATAACATTGAGCTATCTTATTATATTTTGTAAGTGATAACTTTTGATTGGGAATAAGTGGGTATGTCAAGTTTGGTCTCTAAAGAATTGCAATGTAAAACTCTCTTTAATGATATAGTCAGATTTTAAGTCCCAATCCTGAAAATGCCATTTTTTAGAAAGTTGGTCTTTTGTTGTCCTAACAGTTTGGTGCCGGCAGCCTGTTCATGAGTCACATGACTTGGTGTAGTTGGCAGTTGGCCTTTGTGAATTCACCAAAGACAGCGTCACAAGAGAATCTGGGTGTTTTCAGGATGGGCCATCTCTGACTTGATGGAGCGGGGGGGCGCAGCTGTCACCTACCACACTTGTACCTCAAAGGGACTACTCCAGCACACTCACAAAGGATTTCACATTAGTCTATTGTGACCACATTCAATCTGAGACCAAGGCACGGAGAAAGGAAATTCAAAACCTCTCTGTAGGGGTGTCTACAGAAGCTTCGTCCATTTCAAAGCCGACACCAGGTATATATATTTGACATTAAAACCCAACTCTTCAGATCACTTCTGGACCACCTGTGGAAGACTCAGAAGAAGGACTGCTCTGCTGCCTTGCTCCTCTGCTGTTAGGACTGCCCAACTGCACTGCTACAAGAAGGACAGCTCTGCTTCCCAACTGTCTGAGGAAGAAGGATTGAATCTACAAACCTGAGTCCAGGACCACCAGAGTATCTCTAAGGGTTAGTTAGCTGGTCTCCTGTTCTGACCTACAGGGACATAACAGGCTCCTCTATGCTAATGCAACATTATGGAGGACGGCTCATAGCAGCTCAGTTTCGGCAGCCTCACAATCATTGACCCAGCATGATGTTTCTCAATGCTGACAACTGACCCAGGTCTAAGGACCTTAGTGTAGCATATATGCATCTCGATGCAGGACCTTGCATCGCAGCTCCCATCAACAGACCCTCAACGCCCTGTAGGCCAATGCAAAGTCTTTGCATCTCAAAGCACCAGGACACAAGGTACTTCTAACAGGGGACTGAACTCAGTCCTGTGTCCAGCCCATGCAGTCAGCCTGAATTGGTGGCTTGGACCAGGTCCAACGCATACAAATGACGGCAATTAGCGCTTTGTGCTTTTAGGCACTATTTGTACCTAAACTTTAAAGTGGCGTATCTCCGGTTCTACTAATTGGATAATTGTGGTTTTGGTGTCAAATAATGTATTACATTTTACTCTATGTTTCTAAATTGGTGTGGGATTTTTCCTGTGTGGTGTTGACCCTTCTTTACTGTTTAAGAGCTGTATGATTCTTTACACATTGCCTCTAAGTTAAGCTGACTGCTTTTGTGCCAAGATACCAGAGGGTTAAGGACAGGTTCATTTCGTGACTTTTGTTGTTCACGATGACAAGGTTTGCATCTGTTGCTTGAGGAGCAATCACGTACCCACTTTCTCACACAACCTTTAGTGCAATTTTGCATGATGAATGATGACATTTACTTTTATTATTCTGATCATTTTGTAGTAACTGGATTGTATTTGTGTGGGGATTTTTTTTATTTTTTTAAAGTTAAATAAAGCTGGAGTTTGTTTTTAATTTTGTGTTTCGTCATAGTGGTGGGTGCCTTGGGTGTAAGTTGAGGTTTTGAAGGACAAGTCTCTTCAATGTGTACTCTGTGATGGGACTTTCTATGTGCCATATAATTGCCTACAAAAAAGTAATGGCCACAGAGGACACATTAGTTTTGGGTTGGTTTCAACCAGAGTATCTGTAAAAGGGCTCATATGTGCATGCATTACCATGCCTCCTCGTGGGGAGTAAATTTATTTCTGGGTATGTTGACGTGCCCCATTTAGCCCAGAACACCGCCGCAAGAATCATCCTGAACATCCCTTGAAATAACTACATATCTCCACAACTAAACAATGTCCACTGGCTCCCAGGTCAGGAAAGATGTAAGTTCAATCTACTCACCCACTCCTATAAAGCTCTTAACAACACCGGTCCAGCATAGCTAAGCCACTGCCTCAACTTCTACCAACCCAACAGACATCTTCGATCTGCATACCAGGCAAGAGCACACCTCCCTCGCATCAAGATGGCCAGAAGTGGAGGATTCTCCTTCTCAGACCACACAGTCAGGACTTGGAACTACTTTCTGCAACACCTCAGAACCACTCCCTCCCTCATGGACTCTGGAAGAACATTGTTCTTCCAGAGAAACAGGTATGATCTCCTCCTCTCCCCTCAGGCCGCCCTAATCAGCGCCTGGATACCCTCACGGGTGATTAGCCGTGCTCTACAAAGCCACATTACATAACAAATGTCATTAGAACATTGGAATGTGGGGCGCTCCATTAAAGACAAGCCATTACGGTACACTACATCCATGTTTACATGGATGAGTTGAATAAGAACACCTACAATTTGGCAACCAAGATGAAATGTAGCGTGTGGTATGTCCTAAATACATACTATTTTTAAGCTTTTCTTTGAATTATTTCTATACACTGGTTGCAAATTAAGAAGAGGACAGAAGAACCCGCCCCATGTGTTAGTTATATATTTATAGCAATATAAGTGTTTTGTATCATCTTTTTGCTGCTACTTGCTGATTCAGCTGCATTTTTATAGAACACTGATTGAGAATTTCCGGTTTCCTCTCATCCTACACTGCCAAATCCCTGTTGTGCTTATAATTATGGCAAAGACAACTGTAGGTGCCTCATAGGGCAATCCGCATAGTCAAGGAGGCATTTGTTTGTCTTTTTCCGGTTGCTCCCGGAACTACTGTCTGCTCACCCCATGCCGTCAGCTATACTCACCAAGTGGAGCTGTCCATCCTAGACATCTTGCACTCTACAATATGATTTATCAGTTTCAACAGCAGGGTGAACAAGCAGGTATGAACGTGGTATATGTTACGTAATACTACATTAAAGCAAATGGCACCATTGATTTCCCATTCACATTTTTTCACAAAAGTAAATTATATTCCAAATTATGCCAACCCTTTCTGGAGGTCCCTCAAAATGTGAATAGATTCGTGCACTTTTTGCACAAAGAGCTGCACAAAATCCAACCTTTTAAGTAGGGAGAAAGTTGGATATTCAGGTTGGTGTCGAAAATGAATGCCTGTAGTTTTCTGAATACCAAAATAGTCAATGCTATGTGAATGTTCACCTAATTTGCATTGCAAGTCTCTGGCCACTCCTCTTACAGTGACATGGAAATGCCCACATTTTTACAATGATGTGGATTGGGCAAAGTGTGTATGATTTGAATGCATTATACTTTAATTACACACTGTTTTATTAATGTAGCTTGAACTGCAAGAATATTTCAGAAATGTTTAATTTATGTCTTTGTTACTAGCGCAAGTCGCACCCAAAAAGAGCTTTGTCATGCAAACTTTTTTTTATATCTTGCAATTTCCAATGCAGTTCATTTATTACTGTACTATTATTAATATGTAATTTTATGAACTGTTTCTAAAATAAATAAGTTGATGTGGCTGACTTGCTTTAAATGTTCAGACATTCAGTCAGTCGGGACGTTCGTGGAACTTTGAACGGAGTTAGCATCATGAACGTACAAGGTAATAACTGATTGACACAAATTTCAAGAAATGTGATAATTTAGGTTACACTGAGTTACAAATGCTAACTTGTGATAAATAAAACTCAAACTTTACAAAACAACAATGTGTAAAAAAGGATATGCCATTAACATCTCTTAAATTTGGGAATGGTATTTTTCAATTAATGTAATGAAGCACTCAAAACAACACTTAACATGTTCCAATCTGAAGATAGGTGCTCATGATGGAGGAAGACCACTTGTGTATTCAACATGGTACAAGCGAGGTCATTTTGACTGAAAAGTAAAAAAAAAATATTGCCTAGGTTGCATGGGTAGCGTGAATGGCTTTATAATGAAAATATACTTTTAACATGAAGGGTAAGAGAAAAGTGTGGCCACCTTATCAGTAAAGCAGGACATATATGAGGGATTTCAAGACACCTAGGGGCCTTGTTACGAATTTGGCGGACAGTTTTGCCTGTCCGCTGAACTTCTGTCAGGGAAGTTGCTGCCATAGTGGCTGCCTCTCTGCCGGGCCCATTAAGAGTTTCTCGCTAGGTCAGTGGGCAGAAACCTGAGTTTCCACCCACTGGCTTAGAGGGAAACAGCCGATAGTATTGTCTCTGGCTCGTAATGCACCTGCGGCAATGCTGTAGGATGCAGGGTGCCCCAGCACCCTCGCAATGTTCAATTTCTGCAAAGCAGACAGTGAACCTTGCAATGGTGCTGGCCAGGGAGACCCCTGCTCAGCCCAAGCCCAGTGTCTGGGCAGTGCAGGGGCCCCCGTGGGACCCCCTGCACCCATTCTCCACCAGCCTTACAATGACTGAGCTACTGCCATGAAAGGGCTGGTGAAGAACGAGGGCGTAATCCCCAGGGCAGCGCTGCCCTGGTGGATTAGGACCTCCGCAACCGCCAGACCACCAGGATCTCTGATCCTGGCGGTGCTAGCTGTTTCACCACGGCCCGACTGCCACACTTAAAATATGGCAGTCATGAGACCGCCAGGTTCGTAATAGCCCCCCCCCCCCCCCCAGTGTGAGGAGGATGACCATAGATATTAACAGAAAAAAGCCAAAAAACATGACAAAATTATGAAAACAAAACTGTTGGATATTATCAGGATAACTGAAGACTCAATCTAAAGTAGAAAATACTTTTATCAGTATTTTATTACGCATTTGAACATTGACTGAATATGATTGTGGCAAGCTTCTCATCTTCATAGATGAATACTGAGTAGATAACTATAGGCAAAAGGACATAGTAGAAAGTTATTAACTGAAAACCTCAATAATCTCTATGAATGTATTTTCATTTAAAAACTTGGAGATCAACTACATTTGTTTGTCACGCTGAGTTACACTTTCAGACAGGTGGGAGGGTGGCAAAAGAAGAAAGAGGTTGAGAGTGAGGAATGGGATAGTTGGGAATGTCTACCTCATTGAAAATACTAAATATAAAAGCAACATCATCACTCCCTAACGACTAGAAAACAATACTGATGTAAAAATAAATGTGTTTTTTGGTAAATTAATATTTTTTTTCCAAGAAAAGTAACTTGAACACAAAATGTAACATACTTAAAATAAAAAAGATATACTTATTTCAAAAATTCACAATGGAAACAAACTACAGAGACCCAACAGTGTTTCAACCATAAAACACCTTCATGAATTGAATCTAAGAAATACTTGTCACAATAACTGATTTCTCATGGTGGTATTGCCTAAAAAGATGATGTTGGAAAGATATTAGACCTGTATCTTTAAATTGTCAGACTCCTATTGTAAAATCTGCTTCCACAAAAGTTTGCACAAAACTTTCTAAAACCCGTTGGATCTATCTGTGCTTGCTCCCAGTGATGCTTGACATGCTGGTGGCCTCTGTTTGCCAAGTTGATTCGGTGTCTTCTTTGAAGACCTTCTCAAATGCCTGCTTCACTGTTACCCCCGGCCCCTGCTTCCTCCATCGCCCCACAAGTATATAAAGGTAGGGGTTCATACTGCAGTGGATGGAGGTGAAGATTTCGGTTAGGTAGAAGAAAAGCAGTGAGTATACTTCAGCAGGTAGAACTTTGAAGTACAGCAGGAGTCCAATCACTCTTGCGGGCACCACGTTCAAGAGAAAGACCATGACGGTGACTATAATGACTATATAAAGTCTGAGCGGACGGCACTGTTTGGAGGTTTTCCGGATCTCGAGGAGCAGGGTCAAGCTAGACAAGACCATGAGACTGACTGTCAGTAGGAAGAGCCCAGAGGTAAACAAGTAAACAGCAGTGCATTTTCCAGAGCCAGGTTCTTGGTATTTGTCGCTGTTCTGACAGAGGAAGGTTTCTAGACCCGTAACCAGAACTGACAATGCCCAGAGAACAGCTGAGATAGCGGTGGACTGCCACTTTGGTCTGTGGCATCGGTGCCAGATGGGAAGGAGGACAGACACAAACCTCTCCACGCTGATGGCCGTCAGTACAAAAGTGCTGGTGTTGAATCCGATGTCATATAGTAAATTGCCAGCAAAGAAGACTTTCTCATTGTCTGATTCTGTCACCTTAACACCACATAGATAAAAAAGAAAAAACATCAGGTATATAGCACAGCCTACAAGAAAGGTGAAGTCAGCAACAGCTAAGTTGAGTATGTACACCGTGCACTGATTCCTTTTTATTTTGACGAACAGAAACCAGAAGACAACAGCATTTCCTACCAATCCAATGAAGATGATGATGACCGCTAGAATGTTTAAGGTCAACTGGGCACCAAAAGGAAGCACGCTGCCAGTTGAGTTCCTAAGTTTTGGGGTTGTAGTGTTGGTGATCAAGTTCTCAGGTTCTGTCATGATGAGAGCAGAATGTGATGTGTGTTGCTCTCTTCTTTCAGTCTGAAAAAGAAGGGCAGTTCCATATTAATTGTTTGTGGGAAAGGTAAACATTACGCTGCAACTGTGCCCAACAACATTTCAGGATGCATTTCCCCCACCGTTGTACTTGTGGTGTGTTGACAGGGTCAGACTGGGTACCCAAAAGCAGCCCTGCAAAACTATCTCAAACCAACCGTGCTAGCTTTCTCTACTCATGTTTCTCTTTCCATCCACCCATTCTCTCGTTCTCCATCTCTTCTCTCTCTCTGATCTTCCTCTCCAATCCTTCTCTATCTCTCCATCCCACTCTCTCCGTTCTCTATCTTTTAGGGGTAACGGAGGCACCAGAAACGCACTAGGCTTTTCAAAACCATCCTCTGGTGGCCCTGGCCACTTGTGAAAATGCCCAGTGGGATAAAAGATCAGCCTAGCCCTGTTTGTAGACACATGAGGAAATCAAAAGGAAACAACTGTAGAAATCGAAGAGATTTTAAGGCAATCCAGACACTGCTAATTACCTCACATATTGCATCACTAGGGACGTTCTATGACATCAATGATAACATCACTGCAAAATCTGAAATGATGTAATTGATGGCAGCACTGCATGATGAGGGCACAAGTTATAGTTACTTTACAGCATGAGTTATAGTTACTTGAGATAACTATGATTGGTGACCTTTAATGGTTTTGTTTGTTTAAAATAGTATGTTTGAACTGCTATTTTCTACAAACTATAACGCCCCCTTAATCTTAGTTTTTTAGTGAATTTCTAAGTTTTTTTGAAATGCAAAGATATTATTACCATACCTAAATATAATGTCACTCTAACCACTGTTTTTTCCCAGTGAATGTATATATATATATATATATATATATGTGTATATATATATATATTTCAACTCCACCAGGTCCAAGAAAGAGGCGCACTCTGTTACACATCGGTGCCAGCATCAGGGAAGGACCTATTCCCATTAATCTTTATGCCAGTTTAACACTAAAGTTAAAGATGCCGCACTCACAGGATTCCATCAATCTTCTTTTATTTAGTAAGAGAAAACCCCCACCAACTAACACCAACGCGTTTCGACCTTCCCGGTCTTGATCACTGTAACTCATTAATCCATTACATGCACTACTTATACTCTTCCTCTAAGCCATGCCTTTATGTGGCATTCTGGGATATGTAGTTTTACTAATATAACAAACAATACTAAAAATACAGCTTAGTTAGATTGATGTATCTGTATTTTTAGTATTGTTTGTTATATTAGTAGCACTCATGGGCAGTATTTAAGTTAGTGGTGCGGTATATATATATATATATATATATATATATATATATATAGTGCAAAGATCATGCATAGCTTGTTATACTATGCAAAATGGCGGTAATGCTGGGTGCTTCTGAGAACAGAAAAGGACCATATGTGACATTTGTGTGTTTTTAGAAATGCTTGAAACAAACGAACTGGGCATGTTTGACATATATAAGGAAATTCAACTTTGAAAACTCTGACATTAGGCCATGTTTCCATGACATGGATGAATTATTAATCTAAAGCTATTTGGAACATCTAAAAGTTTGAAGTTCAAAATTGAACAGAGGGCACTAAAGAAAATCATTCAATAGTTTTATTTTTTTGTTAAAAAAAAATGCACTTATTTTCTTGAAGCGAGATGTCTGATTCATTCAGAAGTCATTTGGAAAAATACAAGCTTAATTTCAAACACTGTGGCCCTCATTCTGACCTTGGCGGGCGGCGGAGGCCGCCCGCCAAAGTCCCGCCGTCAGGTTACCGTTCCGCGGTCGAAAGACCGCGGCGGTAATTCTGACTTTCCCGCTGGGCTGGCGGGCGGTCGCCTTCAGACCGCCAGCCAGCCCAGCGGGAAAGAGGCTTCCACGATGAAGCCGGCTCGGAATCGAGCCGGCGGAGTGGAAGCCGTGCGACGGGTGCAGTTGCACCCGTCGCGTATTTCACTGTCTGCGCAGCAGACAGTGAAATACATGTAGGGGCCCTCTTACGGGGGCCCCTGCAATGCCCATGCCAGTGGCATGGGCACTGCAGGGGCCCCCAGGGGCCCCGCGACCCCCCCTACCGCCATCCGGATCTCGGCGGTCCGACCGCCGGGATCTGGATGGCGGTAGGGGGGGTCGGAATCCCCGCGGCAGTACAGCAAGCTGCGCCGCCGCGGAGGATTCAATGGGGCCGCGGTACACTGGCGGGACCCCGCCAGTGGTGCCGGTCTGACCGCGGCTTTACCGCCGCGGTCGGAATCCCCATTGGAGCACCGCCGGCCTGTCGGCGGTGCTCCCGCGGTCCTCCGCCCTGGCGGTCAAAGACCGCCAGGGTCAGAATGACCCCCTGTATGTGTAACAACAGTGGAAATTGTTATAAAGAGCGAGTTCAAGTCTTCTGAATTGGACACACTGAAAAGATTCTCATTTGGGAACATACAAGAATTTACAAGCAAAGTACAACCTGTGCCAGTGGTTAAGAATGGGAATTCCTAATGGGAATTATTTCTATATTTTTCTTTAACGAAGTGGAAAGAGCTTGAGCCACAAACTATTGAATATAGCTTAGTATATATTTTATCAAGGCTGTAGACGACAAATAGGGTATTTTCTCAAAAGTGCTCTCTCATTCTTTCCAAGCTGGACCTTTGACTGAATAAAACTGTGAATCATTGGACAAAAATCCATGGTTATGGATCTAGTTTTCATCAGAATACAAACTTAAACTAAGGCACACAGAAAAAAATAAATACACCAGGCACTTGAGAACCAGCTAGGGAGTGCAACACCGATTATCCCACACTTGCCTCAGATGGTAACAGAAGGATTTTTCTATATCAATAAAGTTTTAGGGAGCTCTATAGTCTTTTGCTTCAGGTCCACGCCTGCCAGCTTCCTTGTCTCTTGCGTCCAGTGGAGTACATTTTTCAGTGCTGCAGATCCTGGTTCACTTGAATTAATCTGTCAGGTGCCTGGCCTCACAGAACTGGGTTCACTAGACTGAGATAACTGATTATGAGTTGTTAGGTTTTTCCAATCTCGGTTTTATCGGGTGTGCGAGAACCTGATGTAGACTTTTCCAGCTGATAACTTCCACATGGAAAAATAATGTTAAACTTTCATGGTTTCATGTCTGAAAAAATGCATGGACTCTCCTTTCCATGGGGTTCTTGTCAGAACTGCCCATGGTGGCGCTTTTACTGGGTGGCAATGGTACAATCACGTCAATACTTTGCAACTCGTTTTCAGGGACAGTGTGAGGCAGAATTTAAAACTTATGTTAATTCACCGCTTGGTTTCAAGTTCGGATTTATCCATTCCAATTTCAAACAGTACAAATTGTGCTTCTGGGATTCATTTCTTACCCTGGGCACATTTATATGTGGGTGAATGCATAACCATCTTTTCTTGCCCACATTTAAACTGAAATGTACATCATCTCTGCCTGTGTCATTTTCGCGTTAATTTCAATTCATTAGTCATAGTGTGACGGCTTCTTTTGTACTTTATGTAGTTGTTTTTTGCACAGTGTTAATTAGGCACTAATTGACTTTCCATTAGGTAACACAAAGAGGGTTCGAGCGTGCAAAACTCGGGGCCGAACGAAAACTTGCTTGAAAATTGTTATCCACGCGAATTGTAAAATCGAGTGCAAAACATATTTACACTTGAATTTGATATTACCTACCCTTGCATTGGTTGTGTTCTCGGTGATGCGTCTCACCTTTAATCTGAAACTGTCTTCTGCTGTGTGACAAAAAATTATAACCGGGCCAAGGAAAAGGGAGAGTTCCAAAACTGTCATTTCCTATTTCATCACGTTTGGCAGGAAGGTAGAACATTACACAAGGAAGTGAATTTGAATTGATTGATGTAATCCCTTCAGTAGTGTCCAGGTTTCTGAATCTTCCAAGGATTCGCGAATCCTAGTGAAAAAAGAGACACCAAAGGAACCTATGTTCATGGTTGGGTTCTGGTGATGTCAGCGAGTGGTGTCATGTAGCGGTTGAAGAGGGTAGGACGAAGGGAGGAACCTTGAGGGACGCTGCAGGTGGTGTGCTTGGGTTGCGAGGTGAAGGGATGGAACCATATTCTTTGCGTGTGAACCGGGAGAAAGGATGCTATTCATTTGAGCATGTTGTCTGTGATTCCGATCTGTCTCAGACAGTGTATGAGTGTTCAGTGGGAGATGGTGTCAAAGGCTGGGAAGAGGTCAGGCAGGATCAGGGCGGCTGATTCTCCTCTGTCGAGCAGGGACCGAATGTCATCAGTTGCAGAGATAAGGGCAGTCTCAGTGTTGTGGTGGCTCTGAATCCTGATTTTGAGAAATTTTGAGAGGTCCAGTAGGTTGTTTCTTTCTAAGTGTTTGGTAAGTTGAAGGTTGTTGTCCCTCTTCAGAATTTTGGCGGGAAGTGGGAGCAGGGTGATGGAACGGTAGTTCTGGAGTTCGCTCAGGTCAGACGATGGATTCTTGAGGAGGGATCTGACATCTGCGTGTTTCCAAGCATCAGGAATGATGGCTGTGGTGATGGAGGAGTTTAGGATGGTGGTAAACTGGAGGCTGATCTTGTCTCTTCCGAGGTAAAGAGCCGCCAGGGTCAAGGGTTGGTGGGTGCTCCTGAGATGATGGAGTTCATGAGAATATTTGTGTTTGGTGTGCTGAGCTGTTACCATACAGTGAGAGGGTGGTTGGCAGCCATGGTGGACGGGATGCAGGTAAGGTTGGTTGGTTGGGGGGTCAAAGTTTCTGTGGATGGTTGCTATCTTATTGTGGAAGTGGTCGGCAAGGGCGTTACAGAGCTCCTGTGAGGTGGGGATCTAATTTTCGGTGGCTGGCGGGCAGGTGAACTCTTTGACGATGTTAAAGAGTTCCTTGGTTTGGTTGGCACTGGTCTCGATTTGCATGTCAGGACCTCCTTCTTCATGGCTTCCAGATGGCGGTAGTAGTTGTTGAGACGCTCTTTGAAGGTGGCTCAGTCCATGTTGTTTCTGCTGGTCCACCACTTTCTTTCGAGTTGTTTGCATTCTTCTTTCTTTGCGTCTGGACGGTTTGGTGGGTGCAACTAGGTCAGCAATGCTGGTGATCCAGGAGTTGAAGTTCTCTACTGCCTGGTTCAGGTCTGTGGTGGCTTTGGGTTAGGTGGTTTTAAGGGTGTGTTTCCATTGGTGCTGAGTGGCTTTGTTCCAGCTGTGGGAGGAGGTGCTGTGGATGCTGGAGGTGGTGCAGGGTGGTCCGGTGATGGTGAAATGTATGATGGAGTGGTCTGACCAGGTGAATTTTGCGGTATGGCTGTACCTGATTCTGTTACTGGGTGTAAAGATGGGATCCAGCGTGTGACCTGCTTTGTGACCATTTGCTTGAGGCTTGTGTTGTCCATTCGTTCGAGGAGGTCTGTAGAGTTGGTGTCTGTGGGGTCATCCAGGTGAAAGTTGAGATCTCCCAGGAAGATGTAGTGTTCGGATTCAATGATGAGTGGGGTGATGCATTCAACAATGGTGTCACTGAAGTGGTTCAGGGTCCAGGTGGTCTGTAGGCAAAGGTGCCTTTGATGTTTGTTTTTTTATCATCGGGATGAAGCTGGAAGTTCATGTGTCCCATGATCGTCATGGTCTCGACATCTATGGTGGAGCAGGCAATAGTTTCTTTGTGAATGGTAGTGATGCCACCTCCGTGTCTATTGGTGCAGTTGCAGTGTTTCATCTTGTAGCCAATGAGTGTAGCAGTGACGATGTATGTAAGGAAGCAGAGGTACGCCAGGTCTCTGTGATGAAGGTCACTTTGGATGCAAAGGTGGAGATGGTGTCCCAGATTTCAGTGGCGTGTTTGCAGAATGATCTGGCATTGATCAGTAGACAGCTGAGTTGTTGTGGGTAGATCTCGGCCGACAGGGATTGAGTGGTGTTGGTTGCTGCGGTGGCGGTCGGTCCTGGTGTGGAGGTAAACCAGCAGTGGGTGAAGGTGAAGGTTCCCACTGTGGAGTGAGATGATGTGAGGCAGTAGTTGTTGTTTTGTCCGGGGTTCAAGGCATGGAGATCCGTGGCAGAGTATCCATGGAAGTGCAGAGGGCCAGGGTTCTTGGTGCTGGGTGCGGTCCAGGCATAGATAGGTGCAGACGGGTTTACCTTTGGGGCACCAGCAGCATGCCCGCTGTGAGCTGCGCTGTGGCCTCCATTAAATAGGTCTGAGAGAGGTGCGCTTGGGAGGCGGGAAGCAGTCGGCACAGGAGGGAGCCAGAAAAGACGGGGAGAAAACAGTGCAGAAGTGAGAGAAGATGCCCTGGGCCACTGGAGGCTTTGGCAATGGGCAAAAAGCAGGGTAAGCCTGGGCACAGGGAGCCTGGCTTAGACTGGCAGCCATGGGAGCTGGCAATGACCTGCTTATCTAGGGTCGTACTGCGACCTTCAATAAATAGGTCGGAGGGAGGGGCGCTTGGGAGACAGAAAGCGGTTGGCTAGGGAAGGGAACGGGAAAAGGCAGGGGAAAACGACGAGGAGGTGAGAGAAGATTCCCTGGGCCCCTGGAGGCCCTCCCAAAGCAGAGGAAGCCTGGGCACAGAGAGCCTGACTTAGACTTGCAGCAAAGGAAGCTGGCAACGGCCTGTAAATGACTAATAAACAACCAATAAAATAAAATAATACAAATATATTTTTATTGAGTGATTTACAAATCTGATGCTGGATTGTTGAATCCTGAGGCCTCCAGGGAATCAGGAATCCAGCGTGGAATTTGCAAATCCTGCAAAAAAATTAAAAAGTGTTAAGTGCACTACTGCTGGTCTTCTTCATTCGTCACAAAAGGGGTCGGCCAGATTCAGCAGGGTGGAAGCAATTTGAGCCAAACCCCACAGTGCACAGCCTAAGCCCACCTAGTCCATGGAGTGTTGGACACAGGCCCTGGTTAAATGCCAGGTCATGCAGAGACCCCCTAAGACGATAAACGGGTTGTGCGCTGCCGGCGTTGGCCACCCACAGAAGGTTACAGTGCTGCACACAGATGAAGGCCATGCACAGCTGGGGTTGATCGTCCATTTAGGGTTGGGTGCCAGAAACCTTTGAACGTGGTGTAAGATTAAAAAAACAAAGCATTTCAACACATGTTTAAAAAAAATCTCACAAATATACTTAAAAAACCTCAGATAAAGTGCAGTTATGGTGACAAATTAAAACAAAAAATCATAAGTTATGGTTGGAAGCACAATCTACAGTAGGAATAGAAACCATAACTCACAAAGCAAATGCATCCAAACTCACTCCTGATGTTTTACCTGGAAACTCCATCTGCTGAAATGCAAGGAAAATGACAAAGCAATGAGGGGGTTTGGGGTGGATTTACCGATTCCCCATGTAATTCCTCATTAGGTCTTCAGTTTTTTTTTGTAATCCCTGTTAATAGTGTGAAAATTGGGGTTCATAAGAACCTTGTAATAAGGCAACATGTTTCTAACAGTTGGGTGATTTCCCATGGAATGACGCCCACCTAATTGTGTATTTATTTGAAAGGAGTAAACATCCTAGCTGCCTAGTATTAATTATTGTAGCAAGGTAGAAGCACTTTATTTCAATCCTGGCCAAACGTCTGGGTACCAAGTGCCATGGTTCTCCCCTCGATTTATAGAAGATCCTAAAAGAAATCCAAAAGGCGATGTGTGACCCTCGTCAAAGATGACATGACCTTGCCCCCTCCTGCCTGCACATGAATGCTTCAATCACATATATGAGGACACTGGTGGAATGGAAGCCCCTTTTTCAGAATACTGGTCTACTGTACATGTGTTTTGAGGCCTTTTAATAGTCAGTGTGAGCTATGTGTAATCTTGAAATTTATAACATAACCAATAGCATAGAAACAGTACACATTTGTTAGTGTCTTCTTAACATCAACTAATATGATATGTAGAAAACTGAATGAGATATAGAGACCAAATGATATATCATGACCTAGGAACTGTGCACCCTATAAATGTTTATTTTGATTTTCACTGGCCCTGTTTAAGTGCACTTAAGGTTCTATCATGGGGAAACTACACTGGCTACCCGTCCATAAAAGACCAATATTTTACCAGGCGCGGCCCATCCTTTAGGGCGGAGGGGCCACGCCCCTCCACCTTTTGCCCCTCCATGAAGAGTGGCTGTCAGGCTGAACAAAGGTCAGCCTGACAGACACTCTTCATGTTCAGCTCAGGCAGCCAGGAGTGAGATATGTGCGATTTACGCAGACTCCTGGCTGGCTGAGCTGAACTTTTCTGGGCGGAGAGGTCACAGCTCCGATGGGTGTGACCTCCTTAGCTCAGCAAAGGTGCCTCAAGGACCTTCCCCTCGGTGACGAGGGAAGCGTCACCCATTGACTCCGACCTGGGCGCTTCAGGTTCAAGCCCTGAAGCACCCAGGGCGAGTGTCAATCAGTGACACCTCATCACAGAGTGGGGTGGGGTCGGCACTCTCACTGACCCCAACCCACTCTGTGACAAAGTTGGAACTGCTGCCTTCCATCATTGGCTGATCTAAGGTCAGCCAGAGAGGGAAGGCAGCAGTCCCCACCCTCCTGGGACCTCCGAGCTGAAGGTAAGTGTGTTTGTGTGATTTTATTTAATGAATGTTTAGTGCATGCATGTATGTTTGAATGTTCATGAGTGTTGTGCATGGATGTGCGTGCATGTGTGCGTGAATGAATGAGTGTGAGTGTGCTTCCCGTCCGCCCCCCTGCCTCCTAAAATTGCCAGCCCCCACTGTATTTTACCCATGAATAGAGCGCAAAGTGATTTTTGCAAATAATCTAGATAATTTCCTCTAAAAATAAATTCACCTGTTAGAAACCAGAGAGGTCCTTTCGCTCAGAACACAAACATCTTAGTACCCCCAGTTACAAATAGTGACATATCCTCCACCATGGGAGCATAAATTGGGAAAATGTGCTCACTCTGTCTTCCTTGTTACAATTCAGAGATGCACCACAAACTTTTTTTATTTTAAGAGCTAAGGCACCCTTCTTATGTAATTAGTTCATATTCTCCGCCTTCATCAATAATATTCCTACCAGCGCCAAGATACTTCATTGGTCGTGAGCTCTATAAATAACAAAACACAAAACCTCGGGGAGTACATTTCTGTAACTTCCTTGGTCCAGTTACAAAGGCCACATTAATGTCTCCTCTCCAGGCACTTTTGCCAGTAGAACACCTAGAATGGCAATAAGAATTCTCTATAAGTCAGTAAAAGAGGGGGGTTATAGCATTGCCCAATTTGAGAGAATATTATTTTACAAGTTTTGAACATTTCTCCTACTGATATTAAACTACCCTGGCTCCAAGAGACCAATAGAGATTTTTTGGGGGGATTTAATACTGCAGGAAGATAAGATAAATAATGTCCTACTCTGAACCAAATCACCGAAAAGGGTCTGCTATGAGCATCTGCAGGGGCTGTAAAAAAGAACAGATGTTTAAATACTATGGCCCTCATTCTGACCTTGGCGGGCGGCGGAGGCCGCCCGCCAAAGTCCCGCCGTCAGGTTACCGTTCCGCGGTCGAAAGACCGCGGCGGTAATTCTGACTTTCCCGCTGGGCTGGCGGGCGGTCTCCTTCAGACCGCCAGCCAGCCCAGCGGGAAAGAGGCTTCCACGATGAAGCCGGCTCGGAATCGAGCCGGCGGAGTGGAAGCTGTGCGACGGGTGCAGTTGCACCCGTCGCGTATTTCACTGTCTGCGCAGCAGACAGTGAAATACATTTAGGGGACCTCTTACGGGGGCCCCTGCAATGCCCATGCCAGTGGCATGGGCACTGCAGGGGCCCCCAGGGGCCCCGCGACCCCCCCTACCGCCATCCGGATCTCGGCGGTCCGACCGCCGGGATCTGGATGGCGGTAGGGGGGGTCAGAATCCCCGCGGCGGTGCAGCAAGCTGCGCCGCCGCGGAGGATTCAATGGGGCCGCGGTACACTGGCGGGACCCCGCCAGTGGTGCCGGTCCGACCGCGGCTTTACCGCCGCGGTCGGAATCCCCATTGAAGCACCGCCGGCTTGTCGGCGGTGCTTCCGCGGTCCTCCGCCCTGGCGGTCAAAGACCGCCAGGGTCAGAATGAGGGCCTATGTGATTCCTATTATTAATGCCTCAATCAAACTAGCGGATATTGTTACAGGATCTTATCCACTTCTAGACAAAACACCTGACCATAGATGGGAGATACATGGATACTATGCTATTGGTGACTTTTTGAAACATGATACTTGGAAAGTATGGACGGATATAAAACCAAACATCAGATATGCGAAAGCATCAATCCCATGGTCTTTTTTTTCCAAATCTCATATTATTTAGAAGAGCTGGATCCCATAATAATCTGGAAACGTCTGAGGATATTGGAGGATTTAATAGAGGCCAGTGCACATGGATCCATAAAGTATTGGAAGGCTATGCTTTAGAATTATACTGTAAAGAAGTTTAGGTTTTTAATATAGCACAGTCAAGGTAGGATATGTGTATCATAAGAGAGACCTGGAAAAAGAAAAACTTATACAATTTCTCCCTATTCAGGGGGGCAAATCTCTGCCATATGCAATTCTATACCAAGTGGCTGCTATATAGGACGCCGGCCCTAGTGAATACATTTAACTCTCAGACCCTGATTAAGTGCTTTAGGTGCTCTGAAGAATTGGTTGGCAATTTGACTCATAATACTGGGAACTGCTCCAAGATAGGGGAGCTTTGGACTTCCATACAGGACTACTGTAGGCACACAGTAGATATTGAATTTCCAAATGATCCACAATTAATTCTACTGGGTTGGCCAACATGCATCAGTTTTAACAATGAGAATAAGAAAAAACTTTTTCTGATTACCCGTATTACAAGGTCCATAATTCTCCAAACTGGAGCACAGAACTAGTAACTACATTTGAACACTGGAGGTCTAAAATGCTCAGAATAAATGAATTAGAATGATGCTATGTGCTAAAGTTAGGCTCAGATAGTACATTTCTGAAGCTGGGGGAAGGTATCGAATAGGAGCCGCAGTAGGGGTCAAAGGCAATAATGTAAAGTTTGTGTTTCCTCACTCAGTCTAGAAGGACTGAAACACTGCAATGTATAGAAGCTTAAATGTGGCTGTATCTGAATTAGGGTTTAGGGTATTAGTAAGAGGAGCAAATGAGATGAATGTTAAGCAATACAATTACACTTGTAATTTGTTCCACTGCGTAAATTGTGGACCACTCTGGATTAGGTAACAAATTCCCACAGTATTGGAGGGGAGTGGCGAACTTGCTTATGGGGGCGCTTTAATTTATGCTTTGCAATGCTTTTGAAGGACGTGTGGCCTCAAACTAGCTGCTAAATCATAAGATGAACTGAATATGGTTGTAACATTTCAAATTATGGAGTGGAATGCTATAAAAGAAAATCTGTTGTTGATAAATATGCTGTGACGTTATAAGATGAATCGCAAGTTTTTTTTGTAAACTCTTCCTATAAAAAAATAAACAAAAAAGTATCAATTAGTTAACTTTATTAAAAATCAGAACTGTTTTGCAAAAAGTTTCCTTTTTTAACCCCTCGGGTGCCTGGGGCGAGCTGATCTCGTCCTTGTACATGGTTACTATGTGCCGGGGATGAGACCAGTTCGTCCGGCACCGGGACCACAGGGGGAGCGCTGTGGGCCTCCCTCCCACACCCCCAGTCAGGGAAGGAAAGGAAATCACTTTCCCTTCCACCCCCGATCCCCCGTAGTGACGTCTGATGACGTCAGCACGCAATCGCGTGCTGAGCTCATCAGAGGTCACCTCCCCTCGCACTGGAAGCATGCTTCCAGCGCGATGCGGAAGAGAAATGCTCTGCATTTCTCTTCCGCTCGGGAGGAGGGGTAGGGAGAGGCATGAAAGGAAAGGCCTTTCATGTCTCTACAAGCATTTCTGCTGCCCGAGAAATGCCCACTAGACACCAGGGAATTTTTTTATTTTTATACTTACCTATTAGGGCAGCGACCCCTTGGGCAAGGGCAGCTCCCCAAGGGGGCAAAATATTCATAGGCCTTTTCTGCCCCACGTGGGGGTAGATCGGCCTATTATAATTAGCCCGATCTGCCCCCATGGGGGCAGAAACCCTGGACACTAGGAATATATATTTTTTTTATGTATGGGGAGCGACCACTTAGGCAAGGGTCGCTCCCCTGGGGGGCAAATAGCAGTTAGGCTATTTCTTCCCCCCTTGGGGGCAGATCGGCCTATTTGTATTAAGCCGATCTGCTCCCGGGGGGGGGGGGGGAGGAACCACTTAGACACCAGGGATTGGTGTGTGTGTGTATTTTGCTTGCGGGGGCATCCTCTTGGGCAAGGGTCGCTCCCCATGGGGGCACATTACTGTTGACCATATCTGCCCCCGTGGGGGCAGACCGGCCTATTTTTTGAAGGCCCATCTGCCCCTAAGGGGGGGGGCAGAAAGCCCACCAGAGACCAGGGAAGATTTTTTTTCAGAATAACAGGGTGGGGTATGGCCAAACCCCCACCCCAAATAAAAATGGCCAAAGTTGTTCTGCCCACCAATGGGCAGATGGGGCAATTACCCCCGATCCACATCCCGAGGTGCAGAAAGTCTACTAAATGCCAGGGAATTTAAAAAAAGAAAATAGTGTGGTGTTGGCTATCAACCAGTATGGGCATGGTTATGCCCCCCACCCCAACTGAAGGGGGTAACAGTCTTTCAGCACTCTCCCCGCACACTAAAATATCTTATCCCATGGCAAGCAGGAGGACATTTGATTATTTTGGGTTTTGGTTTTACATTTGGGCCATGAAAGCTTGGCTAACTCTCAAAATCGTCCCACTTGGAATGGTGAGGGTTGCACTTTTTGGACTTTGGGATGCTGCCATGTAGAAAAATCCACAAGACCTAGACACATCTCAAAACTAAACATCTGGGTGAGGCCAGGGTGGTGTGCTTCACATTCACCCTGCACCATTTTCTTACCCACAATGTCCTGAAAACTTCCAACTGTGCTGGAAATAACACATTTTTCCCACATTTTTGTGATTGAACCTTCCGGAATCTGCAGGAATCCACAAAATTCCTACCACCCAGCATTGTCTTATCTATTCCAATAAAAATTCTGCCGCACTTGTCAGCCTAAAAATGTTTTTTTTTCAAACTGCCCTTTGTGACCCCCTTTGGTTTCCCCTCAATTTCGACATGTTTTTGGCTCTTCCCTGTCACAGGCAAATGGCCCACCTACACAAGTGAGGTACCATTTTTACCGGGAGACTGAGGGGAACTTTGGGTAGTAGCAAATGTTTCCCGGTGCGGTGATCACACCCAGGAATGTGGGAAAAATTTGAGGTTTGCTGAGGATTCTGAGTAAGAAAACATTGGGCGATCCACGCCAGTCACACCTCCCTGGATTCTCTCAGGTGTCTAGGTTTCAGAAATGTTTGGGTTTGGTAGGTTTCCCTATATGGCTGCTGAGTCCAGGACCAAAAACGCAGGTGCCCCCGCAAAAACAGGTAGTTTAATATTTGATCATTTTGATGTGTCCACATAGTGTTTTGGGGCATTTCCATTCACAGGCACAAGGCCTACCCACACAAGTGAGGTACCATTTTTATGGGGAGACTTTGAGGAACGCTGGGTAAAAGGAAATTTGTGGATCCTCTCAGATTCCAGAACTTTCTGTCACCGAAATGTGAGGAAAAAGTGTTTTTTTGGCCAAACTTTGAGGTTTGCAAAGGATTCTGGGTAACATAACCTGGTGAGAGCCCCACAAGTCACCCCATCTTGGATTCCCCTAGGTGTCTAGTTTTAAAAAATGCACAGGTTTAGTAAGTTTCCCTATGTGCCGGCTGAGCTAGAGGTCAAAATCTACAGCTAAGCACTTTGCAAAAAACACGTCAGATTTCAATGTAAAAATGTGATGTGTCCATGTTGCATTTCCTGTCACGGGCATTAGGCCTACCCACATAAGTGAGGTACCATTTTTCAATCGGGAGGCTTGGGGGAGCACAGAATAGCAAAACTATTGTTATTGCCCTTATCTTTATCTACATTTTTTCCTTCCAAATGTAAGACAGTGTATAAAAAAGTCATATATTTGAGAAATGCCCTGTAATTCACATGCTAGTATGGGCACCCCGGAATTCAGAGATGTGCAAATAACCACTGCTTCTCAACACCTTATCATGTGCCCATTTTGGAAATACAAAGGTTTTCTTGATACCTATTTTTTACAATTTATATTTCAGCAAATGAATTGCTGTATACCCGGTAGAGAATGAAAACCCATTGCAAGGTGCAGCTCATTTATTGGCTCTGAGTACCTGGGTTCTTGATGAACCTACAAGCCCTATATATCCCCACAACCAGAAGAGTCCAGCAGACGTAACGATATATTGCTTTCAAAAATCTGACATCGCAGGAAAAAATTACAGAGTAAAACGTGGAGAAAAATGGCTGTTTTGTTCACCTCAATTTCAATTTTCTTTTTTATTTCAGCTGTTATTTCTGCAGGAAAACCTTGTAGGATCTACACAAATTACCCCTTGCTGAATTCAGAATGTTATCTACTTTTCAGAAATGTTTAGCTTTCTGGGATCCAGCATTGGTTTCACACCCATATCTGTCACTAACTAGAAGGAGGCTGAAAGCACAAAAAATAGGAAAAATGGGGTATGTCCCAGTAAAATGCCAAAATTGTGGTGAAAAATTGGGTCTTCTGATTCAAGTCTCCCTGTTCCTGAAAGCTGGGAAGATGGTGACTTTAGCACCACAAACACTTTGTTGATGCCATTTTCAGGGGAAAAACCACAAGCCTTCTTCTGCAGCCCTTTTTCCCCATTTTTTTCAAAAAAAGCTACTTTGTTTGGGATTTTGGCAAATTTCTTGGTCTCCTTCAGGGGAACCCACAAACGCTGGGTACCTGTAGAATCCCTAGGAGGTTGGAAAAAAAGGACGCAACTTTGGCATGGGTAGCTTATGTGGACAAAAAGTTATGGGGGCCTAAGCGCAAACTGCTCCAAATAGCCAAAAAAAGGCCTGGCACCTGAGGGGGAAAGGCCTGGCAGCGAAGGGGTTACATTTCAGCCCACTGGCTCTATCTTCGGCAGTCACAGACTACAGTTCCTGAGTTTGAAGCATTGCTGCTCTTCTACATTCTCCCTGTTCACATTTTCCACACATGGCGCTGCTCATGGTGGTCCTTTCACAGCGAACATGGGACCTTCAGAGTAGGGTTACCTTCCACCTGTTTACATTCTGCCTCTGAATATGGTTCTTGCCCATAGTGTGGTGGCTTGCTCGAGTCACATCTGCTGGTTTATGTGGACGCTGTTGATTGTGTGGTAACTTCCCTTGATTTACACCTGACAATGGCGAAAGAGGATGGACCCTGTCCACAGTGGAGGCTCTGCCCCTGCTTACATACGCAACTGAGTCTGGTGCCGTGCTTTCCTCCATGTATGTTTGCTACAGCACATGGACATTGCACGGTGCCTTAAATCCTTTTAAATCCTACTCCGAGTAAGCACACCGCCCGTGGTGGTTTGGTTTCCCTCCATTTACATGTCACTGCGCGTGGACATTGCTAATGTGGGGGAGCTTCCCCTGGCTTTTCACCCCACCTGTGTATGAGCTCTGACAAGGATATGTACTCATCCATTCACATGCACGACTGAACACAGGAATTGTCCGACGTTGGGGTGCTACATCCCTCATTCAGTCGCAGACCATACCTCAGCGTTGTTCCTTGTGTAACACAACAACTGTACATTAGTGCCAATATGCATTTGCATAGATTCATGCCTGCTCCTTTTATATAATATATAGTACTGTTAGCCTACATGTCTAGGAACAGAATACCAGATTTAGGGTAATTTGAAAAGGGTGATCTTAGAATCTGGATAATATTCAGATCTTACGTGTGCGGAACCTGAAGGCGCGGGCGCGCGCGGCATCGCGCCAGGGGCTCAGTGGTGCATGTCAGGCTGGGAGAAGCCATTGTGTGGCTCATACACTTGCCAATTTTTCCTTCATTATCAAAGTAATGTTTCATAGAACTGTGAATAGTTTCACGGATTTAGATCCTGTTGGCAAGAGTTGCTATTGGCTTTAAATTTATTTTGCTTTTAGTTTTTCTCAAACAGCTCAGATTTTCCTTTTACGGACTCTGTTCCTATAAGCCTCCCTTATTTATAAAACTTTCTGAAAAATCAAAAATTTAAGGCTGCAGCCCCTATTGTATCTTCGATGAGTGCACTCGAAATATGTTCCTCAGTAAGGAAAACTTGCAACAGCTGGAACAGTTAAATCGCTGCCTGCGAGACAATGTGAAATTAAATGAATAAAGAAACCTGCTGTTTGCAATCTGCCCAGGGATGTGTATGGAGTGATAGTCAACGTAGGAGATTTGTACCATATTTATACATCATCATAATTAATTAATCAACAATAAATTTAAATTCTGTAGACACGGGAGGTGAATTAACAACCTGCTTTACAGAACAAAGCAATTACAATGTGAAGCAAAAATATAATTAAATTACATCAACCGAGCGCCTACTTCCATTCCCAGGATTTCAGATAGCACCAGAAACCATTCAATTGGGGAGCACCAGAAACTGAAGCTTTTTCCTACCTCTTGTCCACTGCTGGGGCAGGTCCTGACTCCTACAGGTGAGGACTAGAGACTGTGTGCCTTATGATCTGTTGTCCGACCAGTGGAGCGCACACACTTCAGATACACTCAGAACCTTGGCCGCTTGTGAAGGTGCTCCAGGGCCAGCTTCTGCCTTATAAGGAACTGGAAGGCTTGGCCAAAGGAGCGGCATCTATGCTTAGCTTGAGCTGTCAGTCAGAAGCTCTTGCAGCTGGGGATCCATGCCATGGGCAATTGAAACAACAGCTTTCAGGTTCAAAACAACTAAATAATGCATCGGCAAGCGGCTATGTCAGCAGCACATTTCTGGCAGAGACAGGTCGCTCTTTATGGAGTGAGAAGGATCTGTGATGATGATGATCAAGAGGCATTAACCGGTTATCGATCGACTGTAATTCTGAGGGATGGCAGTTCTTATCCACGTAAAGGTGGTTGAAGCCTTCCATCATTCCTTGAGAGATACACATATCAATTTTTGTGGGTTACCAATTGTCAAAAAAGTGAATTTTCCCTATAGAGCACAAATTAGTGCTACATAATGTGCTCAAATCTATTAAGCAACCTTCCTGGGTGAATTTAGAATTCTAGATATGACAAGCTCCAAGATCAGTGAGAACTAGTATAAAATATGTGAGGACCACCAACCTTAATAACCATGTTAACACCACCTTAAAAGATGGTCTGTATATACGCCCACCTACTTTCAGTCTATCAAAAGCAGAGTGGCTGCTTTGTTTCATATATCAGGTAAACTGGGTAATATATATTGGTCAAAATCGCATTCACTTTCAGACCAACTGAGTCATGTAGTTTTCAAAGACAATTTTTTGCAAATTGAGGTGGATATCTAAGATTACTTAATTGATTCAAACTGATTTGGGTTAGGGGATGCTGTCATTTTAAAAGGTCTGTGAATCGATCACTGAAGGTATTTTATTCCTTACAATTCATGGTAACATCAACATCCTTTCCACAAATCACGTAAATCCTTGTTGTTTGCTCATTTATATGAAAAAGTTAATAGGCCTCGCTACTAATCTAGCGGTCTAATGACTGCAGACTCGTGGTGGCGGTCAGACCACCTCCAATGCGGCGGTCCAAGCACCACATTATGACCGCGGTGGTCGGACCGCCAGCACCACGAGGATTAGTCGTCCTGGGGGTCTGGTGGTCAAGCAGCTCTGCCCTGGGGATCACAACCCCCTTCTCTGCCAGCGATTTCATGGTGGTAACACCGCCATGAAAAGGCTGGTGAAGAAGGGGTGCAGGGTGCATGGCATGGGCAGTGCAGGGGCCTCCGGGCCAGCACCGTCGCAATGTTTACTGTCTGCCGGTGCACCCTACGCACTACAGCATTGCCGCCGGCTCTATTACAACCCAGAGGCAATGCTGTTGGCCTTTTCCTGCTAGGCCAGCAGGCGGAAACTGAGGTTCCATCCGTTGACCCAGCAGGAAACTCGTAATGGGCCCGGCGGAGAGGTAGCCACAATGGCGGCAACCTCCTCCTCGGAATTTCAGCAGACGGGCTTTTCCACCTGCCGAAATCGTAATGAGGCCCAATATTTTTAAGGACATGAAGAATGTAGAATCTGTAGTGCGAAGTTAAACACACCACAAAGCAGTCAGTAATTTGTTTCAAAAAGATAATAGAACCAGTTCACTGCAAGTCATTTTAAAAATCCTATAACTCAGGATTAGGGCATTTAACAACCATTATGGCTGAAGCAGAGTTAAAAAATCGAGAAACAGTTGAATGTTGGAGCAAAAGTTCTGTACCATCCGTTGTTGGCTTTCAGTAACTCCATTATCTTTAATTGAGATTTCAATATTGCAAACAAGCATTAAGCAATAGTATCATAGTGGTTTGGAAACTCCAAAGTAATTAGTGACCCAGGTGGCGTTCACCTGGGCGTTACTTCACACTAGTGCATAACTAACTGGGAGTACTCCCCACCTTGGATAAAATTGATATTGCAAATCAAACCATTAATATTTTGGATTAGATTCACAAAATTGTTAGATTGTTTATTTTTCATATGACCATTTATGTGGAAGGTTAGATGAAGCAGAAGTGTTTGATTTCCTCTATTTGATAATGCTCCAAGGTCTACCTATCCCATAGGATAACATTGGACACACTATATTACAATTAATAAGCTAAAACCTCCAGATGGAAACAGGTACCTGTTCATGTTTGGTGTCTTTAGAATTGTAATGACAAATCCTCTCTTGGGGAAAAGCTGGATTTTACATTACAATTTTGAAAATGCTACTTTTAGAAAGTTGGCATTTTCCTCCCCTAGCCATTTAATGCCTACAGCTGGACTCTGGGTCACATGACTGGGTGCAGCTGACCGTTGAACTTTGTGTATTCCTTTTAGACAGCCCCAAACAACAGAATGCTTAGGTGTGCCTGGATCGGCCATCACTGGCTGGATGGAAGGACGATGCTGGCCACTTCATTGCTTACACTTGAATAGGCTATATCCTGCCTCGACACAAAGGGCTGCACACACCCTATAATTAGTCTGGAGCCAGGGCAGGGCGGGAGACAGGAAACCTATGCACTTCAAAGGGAAACCTCTAGAAGCTTCTCCCACTTCAAAGGAGGTACCTGTTATAAATATTGGAACTCAGACACCAACTCTTCAATAAACTTCTGGTCCTGTGGAGACTCTGTCAGGAACAAGGACTGCTCTGCTGCTGGCAGGACTGCCACTGTGATGGCCTGCTGCCCCGCTGGACTGCTGCCCCGCTGGACTGCTGCTCTGCCGCCCTCCGGCCTTAGTCAGAAGGTTTAAACCTGCACCTGAACCCAGGACTCCCTGAGTGATTCCAAGGGCTAGTCTGCTGGGCTCCTGTTCAGAGCCACGGGATATAACAGGCTCCCAACCACTTGAACCAGATCCAGCTAGAATAAGCCCCTGCCTCGAAAGTGATGCCCCTTGGGTCCTGGACCATTGATGTGGCCTCTATAGAACTGAATTGAAATTTTTGGGCTCTTCGTGACTGCGAACGGGCCAGTTGGCACCAAAACCTTGTCACTTGGGCTGCCCACCAATGTGAAGTTCCGGTAACCTGATCCTTCACACTACAGTATCGGTCGCTCACCGGAAGCACCACCGTAAAGCTCTGGCCCAACCATTTGCGACAACAGGATTTTTGTGCTACAGTGACAACCGTCCACAAAGTTTCCCTGCTCCTTGAAGCCTTTATCACCACCAATGGGTCTCTTTGCCCTGGACTCAGAAGGTAACTTTTTAGCAGGACTAACCTGGGCCTTGCATCCGACTGCACTCCGTTGCAGTCGACCTGAACTTTCAACTTCATCCTGCTCTCGTACAACCAGATAGCCGCGAATGGTACTTTGGGTTACTTGAAGCTATTTTCACTTAAACATTTAAAATTGCATATCTTTAGTTCTATTCATTGGATTCTTGATCTTTTGTACTTGGTTTCTTTATTAAATTTTGCTCTATTTTTCTAAATTGGTCTGGGATTTTTGTGGTGCTGTGTTTTCACTTTCTTGCTCCATAAATACTTTACACATTGCCTCTATGTTAAGCCTGACTGCCTGTGCCAAGCTACTTGAGGGTGAAGCTCAGGTTAATTTGGGGTTTGCTGGTGACTTTGCCCGGGCAAGGATTGTGGTTGCCGCTTGAGTAGGATTTCACTCCCATCAACTAGTAACCCAATTTCTTACAATACTGGACACATCAAAAATATACTACTAGAAGTTAACTTCAGGCAGACGCCATGGTTGAGCAACACACTGCGGCATCACTGCAGAGTCAACAGGTGCGTTTCAGGGGGTCATTCAGCCTAATGTACCGCAGTCCTTAAGGGGCATCAGTCCAAATTTCAGCCTCATTTTTTAGCCTTGTGGAGTGGTTGAGTTAGGTAAAATGGCAATTTTAAGAAATCATAAAGATTAGCAGCCCGGTTACCGTGCACTTTTTTGCCAAGTCACCTACATCCAGATGAGCAGAAATAAGTTTTACTTGGTTTAACAGTAGTGCTGCAAACTGTTTAGGTGAAAGGGTGCCCCCCCCACACCCCTCGGCCTCTAAGATCTTATAGTCTGCTTAAAACGATAATGCCAGACTGAGCCCTCCAGCATTATTACCTGCCATATGTAATGCTTGAGAGAGCCAAAAGGTGCCCCTTAGCCTTGCCACAGTATGAATGGAATATACTCTGTGATATTAGTTGTTGCTTCAGGAATTTAAATTCTAAGCAGATTTGTGTCACGCTGGTACACTTGGGAAGGCAACAAATGTGGCAATGACATTTGCACTGCTCCTTGTCAAGCCAAACATTGAATGTATCTGGAAACGCAATGGCACCATGGGACAATGAGGGCATTCATTCACTATTGACTACCTTCATTAGGGCGCTTATGTATGAGCAAGACAAATCTTTAGACAGTCTTTGATAGGTCCCCGTTAAAGGTTGTGCTAAGCTGGTTAAGGCCCTAGTGTGGGTGGACTTTCAACCTCTTTCATCCAGCCAAGCCTCCAGATATTTGTATAATAAAGCCTTCTCCAATTTTTATTTCTTTAGAAATACAGAGCCCTTTTTGATTAGCTTCTGTCCAGAGATAAATATTTTGGTCTTCAATGGTTTCTTTTGAACATTATTTGCATCTTGTATTTTTGTTGCATATTTGCTGGAGGCTTTGTGAGTTTTGTCCTGTCTGGATTGATGGACCAGGGCTGTGCCATTTGGGTGATCCTCAGTGATTCTTATTGTGCTGTTGTTCAGTGATCCTGCAGGGCAGCCACCTTGAGCAGAGGCCATTAGTCTCTCAGACTTCATTGGCATTGTAGACATCGTGGACATGAAGTATTGACAGATCCCTTTATTTGCTTTTTTGCTCGTGATTTTGGATAAAAAGGGGTTGCCTTGCAGGGCCGAATCATTTGGTGTGTCCTTCGATCTGCAGCACAGTGTTTTGCTGTTTGCCTTACTATTTGCTCCTCTTTTTGTGGCTGGCTGGTGGGCTTACTGCTTCCACTCTGCTTTCTTACTTGGTTGTGTACCCGCGTGTGAGCCTGGAGCATTAGCGAGCTGCGGGTTCTCATGGTCTACTGAAGTGCTGGTGGTTTAAAAAATGTGTAGAGTGGCCCCAAGTAGTTGGAGCTACCATTATTGAGATCAGTAAGCATGGCTAGGTATGGCCTAAAAAGGCCTTAAATGTTGACGAAGGATACTAGAGAGGAGAGTGTATCAAGAAGTTCATCTGAGAATTCACTTTTGTTTGGTTTCCCAAAACTCTTAAAAGATGCTGCTTTAAGATTAAATTTAGAGTTAAATTTTAGGCATCCTGTTTGCTTCTTAATTCAATGTTTCCTGTTTTTGCTGTCAAGGCATTATGCCATAAAAAAATCTCTGAGAAATCCTAATGGTGGATGGGCACCCCATAGGGTAACACCATAAATGTGGAATGGTATGGATTGATAGGTTTAATTAATTTTGAAATTTTTGAGATTTTAACTTCGTTGATAATGAAGGTCAGGATTGTTACTTGTTTTGCCTGCGTACTGGTGACAGTGGCTGAGGTTGGGAGTTGCCCGAGCTAGTACCTAAGCTGGGATAGATACAAGCTGCACCAAGGCTGGGCCTGGAGTCAGCGGACACGGGACCTAACTTGGCTTGCCTCGTCTCTTCCTTATGCCCCCTTCTATTGGGCACAACCACTGAGGCCAACAGCTCTTCAACCCCAACCTCAGGCCGCCTCCAACTGCCACCCCCTCCACATCACTCGAGACAGCCCTGAACTCACCGCTCACATGTAGCACAGACACTAAATGGGCAGGATAGGATACAAGGTCCAGGAATGGTGGATGCGCTCTGCCGCAGTAGGATAACATTGAGAGCGGAGCCTGCATGCAGCACAAGTGTCCTGGCTGCTTCCCTGGCTTCTGATTCCTGCCAGGCACCCAGTCATTCGCTCATGAAAGAGCAGGTCTCTACCTCAAGTCACAGCTCATTGTCTCCCAGCTCCCTGCATGCTGTGAAAAGATTTCAGCAAGTGAAAAATGCTGACTCAGGATTTAAGTAACTGTGGGCCCGATTTAGGGTTTGGTAGATTGAGTTTAGTCCGTACAGATGGCAAAGGACAAAGGGACGTTTTAAAACAAGGGCAAAGCCGGCACATTGGGCCATTGTCCAGGGCCACTACCTTCAACGGGCCATTGGGAAAGTAAAGTTTTGGATTTTCATACTTATCTCTGTTTCTCTAGCTCATCCTTGACCATATAATTCAATATTATTTAGCATCATGGAGCTTGAATCATCAGAAGGTAGGTAAACAAAATTCAAAGTTGTTCTCAACAGGGGTCCCCAAAATATTTGCTGCCCTGGACCTCAATGTCCCTGACACTGAGGACAACCCTAGGGGATCTCTGCCCACTAAATTTAGATTTGTCAATGTAGGAAAACTTTGATTTATGGTACCATCAGCCAAGAAGGCCAGGCATCAAACTTTTCAACTGTTTTTCGTATTTCAAGAACAAATTCTCAAAGCAAGAGTTTGTTTCTGAAAAATCAAAAAAGCTAATGGATCCCACATCCTGAGAGTTGTCTCCAAGAGCATGTGGCTCATTATTGTTTTTTTTACCCTTTCCCATACCACTAGTTTTTTCCTGGTAGTGATGGACTGGAAAAATAGTTTTTACACCATCCAACCCAAATTGGGCAGTTTCTGCCTGTGACGAATAGTGGCCCTAAGTGCAGTGGATAATGCTTTGCTATATAAGAGCGCTCATGTCACCATGAGCTCAGGAAACTGTGATCATTAGGTTGGAGTACCTGAGACTTTTCCTGAGGAATTGCTGTCATGAGATATCTTTGTTGTGAAACGTATAACTCTGCCAGGTTTTCAGAGGAGGAAGGGCCTTGCAGGGGAGCAAAGAGCAAAGAGGGAATTATGGAGGACATGCCTAATGAGGATGCAGTGTTCTTGCAAGAATTGCAGTAGTTTTCAAGGGATATCTCGACAGCTCCCTGTGGCTTTTCAAAACTCATCATCTGCTAGATTGTACATTTGTGTTACAACAGAGATACAGGCTCATTGTAACCTTCTCTAAGACCCCTGACCTTTTTGGCCGGAGGTCGCTCCCCTGTGCCGGCAGCACCACCTTGCTGTGCCATTTCCCCCGACCCCCGCCCACGTGACCGATCGCGTGTTCGAGGCCCTCCTCCACCCACAGGCACCCGCCTGCGCCTCATCCCTGGTGTCTAGTGGGCGCTGGTAAGCGTTACTAGACTGTGCATTGTATTGTATCTGTGCGTCTTCCACTGTTTTGCCCCGTAGCTATTCCCATCTGTTTACTGAAAGCTTAACTAGACTGTGTATTGTATTGTATCTGTGCGTCTTCCACTGTTTTTTTCACCGTAGCTATTCCCATTTGTTTGTCGTTTTTTGGGCCATTTTGTGCGCTCCCCCGGCTTTTGCTTTTCCCCACCGCTGCGTCCCTGCGGCCACGCCCCCCTCCTGCCCCCATTCGCGCTCACCTCCCGCCTTCCAGCTGCTCCTCCCTCCCACCTCCCCCCCTTAATGGGGGTCGCTGTGCGACGCAGGTGAGAGACCCCTGACCTTTTTGGCCGGAGCTCGCCCCCCTGCGCCGGCAGCACCACCTTGCTGTGCCGTTTCCCCCGACCCCCGCCCACGCGACCGATCGCTTGTTCGAGGCCCTCCTCCACCCGCAGACACCCACCTGCGCCTCATCTCTGGTGTCTAGTGGGCGCTGGTAAGCGTTACTAGACTGTGCATTGTATTGTATCTGTGCGTCTTCCACTGTTTTGCCCCGTAGCTATTCCCATCTGTTTACCGTAAGCGTAACTAGACTGTGCATTGTATTGTATCTGTGCATCTTCCACTATTTTGCCCCGTAGCTATTCCCATATGTTTACCGAAAGCGTAACTAGACTGTGCATTCTATTGTATCTGTACGTCTTCCACTGTTTTTTTCACCGTAGCTATTCCCATTTGTTTGCCGTTTTTTGAGCCATTTTGACCCTTGTGCGCTCCCCCGGCTTTTGCTTTTCCCCGCCACTGCGTCCCTGCGGCCCGCCCCCCTCCCGCCCCCATTCGCTCTCCCGTTCCAGCCCATCTCCCAGCTGCTCCTCCCTCCCACCTCCCCCTCTTAATGGCGGTCGCTGTGCAGCCGCGCCGCTGGCGCGCCAGAGGCAAGCCCGTCTGCGCCCGTCCGCTCCTGGACCGCGCCCAGCTCCAGTCCCCCTGGCCCACCTAGCCAAACTTCCCCCAGACAACACTACTACCCCCACTCCCTCCACTTCCTCAACCCCGGAGCTCGCCCCACCTGCATTCAAACCAGCCCACACACACACACAAGGCCCCTTCTCTTGCCGCACCTGCCCATGTTCCTGCTCCACCTCCCACGCACCCCACACCAACACCAAACGCAACAGCCTCCATACTACAACATCCGCACCCACCAAAAAACCCCACAACCTGCACACGCCCCACGCCAATACCACCTCAACCCACAGCAACACCACAAGCACCCCCGCCAACACAATCACACATCACAACAACTATGCCACTCGCAACCATCTCAGTTGCCTGCTACTAAACACCCGGTCCCTACACAAACATGCCATAGAAGTCTGGGACCTCATCACACCACACTCACCTGACATCGTCTTCCTCACAGAAACCTGGACAAACCTCTCATCCGAGCCAGATATAGCACAGCCACCCCGGAGGGCTACAAACTCCAACGCAAAGACCGCCTTAACAAACCAGGAGGCGGCATCGCCATCCTTCACAGAGACACTATCAAGGTCACCCCCAACACCCTCGACACCCTCAACAACGCAGAATACATGCACTTCCTTATCCACATCAACAACACCACCACCCTCAGAGGCACACTCGTATACAGACCCCCAGGACCACGCCCCCCCTTCTGTGACACCATCGCTGACACCATCAGCACGCACGCTCTCATCTCCACAGACTACATACTCCTTGGCGACTTCAACTTTCACCTGGAAAACCCTCACGACCACAACTCCTCCTCCCTCCTAGACAACCTCACCAACCTTGGACTCAAACAACTGGTCACAGCCCCCACCCACTCGGCTGGATACACACTCAACGCAATTTTCACCTCAAGCCAACACGTCACCTACACCCACACCACCAAACTCCAATGGACGGACCACCATTGCGTCCACTTCTCCTACAACAAACTACCCACACACCACCGCCAACACACCACCCCCTACCGCATGTGGGACAAGATCCCCACAGAGCGCCTGAACTCCCAACTGACACAAAACCCCCCAACACTACCGACCCCAACACCGCCGCACACAACCTCAACAAATGGATCACCACCTGTGCAGACTCTCTCACGCCCCTCAGAAAAAACATCACCACCCGCAACATCAAGAACGCCCCATGGTTCACCACTGAACTCCAAGAGTACAAACGCAAATGCCGCAAAGCAGAGAAAACTTGGAGACAAGAACCCTCCACCACAAACTTCTCCGCCCTCAAAACCACCACACGCAACCACCACCAACCCATACGCACCACCAAAAGAGCACACTACAAGGAACGTATTGACAACAACTCCCAAAACAGCAAAGAACTCTTTACCATCATCCAAGAGCTCTCCAAACCCAAAGCCAGCAACCTAGACCCCACACGCACACAAACCCTCTGCAACTCCCTCTCAAATCATTTTCACCGCAAAATCCAGGACATACACAACTGCTTCATACCACACACGCTCTCCACATGCAACCTCCACCCGCCCAACACAAACCCACCACACACACCCCCCAACCTACTCACCACCTGGGCCCCCACCACCGACGAAGAAACTGAAAAGACAATGAACTCCATTCACTCTGGCTCCCCCTCTGCCCCCTGCCCCCATCGAATATATAACAAGGCCAGCCCCACCATCGCCCCCAAACTCCGAGCCATAATCAACAGCTCTTTCGAAACCGCCACCTTCCCAGACCCCTGGAAACACGTGGAAGTCACTGCTCTCCTAAAAAAGCCCAAAGCCGACCCAGACGACCTCTCCAACTACCGTCCCATCTCCCTCCTCCCTTTCCCAGCCAAGGTCACGGAGAAACTAGTCAACTCCCGCCTATCCCACTTCCTCGAGGCAAACCACACACTCGACCCCTCCCAATCTGGGTTCCGCAAGAACCACAGCACAGAAACCGCTCTCGTCGAATGCACCGACGAAATCAGATCCAGAGTCGACATGAGCGAGACCGTTGCACTCATACTCCTGGACCTCTCAGCAGCCTTTGACACTGTCTGCCACCATACACTCCGCACACGCCTTCACAACGCTGGGATCCGCCACAAAGCCCTAGACGGGCTCACCTCCTTCCTCACCGACAGAACCCAAAAAGTCCGTCTCCCACCCTTCCAATCCTCCGCCACCAAAATCACCTGCGGAGACCCACAAGACTCCTCCCTCAGACCCACACTCTTCAACATTTACATGACCCCATTAGCCAACATCCTCAAAAACCTCACGGTATCACCATCCTCTCATACGCTGACGACACACAACTCATCTTCTCCCTCACCCGCAACCCCACCACCGCAAAAACCAACCTACACGCTGCACTCCTTGACACCGCTGCCTGGATGACAGCCAGCCACCTCAAACTCAACTCCAACAAAACCGAGATAATCATTTTTGGCCACACAAAAACACTTGGAACTCCTCCTGGTGGCCCACCACGTTAGGCCCCGCACCCACCCCCGCAAACCACGCACGCAACCTCAGCATCATCCTGGATCTCTCCCTCTCAATGGCCCAACAAATCAACGCCGTCACCTCCTCATGTTTTAACACACTCCGCACACTGAAAAAAACATTCATATGGATCCCCACAGAGACCAGAAAGACAGTCACTCACGCACTCATCAGCAGCAGGCTAGACTACGGCAACGCCCTCTACGCCGGCACCAAACTCAAGCGCAAATTACAGCGAATCCAGAACTCAGCAGCACGCCTCATCCTCGACGTCCCCCGCCATGAACACACCTCACCACACCTCAAATCCCTCCACTGGCTCCCCATAGACAAAAGGATCACCTTTAAGATCCTCATCCACGCACACAAATCCCTCCACAACACCGGCCCAACCTACCTTAACGAAAGAGTGACCTTCCACACTCCCACACGCCACCTCCGCTCCGCCGACCTCTCTCTCGCCACAGTTCCCCGCATCAAACACACCACCACTGGAGGCAGATCTTTCTCCTATCTGGCCCCCAAAGTCTGGAACTCCCTCCCCACCCACCTCCGCAAGACCCAGGACCTCCTACTCTTCAGGAAGGGCCTTAAAAACTGGCTTTTCGAACTGTGATCTCCCGTCCCCTCCCCCCACCACCCAGCGCCTTGAGACCCTCACGGGTGAGTAGCGCGCTCTATAAGTCTCTTTGATTGATTGATTGATTGATTGACTATGCAATCAATAATCATGGCCACTGGAATTATGCGATTCTGTAGCTGTGGCGATTTCCTCAAGAGTATTGATTTACCACATTTTCAACACAATCCAGCACCTGATGCATAACGTGTAGATTTCGAGAGAAAAAATCATTTCTAGCTCAAACAGGTCAAAAGTTATTTTAAAAAAGTGCCATAGCGGTGATGTGCAGTGGGAGCCATTGCAAAGAGTAACTGGTCAGCTGTGTAAGTTGCTCTTTAAGGTATTCACGCTTAAACCGGTACTACTGAAGTAAACATTTGCCCAGACATTCTTCTGTGTCTTAGTCCAATTCTCCTACATACTTCCAGTGGTCAATCAGTAATTCAAGAATGCATGTGACTGATAATCTTTCGCAGAGAAGCTCCATAGGTGGTTCTGATTTGGTAACTTCCGGTAAATTTGAACTAACACTGCAAATAAATCGGTAACTGAATTAGTGAAACCATTGATCATGCTATTGCCAATGTATTTTTAAATAGGAAATAACTTTAATAACCAGTGTTTTAGCACGTTTTTCTCTAGTTACAGTGGTTAAATTACCACCAGCTTTTTCCAGCAAAGTGGTATTACCACTTACAGATGTGGATTTTCCACATTATAATGGTTCAAAACCGAGTCCCTTTATGTAGCAAAACCTGGTAACTGTGCACTTCTCACATTACTACACACTCTACAGTAACTATCACAACTCCAACCCTCTCTAAATAAGGGATAGCGTCTGTGGTTGGATGTGATGCTAAATGCGCAACAATGACAAGTCTGACACTTTTCTGCTTTTTACGATTCAATAATATGCCATTATGCAGGTTTACTAATGCTTAGAAACTAAGGTAGTAGATTTACATTTTCTATTTAACCCCAATGCGTAATTTGTGCTGGTGGTTGCAGGTGGGGGGCACCAGCACTGATCTTTTGAAGACCTGGACTCACATCTCATCATCAGACTTAACCCAGAGGAAGACAGGGACAAAAAGGAGTCAGAAGGAAGGAGAGAAATGAAATAATGATTAAGGGAAAAAGTAGGGATGAAAAAGAACCTACAAAAGAGAGCTAGAGAGGCATGAAAAGTGTGGCGGTGGTCACAGAATGAGGTATAAGGTGGGCTCAAAACTAGGCACCCTTAGCATTCGTCACGCTCAGCATTCGAAAGTGCCAGCATCGAACAGCTTTGGGCTCTGTATTTTTAAGGAAGGACTGATAACCAGAATGAATTCCAACACTAAAAAGAAAAACATCACGGAATCCAAGCGGTCATTTATAATCTTCATATCGTGTTTACCAATGAATAGTTGATCGCGGGCGGTTAGTCTGTCTTGCCGGATGTACTGGGCGCAGATTTGCAGAACGTACACAATTGATCCACTTCAGTGACCCTCAAAGTCATAAATAAAGAACTGAGGTGACAGGCCTGATATGACCAATCCATAACGAAGACGCATTATGCTTTTACTTAATACACAGTGAAGAGTGGCCAGTTCACTTGTACTGTGCGGAGGACATTCACATCAACACGTAGAAGCGTAATGCAGCACAAATAACTCACAGATTATGTGTCAAACAGCATATCAGATCAGTAGCCTGCTCAGGCACGTGAACAATGGAGGGTGTCTGGTTCTCTTTATGCATGGCCAAGATTTTCAGTCTTATCAACTGAAGAACCACAGTGTGAGTGTATGCCTATATAAGTGTATATATCTGTATATTTAGATAGATAGATATTTGCTGGAAAAAAAGTTACAGGGACGTTATAGTTAGGTTGATGTTTCACCCACGCAAAACCATAGAAATTCAGCAGGTATAGTTATACTTATACTTATCTGAAGAAACTATAACTCATTGGCCAAAGTTACTTTCCCGCATGAGTTATAGTTTCTTCAGATACGTATAACTAAAAGTATACCTATACCTACTGAAAGTAGTTATAGTTAGGACCTAGTTTAAAAAAAAAAATTGTTGTGCCAAGAACTCTAGCGCTGTTTGACAAATGTTCACAAATTTTTCAAACCTAGTTTGCTACTCAGTTCAGTTGGTGTCTGGAAAGTTTCGGGTTGATTCGTCAAGCGGGGGATGAGAAAAAGGGGAGTCCTAAAATGTGTTTTCCCCATGCAATTTCCATAAGGATTTTAGACAGGACTAAAGACAAACTGCTGGACCGAATTGCACCAAATTTGACAGAAAGCTAGATCTTAGACAAGAAAGAGAGTTTTTATTATTTTGGTGAAATCTGTTCAGTAGTTTTGGAGTCATTAAGCAAAAAGGATTTATGTATATCTAGAGACACAGATCCACCGCAGTGGATCCACACACCAACAGCAATGGCGTGATCAGCTGCCCAAACCTGAGAGGAAAGTTGCGGCTGCCATTTTGTGTCTCGGGACTCTGTCCCAGATGGAAAAAAAAACTCAAAAGTGATAGAAGGAGCCAGGGTAGAGCTACCCTGACCCCATGGGACTGATGGAGGGGTCTGTGAGGGAACCTTCATGGGCAAGAAGTTGCCAAAAAAAATTTCTGGGGGTGCACAAAGATCAGTGGACCCACCACGGCACATAGTGCAGCACTCGTATGAATCCACTGAGGATTTGCAGATCAAGACCCCAATTTAAAGACAAATAACGCACTCACAGACCCACTCAGAGACTCTTCCTCACACCTACTTACACACCCAGTTACACACCCACACAACCACTAACATATCCATAAAACCACTCACACACCTAGTCAGAGACCCAGAAAACCACTAACACACCCATATACACACTCTTATAGCCACTCACACCCACATAGCCACTCACTTACAGACCCACACAGTCACTCACACACCCACTTACAGACCCACACAGCCACTCACACACACACACACACCACATACTCACACACCTATATAGCCACTCACAGACCCACACAGCCACTCACACAGACATATACACACCCTTACAGCCATTTACACATCTACTCACAGAATCATCCACCACTTACACACCCACTCACACACATACAGAAAAACCACTGACATGCCACTCACACACCCATACAGCCACTGACACACAACTGAGATCCACACAGCCACTTACATATCCACTCATACACCAACCCACAAGACACTGACACATCCATTTGCATACCCATTTAGAGACCCTGAAAACTGTGGGGTCGGCTGCATGAGGGGGATTTGTCGCAGGGTCTGGCCCCATATTTGACACACATATAACCAGGTGTGGCCACTCCATTAGGGCGGAGGAGCGTCGCCTTCCCCACCAGCAGAGGCAGTTGCAAACCTTTGACAGAAAAGGATAATAAACTTTGTTTATTATCCTTTTCTTTTGAAGGAGCGGGGCCACGGGGGTGTTGAGCAGAGAGGAGGAGTGCTCCCCCTCACAGCGCATGTATGTTTGGCTGGCCGTCTCGGACATACATGCGCAGTCTCCAGCCAGAGCCTGCACAAGCTCCCACTCTGCCTGGGAGCGCCCTGGGTGGGCGCTCCCAGACAGTCCTGAAGCTGCTCTGAGCAGCATCAGGATTGGCTGCAGGGCAGGCTGGGAGCTTGTGCCTGCAGCAAGATGAGAGAGGGGCGGCGCGGGCACGCAATAAGTGTTTTATTTGTTTAATTTATTTTAATGTTTATTTCTCGCACCCCCCCTGAGTGCCGTCCCATCCCTCCAAGCTCCATGAGCCGCTCCTGCATGTAACCATAGAAATTCAGCAGTAATATAGTTATAGTTATCCCAAGAAACTATGAGTTGTGCCCTCACCACGCACTGCTAATTACCCCACATATTGCATCTGTAATGACATCTTCTATGACATCACTGATAATATCACTGCAACATTTGCTCTAAAATTATTGATGAGAAAACTGTGCATGGCGGGGGTGCGGGTTATAGTTACCTTAGGGCACTAGTTATAGTATGTTGATATAACTATACCTGCTGAATTTCTATATTTTTATGTGTGTAAAATCCAAACCTAACTATGACGTCCCTTAACCTTTTTTTTTTTGTTAATTTCTAAGGTTTTTGTGAATTAATTCGATTTCTTAACTATAATGTCCCTGTAACATTTGGTTTTCCAGTCAAAAATAAATAATTAAATCTATATTATACGCCACTGAACAAAACAAAGGTTACATGGATGTTATAGTTAGGAAATAGAATTAAAAATCCACCAGCTATAGTTATTTCAAGTAACTAGAACTTCTTCCCTAAGATAGGTAGAACTTGCGCCCTTGCCATGCATTTTCTAATGAATAATTTTACAACAAATGTTACAGTGATATTATCAATGATGTTATAAAAGATGTCATGATTGCTGTAATATCTTGGGTAATTAGCAGTGCATGGTGAGGGCGCGAGTTATAGTTACCTTAGGGCACGAGTTATAGTTACTTGAAATAACTATAACTATAACTGGTGAATTTCTAAGGTTTTGTACAAGTAAATTCAAAAGCTAACTATAACGTCCCTGTAACCTTTGTTTTAAAAAAAAAGAATTTCTATGTTTTTGTAACATAAAGTAATTTTCATTACTATACGTTAATCCAACTAATGCTGTGCACAGCCTTTGAGGAGGTGGTGGTCCCCTGGGCTGCCGGGTGCACCCCCCTTCGATTCTATTTGGTCAAAGCCCCTCAGGAGGTGGTGTGGGAAGGGGGGGCATGTGGCCCCCCTGCACTCATTATGAATAAAGCCCCTGGAAGGGCATTCATTTTCATATGCCTCCGGGACCGGGACCACCTGGAGGCTTCATAAAAACAAGCACAAGAGACGTGCTTGGCTTTTTTTCTTTAGAATTTTTGGCAAATCCAATGTCAATCACAGCCAAACTTTTTTTTTTTAAATGATTCTCTGGGACCCAAGCACCTGAGGTAAGGGGTCAGACCATCCCTACCCTTGGCCCTTTTCTTCTTTTTCACATTTTTAGTGGGACTCGGCTGAAGCCAAGTTCCAAGAGGCTGCCAACACCTCAACCAATCAGAGCTCTGCATTTTCTTGCACAAGCGCATTATTATTCACAAATCTTTGCACCTCTAGATATCTATCTTTCTTTTTCGTTTAATATCTCAAAAACTACTGAAAGGATTTACACCAGTTAACAAAAAAGCACTCTTTCTGGACCAAGAGCTAAAATGTTTGCTAAATATATGGGGGCCTGTGGCGCCCCTGGGCCCTGAGCACCACCACCTCCCCGAGGCTACATATTAAAATGAATAGTGGGGGCCGTGCGGACTGCCGTCTCCTGGGCCAATATTTTATAAATATGCAAGGGCGTGCAGACTCCCCCAAGGCCCTGGGGACCACCACCTCGCCACATAATGAAAAACAATCGGAGGGGCCCTGTGGACTACCACCTTCCAAGGGCTACATTTTAGAAGTATACCGGGGGCCGCCACCTCCCTGGTGCTACCTTCAATTTATTGTTGGGGGGGTGCATGGATCCCCCCAAAGGCCCCGGGGACCGCCACCTCCTTAGAGCTATAATCATATTTAAAGAGGGGGTCCACCTAGACTCCCCAGCCCCGGGACCACCACATCTTTGGGGCCACATTATGAAAAACAACAGTGGGGGCCCCTGTGGACTACCCCAGGCCCTGGGGACCAGCACCTTCCCAGGGCAATTTTTTTTAAGTATACGGGGAAGTCGCAGGCTCCTCCCTGTGGCTACATTCTAATTATTGTTGGGTGGGCCACGCAGATCCCCTCAGGCCCCAGGGACCACTACCTCCCTGGGGTATTAATCACATTTAAAGAGGTGGTCCAGGGATCACCACCTCTCCGGGGGCCATAGACATTTTTAATAATATGAAGGGGGCTGACAGCCCCTCTCCTGGGCCATATACGGCTCTGGGTACCACCACCTCTCCGGGGCAAGCCATGCAGAAACAAGGAGGGGGGCCATGCGGACCCCCTCCAAGAGTCATATATGGCCCTGGCCAATGATGGCCCTGGGGACCACCACCTCCCATGGCGGGCTCCTGCTACCTCCTGAGGTGCGCACACTCAGGAGGTAGCTGTTTGCTTTTGCTTGGTGGGAGCAGCAATTGGGAGCGTTAAAACTGCTCCTGAGTTTTCATCTTTGAAAAGATTGCTCCTGCACGTAGGGAGCTGCATTTTCAGCCACTCCCTGCATGCATAAGCAATGCCAGCTCCTGCAGGAGGCGGGTAGCTTGCTGGGACCGTGGAGGCCTTGAGGCCCCCCCACGGTCCCTTCCATCACCACCACAAAGAAGAGCTCACTTCTGTAAATTACAGATTGTCCAAGTCTGTGTTATTTGTAGTTCCACCTTGCTCAGTTATCTGATGGAGATGCTCAAGGAACAATCATATTGGCAAGGGTATAGACAAATACAAGGAAACTGGGGACATTACCTTGGCATCCTTTATGTAGCTGTAGTTTAGGAGATGCAATATACATTTACCCAACAAATATACATTTACCCAACAAGATAGCACTTACTAAGTAGCCAGTAGAAAGTACTCCAGTTAGCTACACATTCTGCAGAAAATGCTGGCCTTGTCTTGGATAAATCTGCAGGGCAGGATTCATTCTGGCACAATGTTCATTTCACAAAAAATAAACCTCAACTGGAAGCATTTACAGATATAAACAAAGCAGATGCCCAAGTTGAAACTCCACTTCTGTAAAGAACTAATCATCCTATCTTCGTGTGCATGGCCAAGGCAAAACAAGTGTGTTTTCTCTGCATTTCCACTGTGTAAAGTTATCAGTAAACTTTGAAGGAAGTGTTTTCATCCTCACTTTTTTTAGCACAATATCTCATGTGGTGATTATGATGAGTAGGTTCTCTCTTGTCATCTGCTTCTGAGACCAGATATTGTGTTATCCCTTTTCCAAAGAAGATGGACAGTTACTAACAGGACCCCCACGAGCATGTTCCCCACCGATTTTGGAGACAGGTTTTTGATGAACAGGAATATGATCACATCTCCAACAAAGAAGCACCACATGAGTGCCCCTACGCCCAACCCCGCTGCACATAGCTGAAGGTCATGCGTGGCACATGGTTGGGTTGTTGTACAGTTGGTTGGGTGGTTAGGCAGTTGGATTAACGTATAGTAATGGAAATTACTTCATGTTAAAAAAATATAGACATTAATTGAAAAAACAAAGGTTACATGGACGTAATAGTTAGGAAATAGAATTATAACAGGTGAATTTCTATGGTTTTGTACGTTTAAAATTAAGCCAAACTATAATTTTCCCGAAACCCGAGGCTACTTTCACAATGACGGTCCAGGCGTGGATCCAGCTCTCCACCCATATGCAAACAGTTCCTCCAAAGTAATAGACGAATGCCCGGACAACAAGTTGAAGTCATATACACATTTAATACCAAAATGTTTCCTCTCAAAACAACGCGTTTCAGCCGTAGCCTTGCTTAAGTGTATAGAGTGGGAATTGACTGCACACATTAAATAACCTTATCTTCCATAAGCATAAATAAAGGACTAACATCAACTTATATTTATGTTAGACCTGACAGCCTTAGGGTGGTCACCCCTAACTTTTTGCCTGCCTCCCTCCACTTTTTGGACACTGTTTTTGCTGGCTTTTAGACTCTGCGCACTTTATCACTGCTAACCGGTGCTAAAGTGCATATGCTCTCCCCTTTAAACATGGTAACCTTGGATCATACCTGATTGGACTATTTAATTTACTTATAAGTCCCTAGTAATGTGCACTATATGTGCCTAGGGCCTGTAGATTAAATGCTACTAGTGGGCCTGCAGCACTGGTTGTGCCACCCACCTAAGTAGCCCCTTTACCTTGTCTCAGGCCTGCCATTGCAAGGCCTGTGGGTGCAGTTTCACTGTCACCTCGACTTGCCATTTAAAAGTACTTGCCAAGCCTAAACCTCCCCTTTCTCCACATATAAGTCACCTCTAATGTGTGCTCTAGGTAACCCCTAGAGCAGGGTGCTGTGTGGGGGAAAGGCAGGACATGTACCTGTGTAGTTTACATGTCCTGGTAGTGTAAAACTCCTAAATTCGTTTTTGCACTACTTTGAGGCCTGCTGCCTTCATAGGCTAACATTGGGGCTGTCCTCATACAGTATTGGAGTGGTAGCAGCTGATCTGAAAGGAGTAGGAAGGTCATATTTAGTATGGCCAGAATGGTAATATCAAATCCTGCTGACTGGTGAAGTTGGATTTAATATTACTATTCTAGAAATGCCACTTTTAGAAAGTGAGCATTTCTTTGCACTTAAATCTTTCTGTGCCTTACAATCCACGTCTGGCTAGGCTTAGTTGACAGCTCCTTGTGCATTCACTCAGACACACCCCAAACACAGGGTACTCAGCCTCACTTGCATACATCTGCATTTTGAATGGGTCTTCCTGGGCTGGGAGGGTGGAGGGCCTGCTCTCACACAAAGGACTGCCACACCCCCTACTGGGACCCTGGCAGACAGGATTGAACTGAAAGGGGACCTGGTGCACTTCTTAGCCACTCTTTGAAGTCTCCCCCACTTCAAAGGCACATTTGGGTATAAAACAGGGCCTCTGCCCTACCTCATCAGACACTTGCTGGAGAAGAAACCTGAACCAGAAACTACATCCTGCCAAGAAGAACTGCCTGGCTGCTCAAAGGACTCACCTGTCTGCTTTCTACAAAGGACTGCTGCCGTGCTGTTGGCCTGCTGCCTTGCTGAACTCTTGTCTGGCTGTGAAAGTGCTCTCCAAGGGCTTGGATAGAGCTTGCCTCCTGTTCCCTGAAGTCTCAGGACCAAAAAGACTTCTCTTTTTCACTTGGACGCTCCGTGTGCCGAAATTTTCGACGCACAGCTTGTTCCGCGGCGAGAAAAACGCTGCACACCGACGCTGATCGACGCGATGCCTTCGGGACGACCGGAACTTCGACGCACGGCCTCGCAAGGACAACACCGCCCGACCTCCAGAGGAGAAATCGACGCGACGCCTGCCGTGAGAGCGAAACTTCGACGCGCAGCCCCGCAGAACGACACGCAGCCGGAAAGCAAGCAGGAAAATCCATGCACAGACCCGGGACATCTGGTAATCCCCGCGATCCACAGAAAGAGACTGTCCACACGCCGGAAAAGGACACACGACTTCCCCGCGTGAAAAATAACGACGCAAGTCCGTGTGTGCTGGGGAGAAATCGACACACACACCCTTTTTCCACGTATCTCTTCTTCTGTGGCCCTCTGAGGAGATTTTCCACTCCAAACCAGGTACTTTGTGCTTGAAAGAGACTTTGTTTGCTTTTTAAAGACTTAAGACACTTTATATCACTTTTCAGTGATATCTCTACAAATTCACATTGCAACTTTATTCGTTTTGACCTACAATTATCCTGATAAATATATATTTTTCTAAACACTGTGTGGTGTATTTTTGTGGTGCTATATGGTGGTATTGTATGATTTATTGCACAAATACTTTACACATTGCCTTCTAAGTTAAGCCTGACTGCTCGTGCCAAGCTACCAGAGGGTGGGCACAGGCTACTTTTGGATTGTGTGTGACTTACCCTGAATAGAGTGAGGGTTCTTGCTTGGACAGAGGGTAACCTGACTGCCAACCAAAAACCCCATTTCTAACAATTTACAAATAGCAAAACATGTAGGCGCCATATTGGAATGACTAAATATGCATGAAACAAATCTTCAAACACACACAGTTCATATGCCATATAGCTATTCCTCATAAATATATCATAAATATGTTTATGTTAGTTTTAATAAATACTTATGATATTATGTTTCTTTAATTAATGTTGATTTAATTTTTCATTGAAATAAAACACTTAATAAAATAGAATAAAGCAATAAGACATAAATATTACTGTAAAACTCAATTTGTTTGTTGTTGCATATTTGGTCATTCGAATATGTCGCCTACATGTTTTGCTATTTGTAAATATAAGTTGATGTTAGTCCTTTATTTATGTTTATGGAAGATAAGGTTATTTAATGTGTGCAGTCAGTTCCCACTCTATACCTGAGCAAGGCAACGGCTGAAACGCGTTGTTTTGAGAGGAAACATTTTGGTATTAAATGTGTATATGACTTCAACTTGTTGTCCGGGCATTCGTCTATTACTTTGTAGGAACTGTTTGCATATATATATATATATATATATATATATATATATATATATATATATATACATATACTTTTCCCATAGACAAAGCGTTTTTTGTTTTGCTAATAACTTTGGGGGTGTTGGAGAAATCTTTATGAAATGTACAAAACTCCTACAGTAATTAGTTTAGCTACTGTCTGGAAAGTTTCAGAGTGATTCATCAAGCAGGGGCCGAGAAAAAGGGGGGACCCAAAACACATTTTCTCAATGTGAAGTCACTGGGGATTTTCCAATTTTTTAACACAACTACAGTCCAAACCTATGAATGGATTTACACCACGTTTGCCAGAAAGCTAGATGTTGATCCTGAAAGATCTCTTTTTGATATTTGGTGTAAATCTGTTCAGTAGCTTCGGGGTAATTAAGGGGAATAAAATATAGATATCAAGGGACGCACATGGATCCGAAGTCCAATGGGAAAAAAAGCTCACACATCATACCCCTGCTGCACATGGCCAAAGGATGTGTGTGGGATTGTGTGCATGTGGGGCGAGGGATGGTTTCAGGGTCTGCCGCAGGGCAGGCCCTGCGGTCAACCTCCACCACACACAGATGAAGACTCGATTCAGGCAGGAGATTCCTGAAGTTTTTAAGCCCAAAAGGGCTTTATTTTAGCTGCCGCCTGCCTAAAATCTCTTCTTTTTCAGTGTATGCAATGGGGAAAATCAATTACCCAGGTTTTTTTTCAAAATCCCCCTCTTACCAAGTTCAAAATGTTTGCGAGTATTGTACATTGGATTACGGAGGACAGGAGGAATGGGGGTAGGGACATGGATTCAAATAACAGAATGCAGGAGAGAGATAGACTGGGGCAACAGACTGACCTTACAGGCCAAGCTTAAGGGCTGCAGCAGCACCATACACCACACAGAGCAAGCAGGACGGCAGTGCAGCACACTGGACCAGGGAAAGCAATAGGGAGGGGACAGGGCCATGTGCATGGACAACAGAGAGCAGAGGGGAAAGAGGCAAGGACAGCAAGCTGGCCACACCGGCCACACAGGAGTGACAACTGCAGCATAACAGACCATGAAGGGCAGGAGGGAGGGGGCAGTGGCAGCACACTGGGCAGGGCAGAAGGGGGGGGCTGGTGCATGGACTCAGATAACAGAGAGTACGGAGGAAGCGGATGGGGCAGCATGGTAACTGGTCAGGGCAGGTGAAAAGGGCAGTGGATGAGCAATGGCCACACGTGGCTGTAATGAGAGACAGGGGCATGGACTTGGACAATGGATGGCAAGGAGGGGGACAGGAGGAGCAAGCTTGTGTGGGGGCAGCACAATGCCAGGCCCTGGGTCCAACTTCCCCTCATTCTGCATTGCAATGGACATTTTACTTAAAGTAAAAAATCCATAGAAATTCCCTGAAAAAAAAGAAAGGTTACAGGGACATTATAGTTAGGGTATAGAATTAAAAAACCTTAGAAATTCACTAAAAACCAAAGGTACAGAGACGTTATATTTAGGTTCGGATCTTACACGCACAAAACCACAGAAATTCAGCTGTTATAGTTAGAGTTATTTCAAGTAAGTATTAGATGAAATATCTCTTTGAAACACTACAATTTCAAGTATGCCACAAAGACAGGAACCAATCCCTGATCTAAGAATTTTCCTGGTACCAAGTGAAACCTCTGAACACTTATATGCCGCCTCCTCCAGATTCAATTGATGAAATCAAATTATCTAATAGCAGTCACTGCTCTGTTGCTGTGAAAATGTTCTACATTTAACAGATATTGGGCTTCAGTGTTATGGTTTTCAGTCTCTCTTGTTGAATTTAAAACAATACAAATGCGGGCAGAACAACACTGGCAACAACACATAGACCCTGAACTTGAAATAAAAAACTTTTCTCATCTGCAAATTTATAAGATTTTCTTTCAGATTTGCAGCTTAAATTGTTGTGAATTGATCTGTCAAAACCTCAAGTCAAATTTCTTTTTTCCACAGTACAATTGAGACTATCCTTGGCTATGGCCACTCTTACTTTTTTGACTCCACTGTTCCAGGACAAGCTCTCCTCTGCCCCTTTGACTCTATTAAGTAGCTTCAGTCTGTCATCTGTGGAGGAAATATTTAATGACATGGGTTCCAATGCCTCAGTCCCATCTCTAGATAGTCTCTCAGGCATGACAGTGATCTTATAACATTATCTCTGCATTAGTTATATCTACTATCCAACCATCATTTTACTTACCTTGCCTAAATCCAACCATGGATGCTGAGGACTTGCCCACTTCTCAGCCAAGTTTTTTCACTACTCTCCATAATAAAAATTCAGGAAAGACAGATTCGCTGCCAATTAGCTGTTATTCTGAAGTCTATGTTAGCATTTACCATCCCAATTAGGCTTTTGTCTAATCCATAGCATGTAGAAGCCCTTCTCATGACTACCCTTGATGAATTTACAGATTACCACAGATGGCAGTGGTGTTGCAGCCTCAACATTTCAAGATCTTCCTGGAGGCTTTGTCACCTTCCTTTGGCCCTCACTAATGCACAGGCTCCCTAGAATGCGCTTAAGGTCATGACTGCTTTTTGTTATTCCTGTCTGGCTGGATGAAGGTAGATCCTTCTACTGATTTGAATCATCTTCCATTTTTTAGAATGCAGATTTCCTGGGCTCTCGTTTGAACTGATTTTTTTCATATTGTATGTTATTACCAGCAGTCACCAGATCATAGGGATTAATTTATTTAATTTATGCACATGACACAGAACTGCACAACTGTCCTGATGGAGATATAACCCATAACATGTCTACTTTTCATAGATGTATTGTCTCAGTTGCCTCTTTGATGGCAGTTAACACTGAAGAAATAAACTGCTGCAAAACTGAAGTTCTTGTCCTATGTAGTCCACCTTTTAATTTAGCATCAGCCTGGTGCTGCATTCAACGTTTTCCTGGCCTCGGTTTCCCACAGGCACAAACTGGCAAAGGACTATATTCTGATGCTAGGAGGCTTGAAGAAGATTTACCTTTTTTCTTCCTTATTGTCGGAAACACATGTTGGTGCAAGGGCAATGACATGTTATCTGGACTAAGGGAATTCAATCTGTCTAGGTCTTACAAAAAATCCAAGATTGAGGCTCCAGATGATCCAGACAGTTTCCTGATATATGGCCAGGGAGGTGCTGAGCAGGCCCGGCTTTAGGGCAGTGCGAGCGGTGCGGCCGCACCGGGTGCTGACCTGAATTGGGGGGGGGCTGACCTCAGGGGGTCGGTGTGTTTAGCAATAACTTAGAAACTTGTGATTTAAAAGCACCTGCTGAAAAATTCCTTGGGGGGTCTGCGACTGCTTAGAAAATTAAATGATAATAATAGATTAGGTCCCCAGCTTTCAGTGTTGACTTAGTGGGGGGTCCCTGTATTCCAATAATGATTCAGTGGGGTCCCTGGGTTCTAATAATAATAAAGTGGGGGTCCACAGAAGTTAAAAGGTTGGGAACCACTGCTCTCATACATTGGAGTCTCTTAACCATAACTACTTTGTTCCTGTGAAATTGAAGAGGAAAAACAGTACCTGAGTGAAATAATGACTGTCTCAGTGACCCTTCCTTTCCAACCCCCAGGCCAGAGGGTAGGAGCCTCCATATGGGAGATCCCACCTTCCTGCTCCCGGGGGCTTTCGTACAGGGGTCCATCTACCCCTAAGATACCTACCTTGGGCACCCCCTGCACCCAACTTTACTCATATAAAGATAATGTTGCAATATGCCCAATGCTAGACATAGGGGGTCATTACAACCCTGGCGGACGGTGTTAAAGCTGCGGTAATACCGCAAACAGGCCGGCGGACAAAAAAAGGGAATTATGACTGTGGCGGAAACTGCCAACAAAGACAGCCACTTTAACACACCGCCCGCCACGGCGGTACAGACAAGCAGCGCAGCGGTCACCGCCAACAGACAGGCAGGAGACAATGTACCGCCCATAGTATCACAACCCACCAATCCGCCACCTTTTCCGGAGCGGATTCACCGTGAATAAAAACACGGCGGAAACAGTTTCTGCAATGGGAAAACGCTCACCTGAACACATCCCACGAGGAAGGAGGACTCCATGGATCCGGAATTACAAATCCTACCGGCCCTTGTATTCCTACTCATCTACGAAGAGCAACGCCGGCGCCGGCGAAGACAGCAGTGAGTACTGCACCTACGACATAGGGGAGGGGGAGGCAAAAGTCAGGGGGACACACACGCAACACCCCCACCCCCACCCTCGCATATTACAACACACACCCCAATGCATTCACAAACATCACAGTAACAACCCACAACCACCCCGGAAGAATACAAAGACAAAACAAAATCAGTTCAAACATTGTAATGTTTCAATATATATGTCTCAAATATATACAGATATATTATAAAATCATTCAAAAGTATATACATTACGAGAAGTATTGCAGATAAGCACATATCAATGTCCGTGCACCACTAGTCCAAAAATTCATGGGCGAGGCCCACACAAGATACCTGTCCACAAACGGAGAGAACACTGCCGGGCATCAGAGAGAAATACAACAGGCACCTCAGGGGGAAGGGAAGGGGGGGCACCTCAGCCGGATGAGTGCAAAGCCAGATCCACGACGGGGCTCCATGCCCATTGATGTATCCTGGGGAGTGCAAAGCCACAGTCTCTCAAGTCTCTACAGTGGTTGGTTTGCCCACTGCATTATCCTGGGGAGTGCAAAGCCACAGTCTCTCAAGTCTCTACAGTGGGTGGTTTGGCCACTGCAATATCCTGGGGAGTGCAAAGCCACAGTCTCTCAAGTCTCTACAGTGGGTGGTTTGCCCACTGCATTATCCTGGGGAGTGCAAAGCCACAGTCTCTCAAGTCTCTACAGTGGGTGGGTTGCCCACTGTACCATCCAGGGGAGTCCAAAGCCACAGTCTCTCAAGTCTTTACAGTGGGTGGTTTGCCCACTGTACCATCCTGGGGAGTGCAAAGCCACAGTCTCTCAAGTCTTTACAGTGGGTGGTTTGCCCACTGTACCATCCTGGGGAGTGCAAAGACACAGTCTCTCAAGTAGATAACAGCCACCACTGGTTCTGGATGGGGACTGGTGCCCCGACTGGATTAGTCTCCCCGTGACAGTTCCTGTCCCGTCACTGTCCCAGCTGCACATGGGATAACGATGCTTGATGTGGCGGTCTTTTCCTTCTTCAGCGGTGCATGCCCTGTTCAGCGGTGCTTGCCCTGTTCAGCGGTGCATGTCCTGTTCAGCGGTGCTTTGCCATGGCGGTCTCTGGACTGTTCAGCGGTGCTTTGCCGTGGCGGTCTCTGGACTGTTCAGCGGTGCTTTGCCATGGCGGTCTCTGGACTGTTCAGCGGTGCTTTGCAATGGCGGGCTCTGAACTGTTCAGCGGTGCTTTGCCATGGCGGTCTCTGGACTGTTCAGCGGTGCTTTGCCATGGCGGTCTCTGGACTGTTCAGCGGTGCTTTGCCATGGCGGGCTCTGTACTATTCAGCGGTGCTTTGCCATGGCGGTCTCTGGACTGTTCAGCGGTGCTTTGCCATGGCGGTCTCTGGACTGTTCAGCAGTGCTTTGCCATGGCAGTCTCTGGACTGGGCACTGGTGTGTGGCATGACGGTCCCTCATTGCCCAGCGGGACTGTGGCTGCCGGGGCCCTCCTGGGCAATGACTCTGGCGGTGGTCTCCTGACCAGTGATGATACTTGGGCCCTCCTGGGCACTGACTCCGGCGGTGGCCTCCTGACCAGTGACGATACTTGGGCCCTACTGGGCACTGACTCCGGCAGTGGCGGTGGTCTCCTGACCAGTGACGATACTTGGGCCCTCCTGGGCAATGACTCTGGCGGTGGTCTCCTGACCAGTGACGACGGTGCTGGCGGTGGCGTCCCGGCCGCCGGGAAGGATGCCACCCTTCTCCGCCGTGATGCTCACACCAGGCTGTGCAGATTTCTTCTGGCCCTTCCCCACCTTTGGAGGAGTCACAGCTGACTCTGCAATCCCCCTGGGACCCTTGTGAGTTGTTTTGCCTCCAGGACTCTTCACACGGTCCCGTCGGCCACTTTCCAACTTCAGAGCCTTTACAGGGGGTGGACTGGCAGTGCCTTGGCTCCGTGTCACACTGCCTGCCCTGGTGGCCTGTGCACTCCACATACCTTGAACAGGCACCACTGGTACTGGAGGCTTTTTGGCTGAGGCGCTACGACGGGACTGTTGAATTGGAGGGGGGGGGCAAAAAGGTCAACTTTGCAGAGGGACAGTTTCTGACGAACACTGGGATGGGTAGTTGGAGGAGGTCTGGGAGTGGAGGAAGAGGAGGTGGTTGTAGGAGGTGTCACTTTAGGTGTTTGGGGTGCAGGTGCAGGTACTGGAGGGTGTCGTGAGGTGGGTGGATGTTGGGTGTGTGGGTGCCCGCGTTTGTGTACTTTGGGAGGGGGCGTCACAGACACACTGGGAGAGGACACAGGGGAAGTGTAAATGGGAGTGGAGGTGGTGAGTGCAGGTGAGCGGGGTGTGGTGCTGGGTGTTCTGGTGCTAGTCCTGGTGCCTGTAGATGTAGTGCATGCAGGTGAGAGTGTAGACGAGACTGGGAGGGAGGAGGGAGACAACGACGAGGGGGACACAGTGGAGGCAGTGGATGTTGCTGTGTCTGCACGTGGGTGATGCTTGTGTGTGTGCCTGTGGGTTGTGTGGTGCCTATGTTTGCCTGAGCTACTTTTGTGTGTTGAGGTGTGTGCATGCTGGTCTGATGGTGTGCTTGGGATAGGCTGGGGTACATGGGATTGGGTCTGGGTGGAGGAGGTTGGAGGGGGGAGGCTAGAGACAGGTACAATGGCTGCCATCAGTGCTGAGGCCAGAGATTGCAGGGTTCGCTGAAGGCCAGCCTGACCAGAATTAATGCTCTCCAGGAATGCATTACCGTGTTGCAACTCCCTTTCTACACCCTGGATGGCATTCACAATGGTAGACTGCCCAACAGTGAGTGACCTGAGGAGGTCAATGGCCTCCTCACTGAGGGCAGCAGGGGTGACTGGGGCAGGGCCTGAGGTGCCTGGGGGGAAGGTGATGCCCACCCTCCTGGGTGAGCGGGCGCGGGGCGAACGCTGAGGGGCTGCTGGGAGGTCAGTGCTGGTAGGGGAGGTGGCGGCTGTACCTGTAGAAGTGGGGCGCACAGATGGTGCCGCCACCACAATGGAGCTCCCAACGGCAGACGAGTCCGTGTCGCTGGTTGGTGATCCAGTGGCCGACGTGAAGCTCCCCTCGCCCTCCGTCCCACTGGTGCATTCTGAGTCCGTGGTGTGGCCCTCCATGGCCATGTGGGATGCAGCTCCCTCGTGCTCCGGTGCCACTGTACCTCCGCCTGATGATGCTGATGCACAAAAGAACAGGAGGAGCACAAAAAAGGGGGTGGGGGGAAGACAGAAGAAAGACAGGTTGAGTGCATGGCATACCGCTACCGTTGGCGGACAATACAGACACAGCAGCCCCCTGCACTTCGCCGTGCTCCTGGCCTCTACAGATGCAATTCCTGGGATCTGGCCTACATGGCTATGATGGACTTCTGCACACATGGATGCCAAAGGGGCATGTATACCTGTACTTGGCACTCTACTGCGGTGGGGTAGAATGCCACATGGCCTGCATTACGGAGGGGCCTAGCCTACGTATTTCTGCCTGGCCTAGGTACACCCACAGGCCTCCTCCCCCACCCAGACCCCTCCACTGCGCGCAAAGTCCGCAGAATGATGTTGTACTCACCCCCTTGTGTCTGCTGTGATGCCCTCAAGTGCCCATCCAACTCAGGGTAGGCCACCGCCAGGATCCGGAACATCAGGGGGGTCATGGTGCGATGGGCACCCCTCCCACGTTGGGAGGCCATCCCCAGCTGAGCCTCTGCCGTCTTCTTGCTCCAGCGGCGAATGTCGTCCCATCTTTTACAGCAGTGGGTGCCCCGTCTCTGGTTGGACCCCCAGGGTCCGGACGTCCTTGGCGATGGCACGCCAAATGTCCTTCTTCTGGTGGGCGCTGACCTACATGACATGCACAAGGGAAGAAGAGGAGTCATTACCAACTGCACCGTCTATGTGAGTGTCCCCCCTCCCTAACCTAGCCATGTGGCACATTCATTCACAAGCATTAATGTTCCCGGAACTCTGCCCCCTTCCCTCTTACAACCAGCCCTCTCCACCCAGGCCTAGCCCATACAACTTGCTCCCTGTGTACTAACCTGTTGGTCTGGAGGACCGTAGAGTAGCGTGTACTGGGGGAGGACCCCGTCTACTAGTTTCTCCAACTCCTGAGCAGTGAAGGCAGGGGCCCTTTCCCCAGACGCAGCAGCCATTGTCGCTTCCAGACCGAGGTCACAGCAGCACTTGCAGTGTAGGTCCTCTCCTGTCGAAGATCAGGTATCTAGTGATTGAACTGATAGAAAATGGCGGTGACGTCCGTGGCGGTGCGTATCATCACCGCCGGCGCACTTCCTCATTGGCTCCTGGGACCCATAGGGTCCAATGTTAACCAATGCAGCATTGCGCTGCGGTCTACGACCGCCTACCGCGGCAGTGTGCAACGGTAACGCAGTTACCCCACAATCCCATTGTCCCAGTTTAGAGGTCAGGCAGCCGCCATTTCAGGGGCCCACATGGCTTCATTTACTTCTGCGTCACACATAGCTAGGCCTACACTCAACACACATACAGGAAGGTTTTTGTGTTTGGTGTCGTGTTCTGTGTAACTGTGGGTACATACCAGGAAAAAAGTTGACTCTGTGGTCGCTGTTGTCCTTCCTAGGCACCGTCATTTGGGACAATTGAGAAGATGGCGGAATCCTCCGGTGTACCGACCGCTGGTGGACCTGTTGACAATGGAGGAACGACATGTAATCGTCACCTACAGGTTTGACCGTGCCAATATCCAGGAACTATGTACCCAGTTGGAGCCTTACTTGATGTCACCAATCCCCCATCCCACTGGAATCCCCCCTGACGTGCAGGTGCTGTCAGTGCTCCATTTCCTTGCAAGTGGATCTTTTCAGACAACAGTAGCCATGGCAAAAGGGATGTCCCAGCCCATGTTTTCCAACGTGCTGTCCAGAGTGTTGTCTGTCCTGCTGAAACACGTAAGGAGATACATAATTTTTCCTGAGGTGGAAGATTTGGCTACAGTGAAAGGTGACTTCTATGCCCTTGGACATATCCCCAACATCATAGGTGCTATTGATGGCACCCATGTAGCTCTGGTCCCCCCCCCCACAGGGGTGAACAGGTGTACAGGAACCGGAAGAGTTGTCATTCCATGAATGTACAGATGATCTGTTTGGCAGACCAGTACATCTCCCAGGTTAATGCTATGTTCCCTGGCTCAGTGCATGACGCCTACATCCTGCGGAATAGTAGCATCCCTGATATGATGGGACAACTCCAGAGGCACCGTGTGTGGCTATTAGGAGACTCTGGTTACCCCAATCTGTCCTGGCTATTGACCCCAGTGAGGAATCCGAGGACCAGGGCAGAGGAACGCTACAATGAGGCCCATGGGCGGAGAAGGAGGGTGATCGAACGCACCTTCGGCCTCCTGAAGGCCAGGTTCAGGTGCCTCCATATGACAGGTGGTTCCCTATTCTACTCACCGAAGAAGGTGTGCCAGATCATCATCGCCTGCTCGATGCTTCACAATCTTGCTTTGCGACGCCAGGTGCCTTTTCTGCAGGAGGATGGTCCAGATGACGGTGTTATGGCACCTGTGGAGCCTGTGGAGCCTGTGGACAGTGATGAGGAGGAAGCTGATGAAGAAGACAACGACAACAGGGAGTCAGTCATACAGCAATATTTCCAGTGACACACAGGTGAGAACATTTTCCTTTTTACCATTACATTCACTCTCACACATCTTCCTCTCTCCTGTGTGTAATTTCATAGCATTATTTGGTAATTGAGTTGTTCCTTTACATTACGGTTTCACAGGTGTGCTTACCAACGTGTGTCATCTGCATGCATCCTTCAAGGACTTGTGATGTGTGACATAGGTATGTTGCCTTTACAACTAGAAACGCATTTTGACACTGTCATTGATAATACATTTTACCAAATCATAGACTGACTCAACATAGTTTTGTGGTTCAAGGGTGTTTATTTAAGTGCTCAAAAATGGAGGGGGTGGCAAAATGGTGATGGGTGATGGTGGAGGAATGTCCATGGCAGAGTCCAGTCTATTAGTCTCACAGGTGCACTGCCCATATGGGCATAGGAAGTGGAGCTGGGGCAGGTTAAGTATGGACAGGGTAACAAAGTGGGACAGTGGGGTGACAATCAGGGTGGTCTCATTTCCTGGCGGGGTCTTGCCATCTTGCTCTGTCCTGTTCCTGGATCTCAGGGACCGCTTGGGTGGTGGTTGTCCGTCTGCAGAGGGTGGGGTGCTGGTGTGATGGTCCTGTGGCGGGGCGTCCTGTCCACTAGCGCCGGCATAGGTGGTGGGCAGTTCATCAACCTGGCTAGTGTCGGGCCCCTTGGAGTGCCACGGTGTCCCTCATGGTCTGCTGTATGTCCTTCAGCACCCCTACAGTGGTGCCCAAGGTGGAGCTGATGGTCCTGAGCTCCTCCCTGAACCCCAAATACTGGTCCTCCTGCAGGCGCTGGGTCTCCTGAAACTTCAAACTAATACTAGAGTCACGAATAGACGGTTGACTTGTGTGTCTACTTTCACCCCACTATCTAACCAGATAAAAAAACTGATTAATCAAAGGTGGCCTATCCTCAACAGTGGGGGCAATACCATTCCTAGGCCCCTATTTGCATTTAAACAATCTAAAAATATTAAAGATCTGATAGTCCATACCCGTCCAAAAGACACATTGCGAACACAGACACAAACTACACTCTGGAACCTTCCACCTGTAACTGGACATTATCCCTGTGGACACTGTAATGTCTGTCAATTGACTAGCCCCAACAAAACTTTAGATTTGGCACCTATAGGCCAATGGCACCTAACAAAACACACGAATTGCAACACTAAAAACTGCATTTACATGATTATGTGTCCATGCGGGCTACGTTATGTGGGCATGACTTCTAGACCAGTTAAAATACGAATTAACGAGCATAGGAGCAACATCAGGTGTGGACGCATTACAACAAAATTATGCGCACACTTCCTAGATGCCCCCCACAGTCCCGATGATTTAAGTTGGGTCGTACTTGACGCCCCTAGAATCACTACTGACTCTCCACACTCCTTGTTCAGACTGGAACAACGGTGGGTTTTCAAGCTTCATACTGATACAGATGGGTTGAATGATGCCATTCCCTGGACTACATTGTCCGCCTAATCAACCCCTTTTAAGGATTTACCACCGAGTATTCAGTATCTTCAATCTATATTTGTTCTGTTTTTCACTTTTTATTTCCTTCCTAATTGGACTGACTGTGAAAGACTATGGTTTGAGGGAGCCCCATTTTATGTACTACTCTGTGGCCCATACCTTTCTTTTGTCTACTAGGGCGGTTATTTCCGGCTTCCCACTCCAAACCACTCATTGTATTAACTGACATAACTCACTATCCAGTTCCAGCCATTCCAAGATGGCCGACGATGTTTTTAGTCCATTGTTTGTTTTGACTACCACCCACGAGGCTATTGGAGTAATGCTCGTTCTAGTCTATTATATCTCTGTTCACAAAGATGGCCGCCGTAATTTTGCTTGAGTCCTTCTTTTATTTCTGAGACCTGTTCGCGGAGTGTAGCCCTTCTACAGTTTTGACCACCCTCTCCCATTTTTGCCGGGAAAACTTATCTTTAAAAGACTCGCACTGAGTCGGGAAGATGTCTTTTCGGGAGAGCACGTCAGGGTAGGTTCCCCTGCAGACTGCCGTCATCCACAAAGTAAGTGACCTCGCGTTTGTGTGTTTATCGCTTTTTTCGGTTACTTATTTACTCTGGGGACGTATATTGAGCTCAACTAATGACATCTCTCAAAGTATTAACAGACTTAGGTCGGGGTAATCCCTTAATATTCTACGGATAACCACGCTTTGCCAGTGTGTTTTTGCCTTTGTAAATCACCACGCAGACTATTACACTCTGCTACAGTACTCACCAAGCCTTTTTAGAAATATTTTCTGTTGTAAAACTGTTTTATTCCTCCCAGTTTTCCTTCAACAAATGTCATAAATGCTAGTGACGAGTCTGTGTATGAATTTCCAAGTGACTTGGACTAATAATGTGCTTGATGTTCATAATCAATTTAACCAACTGACCTCTAATAGTGAATGTGACTGTTTTGGTTCTGATTGATTACACTGCATTCATGGTGTCTGCTTTACCACTTTATTAGTAGTGACCGCTTTCGGCATGCTACTTCCCAAAGTGCCCCCCATGTACCAAGGGATGGTAAGCATATTGTCTTATTATGTTTTTAAACAACTGGTTACTACACACTGTTGTGTCACGGGTGTCCTTCCTTATTTTTCCGTGTGTTTTGATCAAAATGATTTGTTTGTATTTTTCTAGGGCGACCATTAAAGGTTTCTGACAATTAGTGAACTTCAATGTAAGTGACTATATGATTTGTTTGACATTTTTGCAAACTTTCGGTAATATAGACAGGAGAAGTCTTATTATGTGTTGGTCCTGAAGAAGCGTCATAGGATCTTGTTAGACCACTGTACGCGAAACATGTTGACCATGTCCTAGGAGCCCAACGATAATCTCCTTAAGCTCCAGCACCATGCAGAAAGTGGTTGAGCATTATTCCTCATTTTACACTTTCCTTCTGTTTTTAATCTTGGTCCCGGTCTTATTCCATTGATTAATTAAATTGACTCGCTCCTATTAAGACTGGGAACCAATTTTAGCTTTCACTCTCCTGCCAGGATTAGCGCCTGACCGCAACACCAGGTCTTGTAGTGTCCGCTACCACGGCTGCTACCTAAAAGATCTCCGGCAAAGAGCCCCCTTACGGGGAGCCCGTCAGACATTGCAGCGCTGGTCTGACGAGGAGCTACCCGATGATGAAGCATGACATCCTCTCGGATGTGTGAGGGCTCTTGCTCCTGAACTTTAATGTTCCCCTAGTGATTATATTTTTCCAATTGGAACAGTGTACACCTTTTTTGTATGTATCCTAAAAGTTGACCAGGACCGTAGCCATCGTCTCCTGGGAGTGGTGGTATGCTCCCATGATGGAGGAGAGGGCCTCGTGGAGAATGGGTTCCCTTGGCCTGTCCGCCCCCTGTCGCACAGGAGCCCTCCCAGTTCCCCTGTGTTCCTGTGCCTCCGTCCCCTGGACCGTGTGCCCACTACCACTGCCCCCAGGTCCCTGTTGTTGTTGGGGTGGTGGGTTAGCTTGGGTTCCCTGTAGTGGTGGACACACAGCTGATTGACCTGTCCTGGGTACGGAGGTTTGGGCCCGCTGGGTGGGTGCTGTGCTGGTGTTACCAGAGGGTGGAAGGTCAGTGTTGGGCTGTGCCTGTGCAAGGGGAACCGACTGTCCCGAGGCCCACAATGGTCTGGGCTGGTCATCTGGATCCAGTAGGGCAGAGCTGCTATCGTCACTGTGGGCCTCTTCTGTGGGTGGAGTGGAGTTGTCTGGACCCTCCGGTGTGGTGACGGTCCTTCGTGATCCTGCAGGGGCATAAGAGCATGATTATTGCATGTGTGTGTGTCATGGTGTGCAATGGGTGGGTGTGCGTGTACCCCAGTGCAAGCATTCCTGTGTGGGGGCGTGTGTGATGATGGTTAGGGGTTGTTATGGGTATGAGCAGTGAGCATGCTTTCGTGATGGGTGTCCATGCTTAGTTGTGTCATGCAGGGCTTGTTGTTGGGATGTGTGGTTTGTGTTCTTAGTACATTAGTGAGGAGTGTGAGTGATAGGAGAGGGGGTGAGGGTGAGGGTGGGGGTGTGTGATAGCATGCAGGTAGGGTGGGTGATATGATAGTTAAGATTAGACTTACCAGTGTCCATTCCTCCACCGACTCCTCCGAGGACCTCAGGATGCATGATGGTCAAGACTTGCTCCTCCCATGTTGTTAGTTGTGGGGGAGGAGGTGGGGGTCCGCCGCCAGTCCGCTGAATCACGATGTTGTGCCTAGAGACCGCTGAACGCACCTTCCCCCGTAGGTCATTCCACCTCTTCCTGATGTCCTCCCGATTTCTTGGATGCTGTCCCACAGTGTTGACCCTGTCGACTATTCTGCGCCATAGCTCCATCTTCCTGGCTATGGATGTGTGCTGCACCTGTGAGCCAAATAGCTGTGGCTCTACCCGTAGGATTTCCTCCACCATGACCCGGAGCTCCTCCTCGGAAAAGCGGGGGTGTCTTTGGCTTGACATGGGGTGGTGTGTGTGATGTGTGGGGCGGTGTGAGTGTTGTTGTGTGTGGTGATGTGTAGTGGTGTGTGGTGTTTTGTGCGTGGATGTTGTGTGGGTGATGGTGTTGTGTGCCTCTGTGTTGTGGGATTGTCTATTCTGTGCTATCTCTCTGTCGTATTTGTGACAAATTTTGGGTCGTAGGGGTTTGTGGGTGATGTGGGTGTGTGTTTTATATTGTGTTGGGTGTGTGGGAGTGTTGTTTGTATGTGTATCAGGTGTGTGTATTTTGAATTGTCCAATGTGGCGGTGTTTTGGAGATGTATGTGTATTTTGAGCGCGGCGGTGTGTACCGCCAATGGAATACCGTGGTTGAAAGACCGCCGCATGGATTCGTGGGTCGTAATAGCATGGGCGTGTTTCTGTTGGCGTGGAGGTGGAGGTTTTGTTTTCGCCAGTTTAACACTGACCTTTGGTATGGCGGACTTGTGTGGGTGACTGAATTTCGGTGGATTTCGAGATGTGGGTCATAATAGCTGTGGCGGAATTCCGCGGCGGTGTATTGGCGGTCTTCTGCACGGCGGTAAGGGGCTTTTACCGCCAATGTTGTAATGACCCCCATAGTATTTGGTCCTATTGCATTACACTTCGATTCTTCTGTAAATTAGGACTTCCCGCCGTTTCATTTCACTTAAACAGAAAGTGGTCCTGCGACAGTGCTACAAATATGTGCCATGCAATTATTGTCTTTGTAAGTTCAATGACAAATGCCCATAAGAATTCTAGAACAGTATCTTTAGTTAGTTTTTGAAAAATGCTTTTCTTGCAAATCCTAATTTGAAGATTTCAAATGGGCTTAGTGAAATAGTACAAATATATAATTCAGCTGGTAATTTACTTATGTTGTGGAAGTCACTTGAACCCTTACATTTCCTGCAAAACTGACGAGGACAGATCAGCTCCAAACTCTTCCAGTCTTGTAAATCCCACCAGAGGGCGCACAATGACCACATTGTTGGCCTAGATTTGTTTAAGTTCCCTCACAGTAGGACTGCAGAGATCTCGAGTAGAGAGACATGCTGCATTTGTTCTGTCACAAATTCAAACACGCTTGTTTTTGGTTAACTATGAGCTGATACTTAGACTGAGAAATAGGGTCCAAAGCACTGGCTTTCACAGCCCCACAAACTCATCCTTTAGGCGGATATTTAGACTAAAATAAAAAAAAGGGCAGCAAAGGTCCAAAGTACTGGCTTCAGCAGCCCCACAAACTCGTTCTTCGGAGCACAGTAGTTCAAAGCTCAAAATACAAACCTACCTTTAGCATTCTTTTGCACACAGAACAAGCGTTAGCAGGGCTAATAGGTCTGGCATTGGCCGCAAGACTTTAGCTTTGCTGATGCTTGTATTGTTTTTGCATGATCTTTGCAAAGCTTTATTTTTGAGGAACTGCTGGGCTCAATAAAAAAAAAACACAAGCTAAACGCAAAAATAATTTTTGCTTTCAAAAAGCACACAATGCTGTATTAGTCTCTGGAACTGAAGGGGGTATTTCGTGCCTGAATGTGCACTTTGTGAAAGAGACAGATGCCATCACTCAAAGTGAAGCGAGGCAATGACTGGACAGGGCTGTCCCATTGCTCAATGCTGTATGCTGTAGTGAGCGGAAGAAAAATGTGAATGTCACAGTAGCAAACCAGTGGCTGGAAACAACTATAAGTAAATATAATATATATTTATATATAATTTTAGTAAAATCAAAAGGTCTTGGCTAACGCCATACCTAAACAAGCTTTGGCAAATCCAGTAGGTGTGACAATGGCCATCAGCCTTTCAACTTGTTATGCCATACCGATTGCAACTTTATTGTTGGGAAAGCAGTTGGGCTCTAGTCAGTCTAAAAAAAGCATTGTCTAAAGGCAAATATATGTTTGGATCTAAAAAAAAGCAGACATTACTGTAGTAGTCCCTGGCACTGAAGGGAACTACTTTTTGTGAGGATGTGCACCTTGTCTAAGGGTGGCATGCTGTAACTGACAGTGAAGATAACCAATGGCTGAAGTGGGCTAACCCAATGGCCCAAGATGCATGACAGGACTTTACTGAGTGCAGCACTCCTGACCCTAAAATCACACCAAGATCGGCTGATGACCTAATCTGATCCTCATTTCATATTTGGGCTCCTCAACTTCTAGTGTGATTAGTGCTTTGCGGCTTCCTTGCATCAAGAAGACATCTTTTGAAGTCGATGGGTCGGATGCTGGGACCCTTGTGACGGCCAACACCAGTCACCGTACCGCATGTGCTCCAATGAGGACTTATCTGTTTTTTCCTATTTGTTATCTTGTTTTTGTTTCACAGTTGGGGCATACTGGACAGGGACGCACAAGCACACTGTCCTGGGGGGATGCAGCTGTTACAACGCTGCTGGTCAGGTACACACAGTTGTTTTATCAGAGTCTGCTGAAGAGGGTCCTAGGGGATACCCACTCTCGTTCTTTATGGCTTCTTTGATAGCGGGTTGCTGCCAGCATGGGTCATGGAGGGGCACCACATTCATCACTGTGTATCCCACTACCAGCTCCCACGATAGGGTCCACAGCTGACTCACACACCCCGCAATACCACATCCTAACATGGAACATGTGCAGCATGGCTACACCGGCTAAAAGATGCTGTAATTACGCATACCTCAAACAATGTCATGCGCACATTGCCATGCTCCAAGAAACTCATCTCACATCAGCAAAGCTGCAAAAGGTCCATGCGAAGTGGAGGGGATAGGTGTACAGAACATCCATGTCAGCCTATGCCCGTGGGGTGCTCATCTGGATTGCTCAAGGGCTTTCATATGTGTTAGTCGCAAACAGTGTGGATACACAGGGGCACTTTGTGATGCTGAAGGATCAACCTGACTGTGCTTCCCTCATGCTGGTACCAATCTATGCCCCCAACACTAATCAGTTGGGATTCCTGTGTACGTTGACCCCGCCACTCTTTCAGAATCTCCTGCACCCAAGGCTCTGAGGGGTGGGGGTTGGAGTGGTGGGGGGGGGATTTTAAATGGGTACCTTATGTTATTCTTGACAGCTCCGCCCCTCCATTGAACGCTGCCACATGTGTTTGCACCATACAACTCTTTCACGCCTGGACCACATAGCGACGCTTACATGACGTTTGGCGGATCAGACACCCAACAGGGAATATTCCTTCTCCTCGCCAGTACACTATGGGGGTCATTCTGACCTCAGCGGTAAAAGTCGCTTAGCGCCAGCCAGAAGGCCGCCATAACACCGCTGCGGCCGCAGTAAACCGCCACGGTCATTCTGACCCGCAACTGGCAAACCGCCAAAAACCCGACATCCACAAAAATCCGCCACACCAAAGGTCAGCGGGAAACTGGCGATGACCAAACCTCCACCGTCACGCCAACAGAAATACGCCCATACCATTCCGACCCACAAATCCCCGCAGCGGTCTTTCAACCGTGGTATTCCATTGGCGGTACACACCGCTGCGGTCAAAATACACACACCTTTACAAAACACATCCACATTGGATAATTCAAAATACACACACCTGAGACACATACACACACCACTCCCACACACCCAATCCAGTATAAAACACACACCCACATCACCCACAAACCCCTACGACCACAATTGCGAGTGAAGGACAGAGAGAGAGAGCACAGCATAGAATACACCATCACACAGACGCAAATCACAACATCACCCACACACTTTCCACGCACAAAACACCATACACCGCCACACTCACCACACTCTACAACACATATATCACCCCTCACCTCATCCACACCACCCCATGGCACCCCAAAGACACCCCAGGTTCGCTGACGCTGAACTAAGGGTCATGGTGGAGGAAATAGTTCGTGTAGAGCCCCAGCTCTTCGGGGCACAGGTGCAGCACACCACCATTGCCAGGAAGATGGAGCTATGGCAAAGAATAGTGGACAGGGCCAACGCTGTGGGACAGCATCCACGCAATCGGGACGACATCAGGAAGTGGTGGAACGACCTACGGGGGAAGGTGCGTTCCATGGTATCAAGGCACAACATTGCGGTGCAGAAGACTGGGGGCGGACCCCCACCTACTCCCCCAGAATTCACAGCATGGGAGGAGGAAGTCTTGCACATCCTGCATCCTGAGGGCCTCGCAGGAGTAGGCGGAGGAATGGACTCTGGTAAGTCAAATCTTCACTACTTCATTCCCCCCACCCCACCTGCATGCCAAATCATACCCCCACCCTCACCCCCACCCCCATCACACCAACTCCTTGCTAATGGCTCACCATCACAACCCACCCATCCCAAAACCTAGCCCTGCATGCCTCCCCAAAGCATGGACACCCATCCCCAAAGCATGCCCACTGCACACACCCATCACCCCCACAAGCCACCGTCACAAAAGCCCCCACAAGGGAATGCCAGCACTGGGGGACACGGCCACCCACCCATTACACGAAATGCCACACACAGAAGCAATAACCATACTCTTATACCCTGCAGGACCCGAACGCCACCACACCGCCACGGAGGGTCCAGAGATGTCCATCCCACCCCCAGAAGAGGCCCCCAGTGATGACAGCAGCTCTGTCTCCCTGGAGCCTGATGACCAGCCCGGCCCATCGGGGACCTCGGGACAGTCGGTTCCCCACAGACAGCCACAGGCTACACCAGACCCAACCCCCTCTGGGAACACCAGCACAGCTCCCACCCAGCGGGCCCATGCCTCTGTCTCCAGGACACGTCAATCAGCGGTGTGTCCACCACTACAGGGCACCCAGGTTGACCCACCACCCCAACAACAACAGGGACATGGGGGCAGTGGTAGTGGGCACACCGTCCAGGGGACAGAGGCCCAGGGAAACAGGGGAACTGGGAGGGCTGCTGTGCGACAGGGGGGGGACAGGCCCAGGGAACCGACTCTCCAAGAGGCCCTCTCCTCCATCATGGGAGCATACCACCACTCCCAGGAGACGATGGCTACGGTACTGGCCAGGTTCCAGGAGATCCAGGTCATGCAGGAGCAACAGTACATGGGGTTCAGAGAGGAACTGAGGAACATTAGTTCCGCAATGGGGACCATCGTCGTGGCCCTAACCCAGATAGTCACCACATTGCGGGACTATGTGGCACCACAAAGGGCCCCTGTCACTAGCCTGGACCAGGAACAGCCTACCACCTCCGCCGGCGCTAGTGGACAGGAGGCCCCCACAAAACGACAGGCCACCAGAACCCCACCTCCTGCAGAAGAAGAACCACCCCGCAAGCGGAACCTGAGATCCCACAAGAAGACAGAGTAGGATTGCAAGACCCCCGCCAGCAAACGATACCCCCTGATGTCATCCCACTGTCCCACATTGTCACCCTGTCCAACCTTGAACTGCCCCTGCTCCATCCTTCCACAGGCATATGGACAATGCACCTGTGCGACTGAGAACTGGACTCTGCCATGGACATTACTCCACCATCACCCATCCCCGTTTTACAATCATGTTCCATAAATTTAGCACTTGAATTAAATCACTTTTTGCACTAAAAAAATCTGGAGTCTGCTTGTAATTTGAACAAATGTATTAGACATAACAGTGCCAAAATGTTCAGTTACATTGTGATGACAACATACCACTGTCACACAGCTGTAGTCCATGGGCAAACAAAGCAGAGGTCACGCAGTGGGGCCCACAGCTCTGAAAACGGTAGGGAAAGTCACAACTCAGTTAACAGGAACTGGGGGGGAACTCAGACAGTAGAGAGGCAGGAGACTTTAAGTAAATGTAAATTGGCGTGGTTGATTCGTACCTGTGTGCTACTGAAAATACTGTTGTATCACTGTGTCCCTGTTGTCTGTGTCGTCCCCGTCGTCCTCCTCCTCTTCACTCTCCACAGGCTCCACAGCTGCTACAACACCACCATCTGGACCATCCTCCTGCAGGAAAGGCACCTGGCGTCGCAAAGCCAGGTTGTGAAGCATACAGCAGGCCACGATGATATGGCACACCTTCTTTGGTGAGTACATTAGGGATCCCCCTGTCATATGCAGGCACCTAAACCTGGCCTTCAGGAGGCCGAAGGTTCTTTCTATAATCCTCCTAGTTCGCCCATGGGCCTCATTGTAGCGTTCCTCTGCCCTTGTCCTGGGATTCCTCACTGGGGTAAGTAGCCACGACAGGTTGGGGTAACCAGAGTCACCTATTAGCCACACACGGTGTCTCTGTAGCTGTTCCATCACATAAGGGATGCTGCTATTTCGCATGATGTACGCGTCATGCACTGACCCAGGGAACTTGGCATTTACATGGGAGATGTACTGGTCAGCCAAACAGACCACCTGGACATTCATAGAATGATAACTTTTTCTGTTCCTGTACACCTGCTCACTGCCACTGGGGGGAACCAAGGCCACATGGGTCCCATCAATGGCACCAATGATGTTGGGGATATGTCCAAGGGCATAGAAATCACCCTTCACTGTAGCCAAATCGGCCACCTCAGGGAAAACAATGTAGCTCCGCATGTGTTTCATCAGGGCAGACAACACTCTGGACAAAACCTTAGAAAACATAGGCTGAGACATCCCTGATGATATGGCCACTGTTGTTTGGAATGATCCACTTGCCAAAAAATGGAGTACTGACAGAACCTGCACCAGAGGGGGAATCCCTGTGGGTTGGCGAATGGGGGACATCAGGTCTGGCTCCAGCTGGGCACACAGTTCCTGTATAGTGGCTCGGTCAAGTCTGTATGTTAGTATGACATGTCTTTCTTCCATTGTCGACAGGTCCACCAGCAGTCTGTACACGGGAGGATTCCTCCATCTCCTCGCAAGTCCCAGCGGACAGTGCCTAGGAAGGACAACATGGAGCACAGAGTCAAGCAACCCACAGGTACGTAACCACAGCTTGCACAGTACACGATTCGCCATGCATTGAATGGCTTGTATGAGTGGCAATGCAAGGCCTAGGCCTGTGTGACGCAGTAGAAATTAAGCCATGTGGGCCCTTAAAATGGCAGCTGCCTGACCTGTGAAGTGTGACAATGGGATGTGAGGTCAATGCGCTGGCGTGGCACACCGTGGCGGTAGGCGGTCGAAGACCGCGGCGCAAAGCAGCATTGGTTAACATTGAACCCTATGGGTCTCAGGAGCCAATGACGATGTGCGCCGGCGGTCGCGGTACGCACCGCCGCAGTACGCACCGCCGCGGGCGTGACCGCCATTTTCTAACTGCTTAATCACTCGGGACCTGATCATCCACAGGAGAGGACCTATACTGCAAGTGCTGCTGTGAACTCGGTCTGGAAGAGACAATGGCTGCTGCGACTGGGGAAAGGGCCCCTGCCTTTACATCTGAGGAATTGGAGAAACTTGTTGATGGGGTCCTCCCCCAGTATGCGCTACTCTACGGTCCTCCAGACCAACAGGTAAGTACACAGGGAGCACGTAGTATGGGCTATGCCTGTGTTGAGTGGGGTGGATGTAAGATGGTGGGGAGGGGAGCGAATGAGGAGTGCAACGCACGACAGATGAGAGCATGTGCCACATGGCAAGGTTGGGGAGGGGGGGCCACTCACATCGACCATGCAGAAAAGTGATGATATTTCTTTTTCCACCCTGTACATGTCACATAGGTCAGCGCCCATCAGAAGATCGACATTTGGCGTGCCATCGCCAAGGACGTCCGGGCCCTGGGGGTCCACAACAGACGGGGCACCCACTGCCGCAAGAGGTGGGAGGACATCTGCCGCGGGAGTAGAAAGACCGCCGAGGCTCTGCTGGGGATGGCCTCCCAACGTAGGAGGGGTGCCAGTCGTCAATTGACCACCCTGATGTCCCGGATCCTGGCGGTGGCCTACCCCGATTTGGATGGGCGCGTGAGGACATCACAGCAGACACAAGGGGGTGAGTATCAGCACATTCTGCTATATTAGCGCACAGTGGAGGTGTCTGGGTGGGGGAGGAGGGCTGTGGGTATCTCTAGGCCAGGGCGGTTTCTGTAGGCTAGGCCCATCCGTTAGACATGGCCCTGTGCCCCCGCCCCCCACCTCTGTAGGGTGCTAAGTACAGCTATCCATGGCCCGGGCTCACCTATGTGTGCATTTGTCGTCCATAGACTTGTAGGCCAAGTCACAATAACTGAGTAGTGTACCCCGAGTGCGCGGCGTAGTGCAGGGGGCTTCTGTGTCTGTCCTCTCCTCCAACGGTGCCGACAATGCATGCACTCAACATGTCTTTCTTTCTTCTCCCCCCCCCCTTTTTTTTGGTTTTCCTATTCATGTGTGCATTAGCATCATCAGGCGGAGGAGAAGTGGCATCGGCGCACGAGGGAGCTGCATCTCACATGGCCCCGGAGGGCCCTGCAACCGACTCGGAGTTAACCAGTGAGACGGAGGGCGAGGGGAGCTCCACAACGGGGACCCGTGGAGACGTCAGCGACACCGACACGTCCTCGGAAGGGAGCTCCCTTGTGGTGGCGGCAACATCCGTGCCCACCGCAACAACAGGTACAGTCACCACCCAGCGCACCAGCTCCGCCCTCCCAGCAGCCCCTCAGCTTTCGCCCGTGCCCGCTCGGCCAGGAAGCCGGCCATCTCCTTCGCCCCTGGCACCTCAGGTCCTGCCCCAGTTACCCCTGCTGCCCTCAGTGCGGAGATCATTGACCTCCTCCAGACGCTCATTGTTGGGCAGTCTACCCTTTTGAATGCCATCCAGGGGGTAGAAAGGGAGGTGCATCGGAGCAATGCATACCTGGAGGGCATTCATTCGGGTCAGGCTGCCCATCAGCGATCGTTCAACGCTCTGGCCTCAGCACTGACGGCAGCAATTGTCCCTGTGTCTAGCCTCCCCCCTCCAACTTCCTCAACCCAGTCCCACTCCCCTGTTCCTCTTCCTATCCCAGACCCACCATCAGACCAGCCTGCACACACCTCAACACCCAAGGGCAGCTCATCCAGACATAAGCACCACAGATCACACAAGCATTCACCCAAGTAACATCCACATGCAGACATGCCAACAGCCACTGCCTCCTCTGTGTCCCCCTCCTCCTCGTCTCCCTCCTCCCTCCCTGTGACGTCTCCACTCACACCTGCATGCACACCCCCATCAGCCAGTACGTCCATCACCACCACACCCACCAGAACAGTCCGCACACGTGCAGTCACCACCCCCACTGCCATTTACACGTTCCCTGTGTCCTCTCCCAGTGTGTCTGTCACTCCCTCTTCCAAACCACACAAACGCAGGCAGCCACAAACCCAACAGCCATCCACCTCACCACAGCCTCCAGCACAAGCACCTGCACCCAAAGACAGCACACTTGACTCTCCTACAACCACATCCTCTTCCTCCACTCCCATACCCACTGCACCTACCCTTCCCATTGCTCCTAAAAAGTTGTTCCTCTCCAAAATTAACCTCTTTGCATCACTTGACCCACCCCCTCCATCTCGTAAGAGTCCAAAAAGCACCTCAGCCACCACAAGCCCTGCACCTACTAGGACCATCGTTCAGGGCTATTGGAGTCCACCAGCTCCTAGGGCAGGAACATCGGCCAGCAGCAAGGGGACAGCCAGCCCACCCCCTGGGAAAAGAACCAAAAAAGGGAAGGGTCGGCGCGACAGGCCTGAGACGGCTGCCCCCAAGGACACCACCCTTGCACCGTCACCTGGCCCATCCACAAAGGGAGGCAAGGGCCCCAGAGATTCTGCCAAGGGGGGCAAGGGCAGCAGGGCGGACAAGTCCGGCAGCAGGCGAGCTGGCCAGGAGGGACCCACCAGCCCCATTTGGGCTGTGACGGAGGACACCCACGGGCCCAGGACTCCAGCACAGGAGGGCCCCGCAAGCGAAAGGTCGGATGGCGACTGAGCGGGAACTATTGGCCAGATCTGGTTCCCTAGGAACAAAAGACAAGCACCGCTGAACAGGGCCCCGCCGTGAGAAGCACTGCTGAACAGGGCCCCGCCGTGAGAATCACCGCTGAACAGGGCCCCTCCGTGAGAAGCACCGCTGAACAGGGCCCCTCCGTGAGAAGAACCGCTGAACAGGGCCCCGCCGTGAGAAGCACCGCTGAACAGGGCCCCGTCGTGAGAAGCACCGCTGAACAGGGCCCCGCGTGAGAAGAACCGCTGAACAGGGCCCCGCCGTGAGAAGCACCGCTCCGCTGGGCCCTTCCTCTCAAGCACCGCTACGCTGGGCCCTTCATCTCAAGCACCGCTCCGCTGTGCCCTTCATCTCAAGCACCGCTCCGCTGGGCCCCGCCGTCTCTGCACCGCTCCGCTGGGCACTTCCTCTCAAGCACCGCTCCGCTGGGCCCTTCATCTCAAGCACCGCTCCGCTGGGCCCCGCCGTCCCTGCACCGCTCCGCTGGGCCCTTCCTCTCAAGCACCGCTCCGCTGGGCCCTTCATCTCAAACACCGCTCCGCTGGGCCCCGCCGTCTCTGCACCGCTCCGCTGGGCCCTTCCTCTCAAGCACCGCTCCGCTGGGCCCTTCCTCTCAAGCACCGCTCCGCTGGGCCCTTCATCTCAAGCACCGCTCCGCTGGGCCCTTCCTCTCAAGCACCGCTCCGCTGGGCCCTTCCTCTCAAGCACCGCTCCGCTGGGCCTTTCCTCTCAAGCACCGCTCCGCTGGGGCCTTCATCTCAAGCACCGCTGGCCCATTGGCAGGGCCGGATCTGTGTCGGGCAGGGCTTCACGAAGCACTCTGGGCACCATGCCTCCTCCATAACCAGTGGAGTCTGTAATCCACCAGATGGACTGTGGCTTTGCACTACCCAGGATGGTACAGTGGGCAATCCACCCACTGTAGAGACTTGGGAGACTGTGGCTTTGCACTCCCCAGGATGGTATAGTGGGCAATCCACCCACTGAAAAGACTTGTGAGACTGTGGCTTTGCACTCCCCAGGATGGTACAGTGGGCATGGAGGCCCCTCGTGGATCTGGCGTCGTGGACTCATGTGGCTGAGGTGCCCCCCCTTCCCTTCCCCCTGAGGTGCTTGTGGTTTTATTATCTGATGCCCCAGCAGTGTTCTCTCCAATGGAATCGGGTCTCGTGTGTGGGCTTTGCCCATGTGTTTATGCACATTGGCCCACGGACAATGGCATGTAGCCAATATGTGCCGGACTTTTGGACTATGTTCATATTCTTCATGTTGTGATTTATTTGTTTTAATAACCTCATATTTCACTTAAGTTCAAATATGCTTTAATATACTTCTATTTTAATGATCATTTTATTTTGTCTTTGAATTATTCCGGGGGGTTTGGGGGGTGTAAATCTGACTTGTTGCTCTGCATTGGTGTGTGGGGATTTGGGGGGGGGGGGGGAGTCGCGTATGTGTGTGCCCGTAATCTTTTCTCCTCCCCCCTCCCCTGTGTCGTAGGTGCAGTACTCACCGTTGTCTCCTGCGGCGGCGTTCGTGCTCCTGGTAGAGGAGCAGGTAGACAATCGCTGGTAGGATGTTTAATTCGGGTTCCATGCTGTCCAGATTCCTCGTGGAGTGTATAGAGGTGAGCGTTTTCCCGTTCGTGATCTGTTTCCGCCGTGTTTTTATCGGCGGGGCTCCCGCCCCGGAAAAGGTGGCGGATTGGTGGGTCGTGATAGGGTGGGCGGTACATTGTCTGCCGCCTGTCTGTTGGCGGTAACCGCCGCGCTGTTTGTTTGCCCCGCCGTGGCGGTCGGAGTGTTAAAGTGGTGGGCTGTGTTGGCGGTTCCCGCCAGGGTCAGAATTCCATTTTTTTTACCGCCTGCCTGTTGGCGGGTTGGCTGCCGCTTTAACACCGACCGCCAGGGTTGGAATGACCCCCTATGTGCATACTAGGATCGAACTTTCCCTCTGTATGAAACACCTGGGTGCCCTGATAACTCATTTGGAGTACTTGGCGTGCACCCTTTTCGGACCATTGCCCACTGTTCGTCACCCTGTGCTGGGGTAGACAACGCCCCACCCCACACACTTGGCGGTTGCAAACAGAGGCTCTGTCTGACCCCCTGTTTCATGAGGAGCTAGCACAGTGCTGCACACCCGGATGAAGCCTCTGCACCTCATCCCGGGCCTTACCATGGGATGCACACAAAGTTGTCGCACACGGCCAGTGCTTGGCGACCTCCTGGTGAATACGATGTCACATATTGAGAGAACTAGTAGCTATCAAGCAAGAGCTGCAGCCTCTAGAGGTGGGAGTGGCTACTTGCACCGCAACAGCTGATTGACGCCAGCAGCTGCGTAAGAAGTGGGCTAACGCCAAAGCACTTCTGAGCAAACATAACTATAAGCAATGCAGGGCCCATCTACAAGCTAAGGGGAATCAGTCAGGAAAGCAGCTGGTGTAGCTCGTGAAGGATGATCAGCAGTATGCCCCCATAGGGGTGCTCTCTATAGACGATGGCACGATAATTACTTTGCAGCTGGCCATCAATGATGCCTTTGTGAGTACTATCAGGGCCTATAGGCTGCAACGGCACCCCCCTCTCCCAGCACCGGCGCTTGCACACGACTTCTTCCATGATGTACTGGTAGCCATATTGAACCCACAGCAGCAGGCTGAATTGGATGAGCCCTTGAAGCTGGAAGAAATATGGGCAGCCATTTTGCAAATTGCCTGGAACAACACCCCAGGTACTGACGGGCTGCTGATTGAGTACTAATCTACTTCCCCCACTCAAACCACTCAACACATGTTAAAAATGTTTACTGAGGCCAAAATGCTGGGACACCTTCCAGCCTTGCTCTGAGAGGCCCTGATGGCAGTCCTCCCTAAACCGAGCAGAGATCCATTGGATGTTTGCTGGTATTGTCCTCTCTCATTATAGAACCTTGACTGCAAGGTCTTGGGCAGAGTACTAGCAAACCGCCCGCTCCCTATGTTACTCTTGTACAAGCTGACCAATCGGGATTCATACCGGGGTGAAGCACTTTCACTAACATCTGCCGACTGCTATGTCTAATACATGGCACTCCTGCAGATGCCTTTGATCAGGTGGCTGTGTCATTAGACATCGAGAAGGCATTTGACACCTTGAGATGGGATTTCCTCCTTCTCACCCTTGAATGCGTGGGGTCTGGCCCCGGTTTCTTGGGAAGGATCTAAACTTTGTACAATAGCCAGTCGGCACAGGTCAAGACTGGTCAGTAGAAAGCTGATGGCTTTGTTATACAGAGAGGCACACACAAGTCTTACATTGGCAGGCTGGACACATGTTTAAAAGCGCCATAGGTGCAAGTGCGCACACAGGCCTGCTAAGTCAGGCGGATACATGTTTAAAGCACCATAGGTGCTAGTGCGCACACCTAGGCCTGCTATGACAGGCTCGAAACATATTTGAGAAACCCCTAGGGGGTAGTACGCACACACAGGCCTGCTACAGCAGACTGAATGCAGGTTTAAAGCAACAAAGGTGCTAGTGCGCATACCCAGGCCTGCTATGACAGACTGGATATATATTTTAAATATGCTATAGGGGCAAGTGCGCACACAGGCCAGCTATGACAGGCTCAACACATGTTTGGTGGGCCAGTGGGCATGCGCGCACAGAGTGGCCAGTGCCACTTCCTTATATAGGTAGGAAGGCACGCCCACTTCCACACTGTTTTGACAGTGGGAAGGGGCCCAGGGCCCGAAGGCCACAAGTAGGGAATCAGCAAAAACCTATGGGAACAGCTGACCCCCTTTATCCAGGAAGAAATCACGAGGGGGTTCTTCAGTACTGGGCATGGGACACACATGTGTACCTGCCCAGCCTCCCATCTACCACTTTCCCCGCCCTTCAGGGAGAGCTCTAGCGGTAGCGGAGGGTCCCCTCAGGATTGGCTATGGCATTAGTTGTGCCAACCGAAGCCCAAGTGCAACTGTGCCTCCACAGGCCTGCATCGGCTATCCTACTGGGTGGCACACTCAGCTCAACGACCTACTAGTAGCCAGGGCTGTACCCGCCCCTGGTGTGTGGTGAACTTTTTGACATGGTGTCAGGTGTACAGCCCTCTCCTAGAATGTGTAGGCAGGGCACGCAACTTTCCCATTGCAGTAGAGCGGGAAAGTGCCCAGAGTCCTAAGGTCACTCAGCTAGAGTAAGCAAAACACCTGGAGGAAAAAGCAAAACATTTAAGGGAAACCCCCTAAGAACGGCCATCTCCCACATATGGCTCTTTCCACTTTCTTTCCTTGTACCTCTGCCTTCTATCCTCATTGGTATAGAAACTTGCCAGCTCCTCTTTAGCCCTCCTTCTCCCTCTGCCACTGGTACTCTACTTCTACGGCTACACCCGCTACAAAACTCCAGGCCTCGCCTACTTCTACTCGCAAACAGTCCATGGTGCTCCCTCCATTCTGATGTCTCTCTCCTGTAGAGATTGTCCCTGTTAACCAAAACTGTCCATCCTCACTTCCTAGATGTGTGAGTTTGTTCGTACCAGTCTGCAATGGGCTATGACATGAAAAAGCACAGTTATTTTGTCCTTGGGTGCTACAACCTAGTGTTTTCTCTTGATGATGGTGACCCACAGGGGTCCCCTTACTAACCATGGAGGCTTCATCTTGGACATTCTGTTCCTCCTGAGTTTTAATGAATCTGTGGTGACCCTACATCCTTATCTTTACATGGTCACAGTATGGAAATGTATGGAGCGGACATCTGTGACCAATCACAGCCAATATAAAGCTCCAAATCAACATACACCTTGTGAAAAAATGTTGATAACCGCAGTAAAGGTGCTGTTCATGGAGGTACGGTATAGGCAGAACCTTCCTGTGTTATAAAATAGTTCTTCTAGGAAAACTATTCTCTTACTCTCCTCCTTCAACGATACATCATAGACTGGGCATTGTGAGCAAAAATAATACATTGTGTTTTTTCTAAATGTACATGCCATAAGAAATCTAGTGTCTAGATCCACAGTTCTATAACAATGGTTGTTTGTAAAGGAGATCACTTAACTATGTTTCTGATTAGTTTATCAGTTATGTGCACAACAGATATGTGTTAGAGGGCTACAGTTTCCAGTAATTTTGTCCCCTGAATTTTCTGACATGCATCTGAGCAGCACAAATGCGGCTTAAGTTCCTCCCTTTTATTTATGGGATTTCTCGCCCCTCAAATTTATCTGTCTATGTACAGCTAGTGCTCACTTGCGTCTATTCCTTGGTTTTGTTCATCGGCAGCGCTGGCCTGGCTTTTGTTCCTGCCTTCCATGAACAGGCACTCCAGGCCACTCTCTCCTGTGCATTTACAGTCATCCCTAGGTCCGTTCTGTTGATTCCCTTTGATTTACTATTGTCTTTCACATTGCTTCCATGCCTTTCTTCATAAAGGTATTACTGAACACACTTCCATTCTTTCCTCCAATTTACTGGTGTCCCTGATCAAGCTTATATTCTTTCTATCTCCATATTTGTCTCTCTGGGCCTGTTCAATTTATTCTTTTAGATTCACTAGGACTTTCACCTGCTTCAACCCTTTTCTACACCCAGGTATTCCTAGCTGTGCTTCTAGTCTTCCATTATATTTACAAGTATCCCTGAGACTGCTCCCAATGATTCTTTCACCTAGATTCTCTCACCTTCTGAGTACTGTCCTTGACAGTGCATCTATTCTCTTCTTTCCTTTTATTTACAGGTGTCCCGACCATGCTCTGTTGTGCCCTTCTAGCTACAGGTGCTGCTTTCTTGCCTCTGTGCTTCCCTTTCACCAGTGTCCACAACCGTGCTTCTACTCTTTCCTTCTTTTTACAGGTGTCCACGGACATGTTGCCTCTCTTCCCTTTTTTTTACAAGTGTCTACAACCATGCTTCTACTCTTCATTTCTTTTTACAGTTGCCTCTGGCTATGCTTTTGTTTTCCCTCCCTATTTAAAGGTGTCCCTGACTATGCTTCTGTTATGTCTGTCTAACAACAGATGCCACTTGCCTCCTTCTATTCTTCCCCTTCACCGGTGTCCACAAGCATGCTTCTGCTCTTCCTTTCTTTTTACATATGTCCAACTATGCTTCTGTTTCTCCCTTCTATTCACAGGGGTCCAAGATCATGCTTCTCTTCCTCCCTTCTATTTACAGGTGTCCTTGAACATGCTTCTGAAATGCCCTTTTAACTACAGATACTGCTTGTATACTTCCATTCTCCCCTCCACAGGTGCCCATGGCCATGTTTCTGTTCTTTCCTTCTAGTTACAGAGGTCCCTGACCTTGCTTCTGTTATGCCTTCCTGACAGATGCTGCTTGCATGCTTTTATTCTCCCCCTTCATGTGTCCATGACCATGCTTCTACTATTCCCTTCTTTTTACAGGTGTCCATGACCATGCTTCTGAACTTCCCTTTTTTGTTTTACAGGTGTCCATGACCATGCTTCTATTCTTACTCTCCATTCCTTGATTCTGCATCAGATAGTTTTTCTTCGATTTGGTAAAAGCTTCTGCGCAGATGCCGCACCACTATTTTTCTGTAGCCCTTTCCACACTTCTATTCTTCTTGCCCCGTCTGCTATTTACTGGCACCCCTGATTCTGCACCTACCATTTTATCTTCAATGTACTAGTAGCTCGAGCCCTGCTTCTGCCATCCTTCAAAGTACAAGTATCACAAACAATCCGTCTATGCCTCCCTCTCAGTGATTAATTTGAGCTGGTGGTTGCATGTACGTCTCTCCAGCACTCAATTTTTGGGACTGGCAATTACATTTACTCATCAGACTTTGATCTAGACCAAGAGAGATATAAACCCACAAGGAAGGAAGAAAGACGAAGAGAAAGTGGCACAAAGAATAAGCAGGGATGAAAAAGATCCTGCAAGTGTGCAATAAAGGGACAGGCACTGTGTGGTGGTGGAAGAAAGAGGCATGTGGTGGTATTCAAGCTGCACAGGTTGGTATTCGGCAATACCAATACTCGTCAGTGCTGGATAGGGGCTTCTGACAAAAAGTGTGGCACCAGTACTTACTGTTTTACAAGTTAAGCACTGCTCCCTCCTATTGGCAGGGATCCCTGTCTGTTTCTTTTCCTTTCTTCTATTATACAGTACCCTCTGCTATGCTTCTGTTCTGCCCTTCCATTTACACGTATCCCTTGTTTTGCTTCTGCTCTTGCCTTCTATTTACAGCTATCTTTGATTATGCATTATGATTTATCGATTTGCCCAAATTTTGCTCTATTTCAACCTGCTTTCATTTCTTCCATCTACCAACATTAGGCTTCGCATTTACTCCTTCCTTCTATACGTAGCCTTGATCCTCCTTCCGTTCTTCCTCCTATTTGCTGTGTCCGCTACCATTTGTGTTTCTGCCTCTATTTAACGCGATTGACGCTGTTGTTGGGCGCACACAGGACTAGTGAATTGTGGCCCAAAGGAGGAGGAGACATTGTTTCCCTTGCACAGGGCTGTGTAGTTCATGTGCAGATTCTGTTAAGTCATTGAAGTAATTAAAGATGTAGGAAGCACTTGCTCTTGAAGACCCTTTATTCTGCAGAATAAGTGTTTCCATACGTGGTTCTTGAGTCTTAAATTGTACAAAGTAGCTTGACGGACCTTAACACTGGTGACAAAATGTACAAAATAGCACAATTCTCTCAACTGTCAGTTAACAGTGTTGTCTTTGCGAGGCAATCTATGTTGGCTCCCAGATATCTCCTGGGACAAGGCAGGGCAGCCGGTTGTGTCCAATAATTCCGCTCACACTGGTGAGGGTGGAGGAGTCATTTTTTAGGTTTAGGCTGCACAGCACTTGCGCTGTGCTTGTAAAAATCCATTGTATTAAATATATCCTAAGAGGGACTTTCATCCCTCTTTCACTTCTTATTGGTCCTTGTGCTTGTCACTTTACGTTTCCTCATTTCTAGTGGTTGTAGGCGTTCTATTTCCTGTTCTTCCGAGAGTGTTTCTCTCATCAATTTCCCATTGGCAAAGTACTGAGTTCGTCATTTGGTGGAACTTCTTATAAGCACGTCAAACAAGGATCAGAAAAAACAAAATAAAACCTAACAAGAGCTTGGTTTAAAGCCTTGCTTTAAAGTTACAGCACTGCCGGAGTGCTGTGGGCTCAGCACACTATTATCTCGGTGGAGATCCTCCAAAGTGCCTTTTTATTGCTTCTCCGCCTCTGGACGAAGCACGCACTACCTAGTGCCCCCAGGGCACAAGCAGGGACCCACTTTAGGGGTTCATCATTGCGTGTGATAGCGCGTCCAGTCCTTATAAATTACTTATGCTTGGACACGCCGGAGGTCGGTGAACCTTTTGACCGGGTTGAGTTCTCCTCATCCAAACTATTGTCGGATCCCTCAAATCAATAATCAATAATCATTTATAATCAATACCCAATACTCAATTAGTAATCGAACAACAAATTAGGAATCAATAGTGATCAGTAATTTGACACACCATGACCTTTCAGTCATGAATAACCACACCTGTTTATTAGAAGTTAATGAGTTTATTTCCCTATATTAACAAAGCTAACACAATAAAAGTAAGTCTTAAAATCAAATGATATACATATACGAACATTACTGCCTGTCCATAGCGATGAAAGAAACGCAATCTACACAAAACTTGGATTATAATGCACTCGGATATAGCAATGCAAATCACTAATAAGAGTAACTGAATTTGACTAATTGCAAACATCGGTCAGCATAACAAGATTTCAATTCAGCATGGTGCATCAAATGAATACCTCAACTAACCTCTGATTAGCATTGGCATGTGGGGCTTCATGCAAAACGAATTTAGTCAACATAAATTTAGAAAACTTCTAGCTTGGGCTCTGTCAAAATAAGCAGTTGGTACCTAAGAAGGAAAATACAATGCATAATACATTTATCCTTTCATAATTACCAAATACAATCAGCATTCAAGGTAAGTCTTCGTCCTTCAGGTACCGGTTTGATAAGTATGGGGCAGACTTCAAGGGGCAAAGTTAAAGGTAAGTTTTCCTTGCAGCAGCAAGGAAAATGGGGCAATAGTTATCGTATGGGCAAGACGGGGTGAAGTTAAAGTTAAAGTCTCTAGGGTGAGAATTCTTTAAAGTCTCTCTCTCTGGAATAGAGAAAAAATCATCAAAGGGTCATCAAAATGGCTTCTCGAATCTGGCTTCAAAATGGCATCAAAGAAAATGGCTGGCTTCTCTTCGTCCGGTGGGATTAAGTAAAAAAAGTTCCAAATTCTTCAGGTTCTTCCATTGGAGGGTCCATGGGGTGGTTTCTCTTTAACCAATGAATAGTGTCCTTCTCTTAATGTTCACCTACGCATAAGGTGTCCTTGGAGTTTTGGAACACAAGTAGCAACAAAGTTGCCAATTAATTCTGCATCAGTGTCTTTATTGTCTGCACCTGCAGAAACTGACCTTGCTTCAAAGGGGATGAAAGTTGCCTAGCACGCAACCTTGAGATAAGTGTATTAGTCATTCTACTGGAAAAATACAGCTTTAAAGGTTTAAAACACGTCTTCGTTATACTAGTGAAAACTAGGCAGTTAAAATTGAGACCAGGCAACTAGGCCAAAGCCTCTGCTAAATTTAAGCTAAGCATATAACAGTTTCAACGAGAAAATCATAAAATACATCTGCAATCATGACGGATTACTACATTTGTCAATTTTTCATGATTAATTAAGCTCGCTTATAATAATGGTAAACTACTTCGTGGGCACATTTTCCTACACACATTATTTTTCTTTGCTAAAATCACATTGTCTTATACGATTTTGTTACACGATGTATTAATGTTTGTCAGTCTTTCTTTTTCTGCTTCATCAATCCCTCCTCTGATGACTAATTATGTCATCACATTAAATCTTCCATCACAAATTTTATTTCATTAAAATTCTGTTTTAGTGATCTGGCATTTCAGTCATTTCCCTTTTTCTCTTCACTCCCTTTGATTTTTTCCTGTATAATTTTATCATTTCTTTTTGTTCTTTCTTTTCAATTCTTCTCTTGTTTCTCGATTTCAATATTTTAATAGCTTTCCATATTCCCCAAATACCTATTAAGCAAATTAGTATTATTAATATCCCTTTGACTATTTTCAGTAATATTCCTTTCCAAATGTTGCTGAGCCAATTTCCCACGGAAGCACATCCTTTTCCAACTTTTTGCATACTCCTGGTTCTTTCAATTCTTTCATATCTGTACTATCGTTAGTTAAATTTGCAAGCATATTTCTAATTTGTCTACTGTTGTCTGGTATATATGAACAACAGTGACGTGCACTAAGCATTTTACAAACGCCGCCATTTTTTGCTAAAAGAATGTCTAAAGCAAGCCGGTTTTGAAGAGTCATAGCTCTTTCTGCAGCAAGTTCAGTATCCATCAGGATCATTGCTCCTGGGAAATTTGTCAGCATGTTATCCACAATAGTAGACAACTTTCATATTTTGATTGAATTCAATATAACTCCTACGGAAGGAATTATTGCTCCAAATATATCTCCTACCACACCAGAAGCTGTCTCCCTTTTCTGAATACGATGTAATTCAGACAGCTTTGGAAATTTCTTTAAGTCGTCTAGTTGATAAATCTTTGGACATACTATTCCCAGATAACATCTCCCATCCCATCCCTTTGGAAGATGATAATAGGCATTGAGTCCACAAATATAGTATACTCCTGGAGTAGCTGGATCTAGGCCATTTAACATGAACGTCCATTTACTCTGGAATAAAAACACGTGTGTAACATTCACTTGTTCCTACAAAGATTGTGTCATAGTATGATTTAGGTCTATATATACAAAGTTTCCCTATATGTATTGCGTCTAAAGCTAGTTTGCCTTGTGTCTTTATTCCGGCAAAAGCATAGTTATCTACAGATGTCCTTTTATGTAATTCTTTTTCTAGTTTTTCCTTTACCATTCTCCTTCTATCTTCAGTGTGATCTAAAAAGCTTTTCTCTACGGGTGAAAGTAAGCATGTAAGGTTTTCTTTATGTGTGTGAACTGTGGAAAAAGGTGATAATGGTTCAAAGAAACCCCTAACTAATTTGATATAATAATCTCTTGCTACTTTACTCAAGTACTCAATTATGGGAACATATGAAAATACAACATCATGATTGGAATAGAAGTATTGAATATACTCCTGGCCATAAAATCTGGTTAGTAACAAACTACATGTCATTCCATACATAAGGGGCATGCTATGATATGTCACCCCTTCTATTACTGAGGTGGGTATTTGTGTACATACATAACAATCTTTCGCGTCCATTCTCTCAACATACTCATTCAGCAAGCGATAGAAGACGTTAGAGGAGAGTTCTTTCTCGCCATGTAAATATTTTTCATCTTGTTCGAGTTTCTTCAAAGGAGTTAATTTAGTAGTAGTTTTAAAGGTAGAAGCATCATTCGCGTCTCTTTCATTCCCTCCATGCATTCCAATAATTATTGCCATAATTATTAGTACACATGCAATTATTAGACCTATACACATGTATTTACAATATTTCATTTTATGTCCTTGTGTAGTATTGTCTGTCATGATCTATATAGAATCAGAAAGTTGAAGACACTTTATCAAATCAAGTTTGCAGATATATATATATATATATATATATATATGTGTAGGATCAACGAGGTCAAAGTTCACACGGTTTTCTTTAGCAGCTTAGTCTTTTATCGGTTTAGCAGCTTTGTCTCAAAATTGGTTTCAAAAGTCAATCAGGTTATCAATGTCTTATTCGGTAATGTTCATGAAATTTCACTTTTCAAGTGCCAAAGTGTCATTCTGCTTCTTCATTTTCAAGACTAAAAGATAGAAATTCGTCTGACCAATCATTAGTGGCTGTGTATGCCCATTCTGGACCAGAATATCTTCTGCTCGCTATTCTTTTCCTTTTCAATTTTGCATCTCCTTTCGATTCCCTTTCGCTTATGTCTTGTTCTTTGGCTGTGTCTTTTTCTTCATTCGATGTGGTTATGATAGACACTTACTTTCTTTTCTCCTTCAATTTTGGCCATTTGTTTTCGTTCAATGTTTCTTTAGTCTTTGATATGCTTTGTCTCCGTTTCGCGTTGCTTTCACCTGATGGACCTGCAACTGGCTCTGGAAGAATTGGAGCAATTTCACTTTGCTCTGTCTTGTCTCCTTCACCTGGGAGGTCAGTCAGGTCTTCTCCTTCTTTTCCTGGATCGTCTGCTTCTGGGAAAGCCCTCCTCTTATTATGCTCTCCTGCTTCTTCACCTGAGATAGGATCTTTGTCACCTCCTGAGGCTTCTTCTCTGATGTCCTCAAAAGGATCGACTTCGTCTTCCTCAGAGAATATTTCTTCTGTCTCAATTTCTTCTTGTTCGATTTCAGGCTCTCTTCGTTCTGTCTCAGTGTCTGGTACTTTCCTGTTAGTTGTCGGTAATTTCAGTGCTTCAATTTCCTCTTCTGTGGGACACACCACCCTTTTCGTGTGACTGGCGTGAATCCAGTTGGGAACTCCCGCATACTTCACAGCGGTGGTAGTTGTCAGAATCACTTGAAAAGGTTCTTTCCAACGGGGTTCCAAACACAACTTTCTCACATGCTTCTTTACCACAACCCAGTCACCTGCTTTCAGGGCGTGTCCTGGACCTTGGATCTGTGGCAAGGTGGTTGCCTCTACCTGGTGAGAAAAAGAGCAGACCACATCAGCCAGACCTTTGCAGTAGTCCAATACCATATTATCTGTAATATTTACAAGAGCATTCGCAGGAACTGCTGGAAGTCTCATGGCTGTGCCCATGAGAATTTCATGTGGCGATAGTCCAGTTTTTCTATCAGGTGTGTTTCTCATTGACATTAACACCAAAGGCAACGCGTCAGGCTATTTCAAGTTTGTGGATGCGCATATTTTCGCCATTCTTGATTTCAGCGTGCCATTCATTTGCTCCACTAGTCCTGATGCTTCAGGGCGGTAGCTACAATGCAATTTTTGTTCAATGTTCAATGCTGCACATAGTAATTTGATTACTTCGTTATTGAAGTGACTTCCCCTATCTGATTCTAAAGAGATCGGAAATCCAAAACGTGGTACTAGTTCTCTCAAGAGTAGTTTTGCAACTGTGAGACTGTCATTTCTGCGTGTAGGGTATGCTTCAATCCAGTGACTAAACATACACACAATCACCAACACATATTTCAAGCCTGCATGCATAGGCATCTCAATGAAATCCATTTGCATCCTGCTGAATGGCCCACCTGCTCTTCCAATGTGGCTCAAATGTACTACTGTTCCCTTCCCTGCGTTCATTTGTTGGCAAATGACGCAACAATGGCAAACTGCCTCAGCAACTTGGCGGAATTTGGGATTAAACCAATCAATTTTGAATAATCTAATCATGGCATCTCTTCCAATGTGTGCCTGTCCATGGTATAGCCTAGCTATTTGTGCCAAAAGACTGTCTGGCAAAACTAATCTCCCTTCACTTGAAACCCACAAATCATCTGTTTTTTTTACGCATTGTAATTTACTCCATGAGAGTTTTTCATCCTTAATAACATTATTTTGTAGGAATTTCAATTCTTCTATTGTGTCTACAACTTTTAGAGCAAAGGCTTCATTTGGTTCAAGTTCTGGCTCACTTATCAAATTCCATTCGTCTCTGAGCAATATGCAGTTCAATGCGCAAAACCTTGCAACTTGATCTGCATATCCATTTCCCAAAGAAACAAAGTCTTGTGATTTCGAGTGTGCACTGCATTTTACCACTGCTACTTCTCCTGGTAACTGGATAGCATGTAACAATTCTCTTATTCTTTCACCATTTTTCACTGGTGATCCTGAAGAGGTCATAAAGCCTCTTTGTGACCACAATTGTCCAAAATCATGCACTATTCCAAATCCGTACTGACTGTCAGTGTAAAAAGTGACTTTCATTAATGCAGAAAGTTGGCAAGCTCTAGTAAGGGCTACTAGTTCCACTACTTGTGCAGAGTAAACTCCTTGAAGCCAAGATGCTTCTAGAACACCAGTTATTGTACATACAGCATATCCTGCTTTCAGTATTCCTAGTGCATCTCTTAAACATTAACCATCAACAAAAATAATCTGATCATTTTCTTCCAATCGAGTATCTTTGATATCAGGTCTTGGTTTTGTACAAAATTCAGTCACTTGAAGACAATCATGCTCGATATCATCAGCGTTTTCAATTTCAACATTTTCACTGGGAAACAAAGTTGCTGGATTTAATGTAGTGCATCTTTTTAACTGCACATTAGGTGATCCCAAAATTATTGTCTCGTATCGTGTAAGTCTAGCACCAGTGATGTGGTGTGTTCGGGAACGTGTCAAAAGTATTTCAACTGAGTGAGGGCCCATAACTGTTAATGGATGTCCCATCACTATTCTTTCACTTTGATTCAGGCTCATACCAACTGCTGCTACAGTACGCAAGCATCCTGGTAAGGCTGCTGCGACTGGATCCAAAGTAGCTGAAAAATATGCTACTGGTCTGTTTACGCCACCATGGGCTTGAGTCAAGACAGACAAGGAACATGCATCACGTTCATGACAAAACAATGTGAAAGGCTTTGTGTAGTCAGGCATACCTAAAGCTGGAGCTCTGCACCTGCATTCCTTTAATTCAATAAAGGCATCCATTTCATCTCTTTTCAACATTATCTCATCATGCGCATCTTTCTGGGTCAGTTTCAGTAAAGGTTTGGCTAGAGTTGAGAAATTGGGAATCCATTGGCGACAGTAGCCTACCATTCCCAAAAACTTTCTCACCTCTTTTCTTGTTTTGGGTGGACTCATTTGAAGTACACTCGTTATTCTTTCTTTCATTATTTTTCTCGACCCTTTTTCTATTTGATAACCCAAATATTTCACTTTCTTTTGGCAGAATTGCAATTTCGAAGGAGACACTTTGTGTCCATTCCTTCCCAAATGGTTCAGTAGGGCAATAGTGTCAACTGTACAGTCATTTTCTGTTTTGGATGCGATCAGTAAATTGTCAATATACTGTACTAAGGTTGATTCAAAAGGTAATTCCAATGATTCCAGATTTTTCTTTAGAATCTGATTGAAAATTGTTGGTGACTCCGAAAACCCTTGAGGAATTCGACACCAACTGTATACTCTGTCCAGGAATTTGAAGCAAAAGAGAAATGGGCTGTCCTCATGAAGAGGCACAGAAAAGAATGCTTGTGATAAATCGATGACTGAGAACCACTCTGCATCACAGGGAATTTGAAACATTATCACAGCTGGATTTGGTACTACGGGACAGCATTTGACTATTATGTCATTTATTTTTCTCAAATCTTGAACAATTCGGACCTTTCCACTTGGTTTTATTAGTCCCATGATTGGTTAATTACATGGACTACTTAGTACTTCTTTCAGTACTCCCTGTTTCACAAATTCATCAATGAGTTGGGCGACTTTCATGAGAGTGTCTTGTGACATATGGTATTGTGGGGTCTGAGGAAAATTTACATTAGGTTTTACAGTCACTTTCACTGGTTCTGCTCCTTTGACCAATCCTACTTCTTTCCCTGTCATATCCCACACTTCCTTTTCAACAGTTTCTTGTAAATCAGCCGGAATATCTGCTTCAGTGAGCATAGGATAAAGAGTAATCAGGGGATACTCTTCATCAACAGTTTCTATTTCTTCATCTTCTAAACTGTCCTCTTCTTCTTCATCACTGTTTGTCTGAATTTTAATTCCATTATGGGAGCACATATTCGAGCATCCTAGTTTGCATAACAAATCTCTCCTTAATAGGGATATTGGACTTGAGTCACACACCACAAATTTATGTAACCCTTGAAAGTTACCAATTTTGACTTGCACTGGATCTGTAATTGGGTTTGTCAAATACCTATTTGCTACTCCCACTAATTGAACTGTTCTCCCAGAAAGTGGCAAATTTGGTACTTCAATACTTCTAACTGTAGAGCGTGTAGCTCCCGTGTCAACCAAAAATGAAACGCTGTGACCCATAACTCTTCCTTCCACATATGGTCCCTTTTGATCAACTTCCAAAGATGCAGCAAGCATACAATATCCCTCCTCATCTGAACTTTCACTCTCCCATTCATTTTTTCTTCCATTCTCACTGTGTAACGGGAATTGGTGTACTGTGTTACTTTGATTCATTCCTTGACCTGTGACCTGTTGAGGAAGCATTACTTGTTGCTGATTCATTGGTGCTAAAGGTACTTGCATTTGCTGATTAGGTACCATAGGAAACTGCTGTTGCATTGGCTGCGATTGTGCCATTTGTACACGGGGCATTTGCACCTGCTGTTGTTGTATAGGTTGTAGACCCTGCATCTGATTTACATTATTTTGGAAATTTGGATTTGGACCTCTCAATTTCGGTCCTCTCATATTCTGAAATGTATTGACATCATTGTTTTGCTGACCTACACCTTCCTGCACCAACATTGGGCACTCCCGTTTCCAATGTCCGACGATTCCGCACGTGTGACATGGCATCACTTTCTTCATTGCCTGTATACCATTAGGAATCACAACAGTATTTAAATCCGGACCATTATTCACAAAATCTCCTCGGCCTCTGCCTCTCATCTGTGGCTGAAACATAGCATTTCCCTGCTTTTGCTGCAGCGGCAACTGTTGTTGGAAACCTTGCAAACCTGTCTGAGCTGCTCTAATCTGCATCACCATCACTTTTTCTTTCAACCTTTTCTGCTTTGTCTCAATTTCATCACTGCAGTATTTTGCATAGTTCAACACTTCATCGATCGATTTTGACTGCCAACAAATCAAATGCATTTTAATCATCTGGCTAATTTCTGGTCTCAATCCTTCCACAAATCTGAATACAAAATGGAGCATGTCCTTTGCCTCAATCGTTTCCGTGCCACTGTAATTTTTAAATGCTTTCAACAATCTCTCACAGTATGCATGTATCGACTCCTTAACCTCCTGTGCTGTTCTGTCAATGTTCTGCCAATCTACATTTTTCGACACAACCTTTGTTTTCAGATACTCAATCACTTTATGGTATATGCTCATTACCCTAGGCGATGGTGCACCGGTGTCCCTATCTCTTTCTGGTTCACTTGTTGGCCAATCTACAGCCCTTTTACAATCTTCCCACAAATCTGCCGAACTACAATTTCAAATAAAGTATTCTGGTCTTCCCAAAGACATTTTGCGAGTTTCACAAATCTGTCTGTTTGTTGATGCCATTCGATCAGTTTCTCTCTTAACTTAGGGTAATCATCTGTAAAGGATTGAATATCACACCTGTGCCATGGTACATGGATACGTTTTCCCCCTGCTGTTTCTCTCATTGGTAACATGGTTATAAGATCATCATTCTGTTGTACTTTATCATTCCGATCTGGGGTACTTTCTTTCTTCTTATCCTTTTTCTTAACCCACCTACTCTCCCACTTGTCTCAACATCTCCAAATCTGCATGCTTTGCAGTATCTCTTTAAGGTGTGTTTTCATTCCTGCAGACCTCATGTATTCAAAATCTTTTGCCTCAAAGTCTAACCTGTAACTTCTGCTCAAGTGCTTGGTTTTATTTATGTCTATTTTGTGTCTGTCTGCAATTTCTTGTAACCTCCTATGTATGCTGCTTACTTCTCTTGTAATTCTAGGGCAAATGTATCTCAGCTCTTCTGTGTATGATTCTAACCTGTTCAGACCCATCGTTCCATCTACGAGTTCACCTGCTTCCATGCAAAATCTTATTTGATTCAAATATTCTTCTCCTTTCCCGCTGGGTGTACTCTGTGGGGAATTCAGACTGTTCAACCATTGTGTTAACTGCTGTGCGTTTAGTCCCATTAATGTGGCATCTACGTCTACTGCTACTGATGGTTTCTGTAATATTTCTGTTTTTGAAGTTAGCGGTACTATTAGTGGTGGACTTGACCTCACCACAGTTGACGGAACACAAATTGGAATTGGACTAAATTCCAACAAAGACCCAGATCTATTTGACAGTTTTCCTACGGGAGTCGTTTCTTGGGTATGTTCTATGTATCTTCTTCCTGTCTCATTCTGCGTCATTACATCTTGATCGCATACACTTGGCTTTGCTTGTATATATAATGGTACTGGCGGACCTACAGTGATAGGCAAAGATATTGCATCCGGATTCTGTCTGTTACCCAAATTCTGTGGCATGTTAATTCCCACATTATGGTTCATCATTGCTGGCATGTCTAGCTGTTTGAATGTACTTTGGCATTTCTTGCATCTGCTTTTGAGGCATCAAAATTTGGGTTGGTTCGGTTTGAATCAATGTCGGTCTTTGGTAATTCTGTCCTCCCTGCACCATTAAATTAGAAGTCATTTCCAAATTATGCTCATCATAATAGCGTCTTTGAACCTGTGGCTGATAATCATTAACAGGTTTCAGTTTAGTCATGTCAGGATATATTCTCTGAACTTGTGGTATTTCTGGTGTAAAATGCATATCGGGACTACTTTGCCTCTGCAATATTCTCAAATTTGGAGCTACAGTACCCTGTATTGGTTCTGGAGGGGCAGTACTAGTGCTTGGGCCATTTTCGTTTTCCACATATGGTGGTGGACGGTCATTTAGTAATTGCAGAATTAACTCCTCATCGTCTGATTCGTCTGACCTTTTCGAGTTTCTCTTGTTTTCTCTATCTTTGGGTAGCTTTCTTTCCTTCCATCTCTTCTTCATCAGTAATTGCTGGAAACAATTTAATTCCCTACAATATATCTGATCTCCAAACTTTTTGGGTGCTATCCCATCTAGCATCCGCTAGTGTCTTTTCTACTTTTCTCACTCTTGTCTCAAATTTCTTTTGTAGTTGCCTTCTAGCCATTTGTTCCCAAATTGCTAATGCTTCAAACTGTGCTGGTCTTGGAGGTATTTTCATGTCATATAGCGCAAATCTTAAATTCTCCAAAACTCTGAGATTAAACGTCCCATGGATAGGAAACGCTACACTTCCATGCTTTTCTGTTAATTTACACCATTGTTTTAACCAAAGACATGGTGCGATACCCTTTTCTTCAATTACGATGTAAGCTGGTGTACCCTCAGGCGGTGTTTCTTCTCCTACATTTGCTTTAATATATACATCTCCCCTCAAGGCACTCTTAAGTGCTTTGAAAAATGTAATCTTTCAGTCTTTTATTTTCTTCAAAATGTAATCAATAAGTGACTTTAATTCCGAGAATACTCTTCACTCACCTTTCCCCACCAATTGCGCTGCACGGACTGCGTCCAATCCGTGCGCGACCCTTCTCGCCAACCAACCTATCCCAGCGCGGCTCCTAGTGACGTCACACTTACACACTGCGGCTGACAAAGTCTTGCGGCTTGTCCTCCTTCATTCAACTTCACTCAAAACTAATTTCTGCAATATATCGCGAGCACTAATAAAAAAAAAGAAAACAAATCTGTCGGTTTACTACAGGAAGGGTAATACAATCGCTTCAGAAACCTTAGGGATTTTTCACTAGCCTCTGCAGTTATTCCATCTTTCTCGGTTTCCCACTTTCGCAAGCAAAATTTGACCTGCAAACTTTACTCTCAACTGATCAATGAACTATTCTAGTGCACCTTAGAATTCGTCAAATCTCAAAGTCGAAATTTTTCTTTTATTCCACAACATTCGTACTGACTTGTTGACCACGCCCTATCAACCTATTAAAACAAACCAATTACATCAATCAAGTGTCTCATACACTTTTCAACATACTCCGGAGTCTCTTGACCTCGCAGGGCCCGTCTCAACATCAACAACCACGTGGACAATTTTTCCTGCACAAAGCGCTACACACATATGAAGTTCGACGACTTCCCTACTTTCACACTTTGGAGTACCACTCCTCTAAAATTTTAATTGGAGTTCGTAACCCCCTAAAATCCTCACAAACTTCACAATTCATCTGCGGCATAAGCTATGCAAGCGCAAAACCCTAACTTCACTCATACCATCACTAGAAACGCCGAAAACATTCTCACACCTCCATTTCCTCCATTCGCAAGCTCCGAGATTCCAGGAAAGTCATTTGGGATTTAGGGCATCATCATCTCTCCAACTTGTTTTATCAAAGAAAATTCTAACTCGAATCCGTCTATTGTTCGGATGGGGTCCCAAAGGGCCAAACCATCAAACTCTGCTACCATCTACTGATAGCGCGTCCAGTCCTTATAAATTACTTATGCTTGGACATGCCGGAGGTCGGTGAACCTTTTGACCGGGTTGAGTTCTCCTCATCCAAACTATTGTCGGATCCCTCAAATCAATAATCATTTATAATCAATACCCAATACTCAATTAGTAATGGAACAACAAATTAGGAATCAATAGTGATCAGTAATTTGACACACCATGAAGTTTCAGTCATGAATAACCACACCTGTTTATTAGAAGTTAATTAGTTTATTTCCCTATATTAACAAAGCTAACACAATATAAGTAAGTCTTAAAATCAAATGATATACATATCCGAACATTACTGCCTGTCCATAGCGACGAAAGAAACGCAATCTACGCAAAACTTGGATTATAATGCACTCGCATATAGCAATGCAAATCACTAATAAGAGTAACTGAATTTGACTAATTGCATACATCGGTCAGCATAACAAGATTTCAATTCAGCATGGTGCATCAAATGAATACCTCAACTAACCTCTGATTAGCATTGGCATGTGGGGCTTCATGCAAAACAAATTTAGTCAACATAAATTTAGAAAACTTCTAGCTTGGGCTCTGTCAAAATAAGCAGTTGGTACCAAAGAAGGAAAATACAATGCATAGTACATTTATCCTTTCATAATTACCAAATACAATCAGCATTCAAGGTAAGTCTTCGTCCTTCAGGTACTGGTTTGATCAGCATGGGGCAGACTTCAAGGGGCAAAGTTAAAGGTAAGTTTTCCTTGCAGCAGCAAGGAAAATGGGGCAATAGTTATCGTATGGGCAAGACGGGGTGAAGTTAAAGTTAAAGTCTCTAGGGTGAGAATTCTTTAAAGTCTCTCTCTCTGGAATAGAGAAAAAATCATCAAAGGGTCATCAAAATGGCTTCTCGAATCTGGCTTCAAAATGGCATCAAAGAAAATGGCTGGCTTCTCTTCGTCCGGTGGGATTAAGTAAAAAAAGTTCCAAATTCTTCAGGTTCTTCCATTGGAGGGTCCATGGGTTGGTTTCTCTTTAACCAATGAATAGTGTCCTTCTCTTAATGTTCACCTACGCATAAGGTGTCCTTGGAGTTTTGGAACACAAGTAGCAACAAAGTTGCCAATTAATTCTGCATCAGTGTTTTTATTGTCTGCACCTGCAGAAACTGACCTTGCTTCAAAGGGGATGAAAGTTGCCTTGCACGCAACCTTGAGTAAAGTGTATTAGTCATTCTACTGGACAAATACAGCTTTAAAGGTTTAAAACACGTCTTTGTTATACAAGTGAAAACTACTCAGTTAAAATTGAGACCAGGCAACTAAGCCAAAGCCTCTGCTAAATTTAAGCTAAGCATATAACAGTTTCAACGAGAAAATCATAAAATACATCTGCAATCATGATGGATTACTACATTTGTCGATTTTTCATGATTAATTAAGCTCGTTTATAATAATGGCGAACTACTTCGTGGGCACATTTTCCTACACACATTATTTTTCTTTGCTAAAATCACATTGTCTTATACGAATTTGTTACACAATAAATGAATGTTTGTTAGTCTTTCTTTTTCTGCTTCATCACGTGCACTCTACCTGTCCTCCCGAAGCACAATCAGGCATCCACTTCAGTACTTGTTAGACAAAACTTGACAACTGATGTTGTTATCATCCTCCATTGTCCGAACAGTATTTATCTTGAGATGGCTCTCGTTTTAACAATAAAACTTAAGATTGGATATGTTGGCTTGAGGCATGCGTGGCATGCCTTCTCTGGGCTGAGCAGACTGTATTGTTACAGGATATCGAATGGATCTGTGGGGCTAAGCGATTAAGTCATGAATGCCTTTCATGCTACCCACTCCCCTCCTCGAGCTGACTCCCCACAACCTCGGCCGAGTACCAGAAAAAAACACAGTGTGCTCAGATCCAGGCACAGGGAAGCTGTTTGGTGATATTACTATGGTAAATAAAGGGAGAGGAATGTTCAATTCTATGTCAGGACCGGAAGCTTCGGATTATGCTTCTCCTTCTTCGCTGTTTATTATTTCACAAAACACAGCAGCCAAAAAAATTAACTTTTTTATAAAACTACAAATCCCATAAACATCATGTCAAAGCATCACCACCAATCGACACCCATACTGTTACATATCTTTGGTAACCTCCATAACCGTTCCTCTTTCTTTGCAGTGAGGAATAAAGTCTTAAATTCAAGAGACAAAACAGTCTTAACAAGAAGCTGGGAACTGGATCCAGTGTCGAAACAGCAGATTCTTCAAAGCAGTAGGCCAAGAGAGGTGACGAAATACGTATTCCACGTTTGGTGCATCACGCAGTCTTCTGATCGGACACTGGAATAAAATAAAAAAAAATCTACGTAATATTCATTTGGATATTGTTTGAATAAATGTATCATATGTATGCAGTCGTAGGGAAATAGACATTGCAATATATTTAGCAATAAATAAAAACAACATTATCATAATTGCATTGAGTTAAATAACCAGTTGAATGAACATACTATTCAGAGAAAACATTTCTGGGTGGGAAAACACTAAGGCCCTCATTGTGACCCTGGCGGTGGGTGTAAAAGTGGCAGTAATACCGCCAACAGGCTGGCAGTAAGTACCGCCAAATTATGACCATGGTGGTGATATGTCCAATAGACAGCCAATGTACCACACCAACCGCCAGGGCGGAAACAACAGCCACCACGGCGGGAGCCGTCAACAGCCAGGCGGAAGTCAAAGTTCCGTCCACCATATTAAAACCCTGCAAACCGCCACCTTTTCCGGAGCGGTACCAACGCCAACAAAAGCCTGGTGGAAATAGAGCACAGAAGTGAAAGGACTCACCATTGGAGACGCAGGAAAGAACCCTGCCACCATGGAACCCGAACTGCAAGTTTTCCCTATGATCTTCTACGTTATGCTCCACCTGGAACACCAACGCCGACAAAGACGACGACGGTGAGTACAGTCGCCTAGCACACAAGGGAGGGTGGGAGGAATACAAGAGTAACACACACACGCACCACACACACCATTCACACACACACCATACACACAACCAGCTGCACTACAATAACAATTTGACCCCGAAATTCGGCAGAATGATGCAAGGACAACAGGAATTGACGAAAGTGATTGTAATCAGTTCAATGTCAAAATTAATAATCCAATTTGGCAATGAAACAGATATGTACACTTGTATAAAAAAGGGACACTGCCTAGTGCAAAGTTCAAAGGACCCACATGGCCACAGGGCACAGTCGAAGGCCCAACTCGAATCCTGACCACATCTGGATAGAACACTGCAGGGGCATCAGTTTGCAAAAAGGCAGGCACCTCGGGGGCACCTCAGCCAGATGCGGGAACAAGCCCACTGGTTCTGGAGGGGGCAACATGCCCATTGCTCTTTGTCCTGGGGAGTGCAAGGCCACAGTCTCTCGAGTGGGTGACTTGCCCACTGGTTCTGGAGGGGGCAACATGCCCATTGCTCTTTGTCCTGGGGAGTGCAAGGCCACAGTCTCTCGAGTGGGTGACTTGCCCACTGGTTCTGGAGGAGGCAACATGCCCATTGCTCTTTGTCCTGGGGAGTGCAATGCCACAGTCTCTCGAGTGGGTGTCTTTCCCACTGGTTCTGGAGGGGGCAACATGCCCATTGTTCTTTGTCCAGGGGAGTGCAAGGCCACAGTCTCTCGAGTGGGTGACTTGACCACTGGTTCTGGAGGGGGCAACATGCCTATTGCTCTTTGTCCTTCGGAGTGCAAGGCCACAGTCTCTCGAGTGGGTGACTTGCCTATTGGTTCTGGAGGGGGCAGCCCTCACAGTAGCCCCTGGAGGGTGGACTACATGGCGTCCGCTGGCGGTGATGGCTGCATGCTGATGGTGGTTGGAGGAGGCTCCTGGGCAGCCCCTGCACTCACTGATGGCTGCAGTGGGGGCCCCGTGACAGCTGCTAGTGGTGGCGGTGTTTGCCTGACAGCTTCCGTTGGTGTAGAGTGCCTCTTGTCCGCCTGGTCGTGGGTTGGGGATCCTTTACCCTTCCTGGCATGGGTGGATGGGCTGTTCCCCTATCTGCCTGGTGGTGCAAGCTCCTTCCCTTTCCTCACAGCTCATGCAGGCTCCTTCCCCTTCTTCACAGTTGGTGCAGGCTCCTTCCCCTTCCTCACAGCTGGAGCCAGACTCATCCCTTTTATCCCAGGTGGTGCAGGCTCCTTCCCCTTCCTCACAGCTGGTGCTGGACTTTTCCCTTTCATCCCAGGTTGTGCTGGCTCCTTCCCTTTCAGTGTTATTGGTCTGGTATCCCTGCCACCACGTGTAGGTGGTGCTACCACTGTCCCTATGAACTGTTTGGCTGAGGTGCTGGGCTGTGTCCTTCGTACCCTGCCCATCCGTGCAGGGTGGGGGAGGGGTAGGGTGCAGGTCAATTTGGGAAAGGAAAAGCTTTATAGGGACATTGGGGCGGGAGGAGGGAGGAGTAATGGGAGTGGAGGATGAGGGTGTGGTTGTCAGAGGTGTATGCCTGCTGGATTTGGGTGCAGGTGCATGGGCTGTATGCTGTTGTGAGGTGGATGGCTGTTGGGTGTCTGAGAGCTTGCATTTGTGTCCTTTAGGAGGGGGGGACAGACACGGTGGGAGAGGACACAGGGGGCACATGCATGGATGTTGTGGAGGTGTCTGCCAGTGAGGTGTGTGTTCTGCTTGGTATGGGGATGATGCTGGTAGTGGATATTGATGTAGCGCATGCAGGTGTGAGTGTGGAAGTAACTGGGTGGGATGTGGAGGAGGAGACAGTGGAGGCAGTGGATGTTGTCGTGTCTGCAACTGTATGGTGTTTGTGTGAGTGCCTGTGGGATGAAGTGTGGTGCTTGTGTTTGCCTGTGACACTTTTGGGTGTTGTCTTGTGTGCATGCTTGTCCGCCTGTGTGCTTGGGATGGGTTGGGGTTGAGGAGAATGGGACTGGGAAGTGGAAGTTGGAGGGGGGACGGATGAAACAGGGATAATGGCTACCATCAGAGAGGAGGCCAGAGCCTGAATCAATCTCTGTTGGGCCTGCCAATCCACTGTGAATGCCCTCCAGGAATGTACTGCATTGCTTTATCTGGGCTGCCAGCCCCTGGATGGCATTGACAATGGTTGATTGCCCTACAGAGATGGATCTCAGGAGGTCAATAGCCTCCTCACTGAGGGCAGCAGGGCTCACTGGGGCAGGGCCTGAGGTGCCTGGGGCGAAGGAGACCCCCACCTTCCTGGGTGAGCGGGCACGGGCAACTCGCTGAGGGGCTACTGGGAGGGCGGTGCTGGTGGGTGGCAACTGTACCTGCAGCTGGGGTGGTCACAGACGGGTCCACCACCACCAGGGAGCTTCCATCGGAGGAGGTATCAGAGTCTGTGTTGTCCCCTCCAGTCCCTGCTGTGGTGCTCCCCTCACCCTCTGTCCCACTGGTTCCCTCGGCATTGGTGGATTCTGCCTCCAGGGTCCTGTGGGATGCAGCTCCCTCTGTCGCTGGTGCCTCTGCTCCTCCGCCAGATGATGCTAATGCACATAAGGACAGGATGACAAAACAAGAAAGATGGGAGAGAGACAAAAAATACACTGGGTCAATGACTGCACCAACACCACCATTGGCGTACACAGCACCCTCACACACAGGGAATAGGCCTACGCACTATGCATTGCACTACCAGTGAAATGGTTAGTCACCAAGGCATGAGGAGAGGCACACACGGCCAACATGCAGCACACCTGGGAACCACGCCCTGTCTAGAAGTGAATACTAACAAGCTAGGTAACCAGTATTTTCCATTCAACCCTTAGCCTCCAGAGGACCTATGCTGCTATGTCTGGCCTGGACTAGGGGCACCCACTAACAAACAACCACCACCCGGATACCACCCCACCAGCCATAAGTTGTAATGATAGCCACTGTACTCACCCCCTTGTGGCTGCTTTGATGCCCTTGTGCGCCCATCCAGCTCAGGGTAGGCCACCACCAGTATGCGGGCCACCAGAGGGGGTGAGGGTCCGGCGGGCACCCCTTCCTCTTTGGGAGGCCATCGTCAGCTGGGCCTCTGCGGTCTTCCGTGCCCAGCGTCTCAGGTCCTCCCACCGTTTCCGACAGTGGGTGCTCTGCCTGCCATAGACCCCCAAGTCCGCACCTCGTTGGCAATGGCACACAATATTCCCTTCTTTTGATGGGTGCTGACCTGCAGAGGCAATACAGACAGGAGAACACCATTAGAAAAACAGTCCAGCCTGTCACACAAATGGCCCACCATACCCTTTTGCATCACCATTGGCACACACATAGCTCAGCACACACCATGTACACCGCCAAGAGGAAATCCACGCCTTACACACTGCCTTCACATACAACTCCATGCATTCATGCCACATGCATCGTGCCCATATTGTACTCACCTGTTGGTCTAGAAGCCCATACAGCTGTCCATACTGGGGTAGAACCCCATCCACCAGTTGCTCCAACTTCTCTGAAGTGAAGGCTAGGGCCATTTCCCTGGTCACACGGGCCATGGTAGGTTCCAGACACAGGTCACAGCAGTACATGCAGTGTAGGTCCTCCCTGTAGGTCTACAGGTCAGGAAAAAAAGTGAGGAATGTGAAATAAAATGGTGGTCACGTCCACGGCGGTGCATACTGTCACCACCGGCATAGGTCCCCATTGGCCACTGTGCCCCATAGGGCCCAAAATAAACCAATGAGGAATTGCACAGCGGTTCACCACCACCTACCACCACGGCGAACAACGTCGACGGCATTACCTCACTTCCACCTGTCCCTCCACACAGGACAGGCGTTCGCCATTGCAGGAAGGGTGAACAGGCCTATGGATTATTTCTGCGTCACAGGATATATAGGCACATACTTTTAAATTACACTGCCCCAAAACATGATTGCACGATGTGGACTACTGTTGTGGTATAGTTGATCAAATTGTGACAGCCTACTCACTCTTGTGTTCCTTAGATACCTACTGCTGTGGATGAATAGGAGATGGAGACATACCCCTGTGTACAGACCCCTAGTGGACTTGGCTACAATGGAGGACAGGCACATTATACTCACCTTTAGACTGGACGGTGCCACAATCACAGAGCCGTGTGCCCAGTAAGAACCTGACCTGATCTCAGCTATCCATCATCCGACTGGAATCCACCCTCTTGTGCAAGTTCTATCAGTGCTCCATTTCCTGGCAACTGGTTCTTTCCAAGTGACAGTGAGCTTGGCAGCAGGAATGTCACAGCCAATGTTCTCAATAGTGCTGGCAAGAGTCTTGTCTGCCCTGATAAAACACATGTGCACCTACATTGCTTTCCCCCAGGTGGAGGATTTAGCCACTCTGAAGGCCGGGTTTTAAGCAATGGGACATATTCCCAATATAATTGAGGCGAGTGACGGAACACATATTGCGTTTGTCCCCCTTCCCCTGACAAAATGAACAGGTGTACAGGAATCGTAAGAGTTTCCACTCCATGAATGTGCAGATGGTGTGTCTGGCGGACTAGTACATCTCCCATATCAGTGCTAAGTATCCTTGGTCGGTGCATGATGCCTTTGTCCTAAGGAATAGCAGCATCCCAAATGTGATGTCCCAACTACAGAGGCACAGGTTGTGGCTAATAGGTGAGCCTTGGTCCCCACCCAGTATATGTTGGTGTATGCCTATGCTGTTGTCCAAATAGGATAGTGTGTGACTAAATGTTGTCCCTCAATATTTGCAGGTGACTCTAGTTACCCAAACCTATCTTGGCTGCTGACCCCTGTGAGGAATACCAAGACAAGGGCAGAAGAACGTTATAATGAGGCACATAGGCGAACCAGAAGGATAATTGAGAGGACCTTCGGCCTCCTGTCAGGTGCCTCCATCTGACAGGTGGATCTCTGTGCTACTCACCCAAGAAGGTCTGCCAGATTGAAGTGGTATGCTGCATGTTGCACAACCTGGCCCTCAGACGCTCAGTACGTTTTCTGCGAGGACGAGACTGGAGATGCCCCTGTGGCAGCAGTGGACCCTGAGGACAGTTAGGATGAGGAGGCACAGGATGAGGATGTGGACAACAGAACATTAGTGATAAGCCAGTACTTCCAATGATACACAGGTGAGACAGTGCAAGTTCACATTTCTATGACTATTGGTGTTTTCTGTATGGCATTGGCATGCTGGCATTACCCATTTCTTTCCCCTAATTACTGTTACCTATGCATATTCATTTTACAGATGTTGGTGATATGACAACAATGTCCTGATGTGATCACAACAGCCAGCAACAGGTCATTAATTCTATGCTCATACTATGTACAGTTCATTTGCAATGATTGTAGCTGTTTCAAACAATACAAATTTGCAATACATGAAATACTAGTAGTCAGGTTTTATCCAAGGGTGTTTATTGTTGTGCTAAACTATAGAGGGGAAAGTGCAATGGAATGGGGTGATGATGGAGGAAAGTCCAGGGTATTGTTCCAGTCTGTTTGTAGCACAGGTGCAGTGTCCATGGGGACATAGGAAGAGGAGCAATGTCGGTTGAAGGTGGACAAGGTGACTGAGTGGGACACAATGGGGACAATCAGGAGAGTCTCATTTCTTGGCAGTGGTCTTGGCAAGTGTCTCTGGCTTCTGTCTGGTTTGCAGGGAACATTTGCGGGGTGGTTCACCTTCTGCAGGGGAGGGATGCTGGTGGCCTGTGGGTCCCGTGGCGGGGCCTCCTGGCCACTAGCGGAAGTGGAGGGCTGTTCGGATGACTGGCTAGTGGTAGGGGTCCGCTGGTATGCTGTTGCCTCCCGCATGATGTTGGCCATGTCTGCCAGCACCCCTGCTACGGAGATCAGGGTGGTGTTGATGGCCTGCAAGTCCTCCCTGATCCCCTGATACTGTCCCTCCTGTGGCTGGCTGCTCTCCTGCCTGTTGTCTAGGATCTGGCCCATCGTGTCCTGGGAATGTTGGTAGGCTGCCAGGATCTCGGTGAGTGCCTCCTGGAGTGTTGGTTCCCTGGGCCTGTCCTCCCCCTGGCACACAGCAGTACTCCCAGTGTCCCTGCTGGCCTGTCTCTCTGTCCCCTGAACAGTGTGCCCACTGCCACTGAGCCCAGGTCCCTGATTATCCTGTGGGTAAGGTGTGGCCTGTGGTTCCTGTACAGGTGGGCACACTGCTGATTGGCGTGTCCACAGAGGCGTGGGTACGCTGGGTGGGTGCTGTGGTGTTGGTTCCTGATGGGGGAGGCTCTGTGGTGGTCTGTGAGTGGCCTTGGATGACCGGCTGTCCAGTGGTCACTTATGAGCCAGGTAGGTCGTCCAGATCCAGAAGTCCAGAGTTACTGTCATCACTGGGGGCATCTTCTGTTGGGGGACTGGATTGTGGTGGCACCTCCTCTCCACTGACATTGGCTGGGGTACATATGGGGATGTAAATGATGTATTATGCTTCAAGTGTATGACATTTGTACTTCCGTAGCCTCCCCCTATGGTTGGTGTTACCCTGCCAGCTTTTGCTTGTGTATGTTGGTGTATTGTGGGATTGTTAGTTTCCCTGTGCTGTGCATGCTTTAGTGATGAGTGATGAGTGTCCATGCAGGGCTAGGAGGGGTGTCCATGCATTGGTACAGCATGCAGGGCCTGGCATTGGGATTAGTGAGATGTGTTGGTGGAGTGTGCGGGATGTGGTGGAGTGATGGGAGTGAGGGTGTGTGATGGCATGCAGGTATGGGGGTGATAATTGTTAAATGTTGACTTACCAGTGTCCAATTCTCCACGAACTCCAGCGAGTCCCTCAGGATTCAGTATTGCCAGTACCTGCTCCTCCCATGCTGTGAGCTGTGGGGGAGGAGGTGGGGGTCCCCTGCCAGTCCTCTGTATGGCGAGCTGGTGTCTTGCTGCTATGGAACGTACCTTTCCCCATAGGTTGTCCATCTGTTCCAGATGTTGTCTCTTGTTCTTGGGTGCTGTCCCACGGCGTTGACCCTGTCCACGATTCTTTGCCATAGCTCCATCTTCCTTGCTATAGATATTTGCTGTACCTGTGCTCCAAACAGCTGTGGCTCTACCCTGATGATTTCCTCCACCATGACCCTTAACTCCTCCTCAGTGAAACGGGGGTACATTTGTGGTACCATAGGTGTTGGTGAGGGTGTGTTGGGTAATGTGGTGGGGTGTGTGATGTGGAGTGTGTGAGGGGTGTATGGGTGTATGTGGTGTGTGTGTCTAGTTGTCTCTGTGCTCTTCTTCTCAGTCTCCTGGTGGCAATTGTTGTACGAAAGGGGTTGTGGGTAATGTGGGTGTGGATGTGTGTGTGTGTTTTATAGTGGTGTAGGTGTGTGGGTGTGGTGTGTGTATGGGTGTCAGGTGTGTGTATTTGGTATTGTCTAATGTAGTGTTGTTTTGTATGTAGGTTTCCATTCTGAGCACGGCAGTGTACCGCCAATGGTTTACCGCCGTTGAATGTCCGCCGTGGTGATTTGTGGGTCATAATGTGGTGGGCGTTGTTTTGTTGGCGTAACGGTATGGGTATTGGGGCCGCCACTTTATCACTGACCTTTGGGCTGGTGGATTTGTGTATATGGCAGTATTCTGTCGGATTGGTGTGTATGTGTCATAATATGGTGAACGGATATTCGCCACCGCGGCGGTAAGCGGGATTTACTGCCAATGTCATAATGAGGGCCTCAGTCTATTGGGAGGGATAATCCTCGCCTCTGTGTTCTGAATTGAACTGAAAATTCTTGGCGCGTATGCTAGAACATTTTTCATTCTATATCAGGACCGGATGCTTCGGATTATGCTTGTTTAAAGCTGTTGTGAGACAACCGAAGCTACATCCAAAATTGGTTTGTAATAAAAAGTTTTTAATGTAGAGTCCATTTTTTAGAAAATCGAATAACCCACTAAATAACAACTCGAATCATATACTATTGTAATTTACACAATGCCTGTTGGCAAAGTAATTTTTTTTTAAATAGTATTATTCGATTGGATGTAATTTGATCTACTGAAGTCCATGTCATCGGGACACCTTGTTGTCTGACCTAAGAGTTTCTTTGACAATCCAATTCGGAAATCGTAGCCAGGCACTAACACATATGAAAACAATAATTTGATAAAGGTAAACTCAGAACTGCAAATGTATGTCCCATTGTCACGTAGCAGTTGGGTAATACCACGCCAGCAGTAAGCCAAAGAATGACTAGAATCCATCATGCAAAACACGCTCCTTGCTGTTTTTTTTTTAGTGTCATCAAAATAGTGTGATTCGGAAAAGAACACATCTACAGATGTGCACAATTCAGATAGTCACAAAAAACTACAATAAATGGCTGGACCCTCTCCTTTGGGCAGCTGACAGCTCCTACCAAGCAGAAGCAAATATAAATGAAATTTTTGTCAAACAGCTCCATGTTGCAGAAAGTGGAGTTTTCACCTGTTTCCCTGCATGCAAATATGCGTGCAAGGAAACAGATGAAAACATTCCTCCCGCAAGCAGGGAGTTGCTATTTCAAGCAGCTCCCTGCTTGCAGGAGCAATGTCGGCTACTGCAGGACATGAGTAACTGGTTTGGACCGAGGGGACTTCAGGCTCCCCGTGGTCCTGTCACTTTCTCTGTCTCTCTTCTATCCCATAAAGGGATGGAAGAGAGAGAGACAGATTGGTATTGCAATAGTTTGTCCATGCAATAACTTCAAAGTATCACACTGGCAGGATGTTTGGTTGCAAATGTCAGAGTTATGTGTTGAGGCACAGCAGAAGAGAGTCTTTTGTGGCCCACAGGTAAAGCTCTTGGTCTGTCACTTAGTAGGTTGAAAGATCAAATCCTGGTATTTCATGGTAGTTTGTCTGTTTATTTAATAGTGTTTTGAATAATAAACATTCCTAGTGATTGAACATTTACCTCTTGTTGCCATCAAAATCTTTGGGTTGAATGTCATATGTATGTCTGGAAACTGTATAACAAGGAGTCACCTGATGTCGACGCGGGTTGGATAGTTACTGGGGGTTGGCTGCAGGCCAGTTCCTGCAGCCAACCCCCAGTGTGCACAGCAAAAGGCCGTGCAAGGCACGAGGTAGCATGATTATAGGAGGTTGGCTACAGGGCCTGATCTCATGCCCGGTCCTGCAGCCAACCCCCGCCGCGCAGTGCCAAAGGACTTGCATGGCGGTGGTTGGATTAACATATAGTAATTAAAATTTCTTTATGTTAAAAAAACCCATAGAAATTGTCTGAAACAAACAAAGGTCACTGGACGTTATAGTTAGGTTCTGAATTTACTCGCTCAAAACCATAGAAATTCTGCAGTTATATAGCTAGAGGTATTTCAAGTAACTATAATTTGCAGCCTAAGGTAACTATAACTTGCGCCCTCGCCCATGCACTGCTAATTATCACATATATTAAAGCACTCATGACAACTTCTATGAGGTCATTAAAAATATAAATGAAACATTAGCAGTCAACTTATTGAAGAAAAAATGTGCATGACGCGGCATGAGATAGTTACTTGAAATAACTCTAACTATAACTAATGAATTTCTATGTTTTTTTGTGAGTAAATTCAGAATGTAACTAAAACGTCCCTGTAATCTTTGTTTTTAAGTGAAGATATATATATATATATATAGAACATGAATCCTTAACAGATCATTAAGGCTCCAGCACTCCACGATGGTTTCAGGGGTTTATTTAAACAAAGCAGGAACGCGTTTTGGCGTTACCGCCTTCTTCAGCCTGCTGGCCGCCATTTTGGCCCCCTTTATATATCCTATGTGTTACCATTCATTTAAAGCAATACACTGCCTTTAAAAACGTAATAACACCCGTGATACAATACATGTGAAAATTATATAATACATGTGACAAAATATAATAATGTGACAAAAAATGTACCAGTGTAAAAGGCAAAATCACTAATAAGTATTTACCAGTCTAAATAAATCTTAATAAATCTGGTTAGATTGCAATTAATCACAGAGAAACTAATTACGTGTAAATCTTAAAATCTATCAACTTTTACCAACATAGCAAAATGCTATAAGGAAATGATCACATGGTGTTTACAATAACATGTTTTATTTCAATAACGAGATATTTGAGCAGGCATGCGGTACAGCGATGGGAACATGCTTTGCTCCTAGTTATGCTAATCTCTTCATGGGGTGGTGGGAAGAACAGATTTTAAACAACTTCCCCCTAGAGAAATGGAATGATAATATTGTCATGTGGCTTAGATACATTGATGATATCTTTGTAATTTGGAAGGGAGACTCAACCACTGCCGATAAATTTATCAAAGAAATTAACAACAATATGTGCAATTTGAGATTTACAGGCAAGATTGAATCAGAAATGACTGAGTTTTTAGACATAAAAGTGAGTATAGTAAACAATAGAATGGAGACAACACTGTATAGGAAGGCCACTTCTGGAAACAGTATATTGCATGCTAAAAGTCATCATCCACAACCATTGAAAAATAACATCCCCTTTGGAGAGTTATTAAGAGCAAAAAGGATTTGCAGTACAGAATCAAATTATGCAAATGTAGAGAGTGAAATGATAGAAAGATTGAAACAGAGGGGTTATACTAATGAGATCTTAGAGAACACTATTGCAAGAGTGAAATCCCGCACGAGGGAACAGTTATTGTTCACTACTGATAAGACAACCAATTTGCCAGAGTTCAAGAAAAAGAATAAATGGAAAGATACAGGGATTGTGAGATTTATCACCACATTTAATACTGCCCATGACTCCGTAGGAAAGTTATTACAATAACATTGGCATATGCTCAAAAGCGATCCAGTCATAAGCGCATTAATAAGTAATAGACCCACGATAACCTATAGGAAAGGAATATCGATGAGGGATATTTTGGTTAAAAACGATGTGAGACAAGAGAAACCTTCTAAAAAGAGTTGGCTAAAGACACAGGATGGATTCTTTAAATGTACCAAATGTAAGGCGTGCAAAAATGGGGAAAACATTCAAACCATTGAACAAACGCATAGAAGAATACATACTATCAAAGGCAGATATGACTGCAAAAGTGATTATGTAATCTATATTCTAAAATGCACTTGCCCTAAGCTATATGTAGGCAGCACAAAACTGCAGGTTCACAAAAGAATTTTACAACGTTGCCCGACATATGCACGAGTTTCATGGAGGTCGCGTAGAAGATGTTAAGTATAGTGTAATAGATGGCATCAGAAAGGATATCCGTGGAGGAGATAGGGAGAAACATCTGAGGAAATTAGAGTCCAGATATATATTGGCATTCGATTCAAGGGAACCAGTGGGGTTGAACTCGAGTGAAGAGTTATATATACACTTAGGTTGATATGGTTGATTAATTATGAATGATATAGCGACAAGAATAAGTTCATTATATATTCATTATATATATATTTATTTATGGTAAGATTTTGATTGTATATACAGGGAGTGCAGAATTATTAGGCAAATGAGTATTTTGACCACATCATCCTCTTTATGCATGTTGTCTTACTCCAAGCTGTATAGGCTCGAAAGCCTACTACCAATTAAGCATATTAGGTGATGTGCATCTCTGTAATGAGAAGGGGTGTGGTCTAATGACATCAACACCCTATATCAGGTGTGCATAATTATTAGGCAACTTCCTTTCCTTTGGCAAAATGGGTCAAAAGAAGGACTTGACAGGCTCAGAAAAGTCAAAAATAGTGAGATATCTTGCAGAGGGATGCAGCACTCTTAAAATTGCAAAGCTTCTGAAGCGTGATCATCGAACAATCAAGCGTTTCATTCAAAATAGTCAACAGGGTCGCAAGAAGCGTGTGGAAAAACCAAGGCGCAAAATTACTGCCCATGAACTGAGAAAAGTCAAGCGTGCAGCTGCCACGATGCCACTTGCCACCAGTTTGGCCATATTTCAGAGCTGCAACACCACTGGAGTGCCCAAAAGCACAAGGTGTGCAATACTCAGAGACATGGCCAAGGTAAGAAAGGCTGAAAGACGACCACCACTGAACAAGACACACAAGCTGAAACGTCAAGACTGGGCCAAGAAATATCTCAAGACTGATTTTCTAAGGTTTTATGGACTGATGAAATGAGAGTGAGTCTTGATGGGCCAGATGGATGGGCCCGTGGCTGGATTGGTAAAGGGCAGAGAGCTCCAGTCCGACTCAGACGCCAGCAAGGTGGAGGTGGAGTACTGGTTTGGGCTGGTATCATCAAAGATGAGCTTGTGGGGCCTTTTCGGGTTGAGGATGGAGTCAAGCTCAACTCCCAGTCCTACTGCCAGTTCCTGGAAGACACCTTCTTCAAGCAGTGGTACAGGAAGAAGTCTGCATCCTTCAAGAAAAACATGATTTTCATGCAGGACAATGCTCCATCACACGCGTCCAAGTACTCCACAGCGTGGCTGGCAAGAAAGGGTATAAAAGAAGGAAATCTAATGACATGGCCTCCTTGTTCACCTGATCTGAACCCCATTGAGAACCTGTGGTCCATCATCAAATGTGAGATTTACAAGGAGGGAAAACAGTACACCTCTCTGAACAGTGTCTGGGAGGCTGTGGTTGCTGCTGCACGCAATGTTGATGGTGAACAGATCAAAACACTGACAGAATCCATGGATGGCAGGCTTTTGAGTGTCCTTGCAAAGAAAGGTGGCTATATTGGTCACTGATTTGTTTTTGTTTTGTTTTTGAATGTCAGAAATGTATATTTGTGAATGTTGAGATGTTATATTGGTTTCACTGGTAATAATAAATAATTGAAATGGGTATATATTTGTTTTTTGCTAAGTTGCCTAATAATTATGCACAGTAATAGTCACCTGCACACACAGATATCCCCCTAACATAGCTAAAACTAAAAACAAACTAAATACTACTTCCAAAAATATTCAGCTTTGATATTAATGAGTTTTTTGGGTTCATTGAGAACATGGTTGTTGTTCAATAATAAAATTAATCCTCAAAAATACAACTTGCCTAATAATTCTGCACTCCCTGTATGAGATTTTGCTTATTAATGATTGTCCCAATTAATAATGCCTTATATAATAACAGTATAAATACATTGGACTCGGTGGATCTCTTTTAAGATTTACACGTAATTAGTTTCTCTGTGATTAATTGCAATCTAACCAGATTTATTAAGATTTATTTAGACTGGTAAATACTTATTAGTGATTTTGCCTTTTACACTGGTACATTTTTTGGCACATTATTATATTTTGTCACATGTGTTATATAATTTTCACATGTATTGTATCACGGGTGTTATTACGTTTTTAAAGGCAGTGTATTGCTTTAAATGAATGGTAACACATAGGATATATAAAGGGGGCCAAAATGGCGGCCAGCAGGCTGAAGAAGGCGGTCACGCCGAAACGCGTTCCTGCTTTGTTTAAATAAACCCCTGAAACCATCGTGGAGTGCTGGAGACTTAATGATCTGTTAAGGATTCATGTTCTAAGTAAAGACGAGGTGGCGTGCGTCCCATTCCAGCACCAATGGCGATTAGGTGCAGAGAGAGAAACGCCGAACGAAGTGTTTATATATATATATATATATATATATATATATATATATATATATATTCAATGAAAAACCAAAGGTTTCTGTGACGTTATAGTTAGGTTTCCGTTTTACCCCCACAAATCCATACAAATTGAGTAGTTATAGTTATACTTATGTTAAGAACTATAACTCGTAGCCTAAAGTTACTTTCCTGCACAAGTTATAGTTGTTCAGATACGTATAACTATAATTGCAAAATTTCTATTGATTATGTGGGTAAACGTGAACCTAACTATAACATCCCTGGAACCTTTGTTTTTTTCAGTGAATTTCTTAGTTTTTTTAATGTAAAGTAATATATAAATACTGTACATTAATACAACCACCACCGTCCACAGCGGCACAGGTTGAACGCACAGCCTGCGCCCAATCCCCTCACATGCACCCACCCCCACACTACACACAGCCTTTAGCCTTACGCAGCAGGGGTATGGTGTATGGAGTGTTTTTCCCATTGGGCTTCAGGTCCAAGGGTACCTGTGGATCTGCGAAGGGTCCTCGTCACTAGATATCTATATTTGTTTTTACTTTAATAGCTTTGAAACTACTTAACAGATTTTCATCAAATAAAAAAAGAGATATTTCTGGACCAAGATTCAGCTTTCTGCCAAATTTGGTGCAAACCCGTTCATTGGTTCGGGCTTTAGGTGTGTTCACAAACTGCAAAATCCCCATAGCCATTGCATGAGGAAAAAACGTTTTGGAGCCCCCCCATTTCCTCGACTCCCGCTTGACGAATCACTCCAGAACTTTCTAGACAGCAGCTGAACTAATTCGCATACGAGTTTTGAAAATGTCATCAAGATTTGTCAAGATTCGTCAAATGCCACCAAAGTTATAAAGTTATTAGTAAAACAAAAAACACTTTGCTGTGGGAAAAGTTGGTCCTAACTATAACTACCTACTGGTTATCACCAGTAGGATATATATATATACATATATATATATATATATATATATCTATACATATATATATATATTTATTTATTTTTACAATTTTCTCTTGCTTCCGCGTAAGTCTGCGCCCGCATGCCAGACAGAGACGGGATTGCGAATCCCTTAAATATAAATCCTCGTGTTTCCTCCTTTGGAAAAAACGTCTCTGCCACTCGATGTCGCCTTACAAAATGAGTTTATTTTGTCAAAAACAAATATCACCCAACACGTTTCGGGAGTCAAAGCTCCCTTGATCACGGGCACCTTTAGTCCATTCTTCCATTGCTGTATATTCCCTGCACCATTTCACTAACACAAACAACAGTCTAAAACCTCTTATCTAATACAGCGGCCATCTTTAAACATGTTTTATCGTACCTTTGAACAATCTGTTTATAATACCTTTGTTTCATGATTTTTAAAGCTACATTTATCCCATGTAGTCTATTTTATCATTATCTCAAACACTCATATTCATTTAATATTAGTATTTCTTGTCTATCATTTACAATTTTGCCAAACACAGATTTCAACTGATGCCAAACATTTTCAAAATATTTCCAAATATTATCTATATTTTCTCGACGGCCCACTATTCACATTTCCAATTATATTAAATTGTTCATCTACACATAAAATTCCAATTCATTTATCCAATTCTAATTGTATTAGCATTACCGTCTATTTTCTAACCAACTTTTTAATACTGGTTACCTTAATCCAAGTGGGCAATTCCAATTTATACACCTTAAAAAAACACTGTTTTTGAGAAAGGTATAATTAAGGAAATGAAAAAATTAAGATATGTTAAGAGGCCGAAGTAGGATAATTTGCAGTTAAGACATAGGAAAGCAATTGAATTGTTACGTAATGATAAAAAAATCATAATAAAGAAATCAGTAAAAGAAATGGTTTGGAACGAAAGTAAATAATCCAAATGTGGATATTAAGTATATGCCTTCTAACTTAGAGATCAATAATATAGAAATGTTGCATACTATATGTGAATTGGATGAAAATATTGAAGCAAATCCTGATCCTGTTTTGAACCTATTGCAATTAGGTATTGAAATATATGAAAGATGTCCTAGTAATTTTAAACCGAGATCAACATTTTCTCCACCTGTTAATTGTGACGCGATCAATGTTTTTGAAAAAGGTATAATTAAGGAAATGAAAAAATTAAGATATGTTAAGAGGTTGAAGTACGATAATTTGCAGTTAAGACATAGGAAAGCAATTGAATCATTACGTAATGATAAAAACATCATAATAAAGAAATCAGATAAAGGAGGTAATGTAGTAATACTACTAGAGAAAAGTACATTAAGGAAGGTTTGAGACAGTTGCAAGATAAGAAGAATTATTCAATTGCGAGTAGACATGAAATGAAGGAAGTGAAGAGGAAGGTGTTTAAAAAGTGGATGAATGGAAGGATCAGGGACTCACTGAATGGGAGGAATATCAATTCCTTAAGGTGGAATTTCCCAGGACAGCAGCAATTTACTTTTTACCAAAAGTACATAAAAATTTTGATGACCCTCCTGGTAGACCTAGAGTGTCATCAATAGGGAGTCTTTTTGAGAATATTTCTAAATATGTCGATTTATTTCTACGTCCTTTTGTAGAAACACTACCTTCATACATTAAGGACACTAGAGATTTTTTGAGGATGATTGATGGAATGATGTGGGAAGAAGACTATCTTCTAATGAGTTTAGATGTTACTAGCTTATACACATGTATACCTCATGATGAAGGCATAAAAGCATTAAGACATTTTTTGTCTTTGTCGTATCTCTTACATACAGAGATGTTGTTGGAAATGGTTATATGTGTTTAACAAATACCTTTTTTATTTTTGAGAACACACTATGGGGATTATTACAACTTTGGAGGAGGTGTTAATCCGTCCCAAATGTGGCGGATATACCACCAGCCGTATGACGAGTTCCATAGGATATAATGGACTTGTAATACGGCTGGTGGTATATCCGTCACTTTACCGTCACTTTTGGGACAGATTAACACCTCCTCCAAAGTTGTAATAACCCCCTATATCTGCAATGCCAGGGGACTGCGATTGGCACTTGTTTTGCTCCCAGCTATGCAGGTTTGCACCTGGGTTGGTGGGAGGAACGCGTGGTCAGAGACATCATTGGTTTTGAAGATCAGGCAGTTCTCTGGGTGAGGTTTATAGATGATATTTTCTGTATTTGGAAAGGGAGTAAAGAATCTGCTATGGAATTTGTGACAACACTGAATGATAACTCTCTAAATCTGAAATTCAGCAGTGAAATACACCATTTGGAGTTGATATTTCTAGATGTGAAAGTAAGTGTGATAAATAATAAATTGGAATGTGAGTTATTTAGAAACGATACGGCTGGAAACAGCCTACTTCACACCACCAGTAATCACCCAAAGAATCTAATCCAGAGTATTCCGTATGGGGAATTACTTAGGGCTAGAAGGAATTGTAGTTTGGACACTACGTTTGATAAAGAAGCTAGTCTGATGATCAAAAGACTTAGAGAAAGAGGATATTCGGGTAGTAGGATAGAAAAGGCATTGAAGAAAGTTAAACAATTGAAAAGGGAAGACTTATTAGTAACGAAACCTAAGACTGATAAGCAAGATGAAAAACAAATGAGAACTAAGAAGGATGTTTAATAAATATTGGCCAGCATTAAAAACAGATGAGAATTTAGCAAAGGTGATTAAAGACTATCCCACATTCACATTCAGAAGAAGTAGATCCTTAAAGGATACATTAAGTCAATGTCTGATACCAGCAATGTAAAAGACAAAGCCTATTCAAGGTTTCTTTATTTGCGGGAAATGTCAAGCCTGTAAACATAGTGAAAATTGAAAAGAAATAAAGTTTTCAGGGAATACAAGACCGTTCAAAATTAAGAAACATGTAACATGCCATTCGGATCATTGTATATATGCCTTGAAATGCACCTGTAATAAATTTTATATAGGGAGCACTATACATATGGCGAAAAAAAGAGTATTGGAACACATGAGAGCAATACAAAATGAGGACAAGTCATATCCGGTGGCCAGACATTTTAAATAACATCATGATAATAATGTGAACGAATAAAAATTTGTGGTACTGGATAAAATTATGATGAATATACGAGGAGGAAATAGAATACTGGAGTTGAGAAAATTGGAATTCCGTCTAATTATTGACCGTAACACCATGGAACCTGAAGGATTAAATAAGGATGAAGAACTATCAGTACATTTGATATAATGATTGACATTATGTGAATATGAAGTAATGCTGTTTGGAAATTATGCACAGTGTAACGTAAAAGAGTTGGTTTAATGTTTATAGTAGACAATGTGATAGATTTTAAGGAGGGTTTCTTTCACAGTTTGGTTTTCAATATAAGATGTTTATTTTTATTTTATAGATAAGAAGAATAATATAAACCATCATCAGAAAGCAAAGGAGCTACTATATCATATAGAAATCATGTGGTGATGTAGAAGTTGAACACTAAATTTCATTACTTTCTGCATGAATAAAGTTTGATTACAGTAAAATGAATATAGAAAAGGATATAAGGTAAGGAGGAGTTAGAATGAAATAGAAACATAGTTTTTTTAAGGTGTATAAATTGGAATTGCCCACTTCGGTTAAGCTAACAGTATTAAAAAGTTGGTTAGAAAATAGACGGTAATGCTAAAACAATTAGAATTGGATAAATGAATTGAAATTTTATGTGTAGATGAACAATTTAATATAATTGGAAATGTGAATAGTGGGCTGTCAAGAAAATACAGACAATGGGGGTCATTCTGACCCCCGCGGGCGGCGGGAGCCGCCCGTCTGGAGGGAGCCGCCATATGGCCGCTCCGCGGTCGAAAGACCGCGGAGGCCATTCTGGCTTTCCCGCTGGGCTGGCGGGCGACCGCCAGACGGCCGCCCACCAACCCAGCGGGAAACCCCTCCCCACGAGGAAGCCGGCTCCGAATGGAGCCGGCGGAGTGGGTATGTGCGATGGGTGCAGTGGCACCCGTCGCGTATTTCAGTGTCTGCAAAGCAGACACTGAAATACAAAGTGGGGCCCTCTTACGGGGGCCCCTGCAGTGCCCATGCCGTTGGCATGGGCACTGCAGGGGCCCCCAGGGGCCCCACAACACCCCATACCGCCATCCTGTTCCTGGCGGGCGACCCGCCAGGAACAGGATGGCGGTATGGGGTGTCAGAATCCCCATGGCGGCGCAGCAAGCTGCGCCGCCATGGAGGATTCTGCAGGACAGCGGAAAACCGGCGGGAGACCGCCGGTTTTCCTGTTCTGACCGCGGCTGAACCGCCGCGGTCAGAATGTCCTGAGGAGCACCGCCAGCCTGTTGGCGGTGCTCCCGCATCCCCGGCCCCGGCGGTCCTTGACCGCCGGGGTCGGAATGACCCCCAATATTTGGAAATATTTTGAAAATGGTTGGAATCAGTTTAAATCTGTGTTTGGCAAAATTGTAAATGATAGACAACAGATAATAATATTAAATGAATATGAGTGTTTGAGATAATGATAAAATAGACTATATGGGATAAATGTAGCTTTAAAAATCATGAAACAAAGGTATTATAGAACGGATGGTTCAAAGGTACGATAAAACATGTTTAAAGACGGCAGCTGTATTAGATAAGAGGTTTTAGACCATTGTTTGTGTTGGTGAAATGGTGTAGGGAATATACAGCGATGGAAGTATGGACTAAAGTTGCTCGTGATCAAGGGAGCTTTGACTCCCGAAACGTGATGGGTGATATTTGTTTTTGCCGAAATAAACTAATTTTGTAAGGTGACATCGAGTGGCAGAGATGTTTTTTCCAAAGGAGGAAACACGAGGATTTATATATATATATATATATATATATATATATATATATACACACACACACACACACTCAGCTAGTGGGTGATTATAATTAGGACCTATATTCACAAAATCTTCACAAAATTTTCAAAACTAGTTTGCCACTCACTTCAGCTGCTGTGTGGAATGTTTCGAAGAGATTTGTCAAGCGGGGGCTGAGAAAAAGAGGGTGTCCCAAAACTTGTTTTCTCCATGCACTTTTTCATTGGGGTTTTAGGCACGACTACAGTCCGAACTTCTGAGTGGAATTACACCATGTTTGGCAGACCGCTAGATCTTGGTCCAGAAAGAATGCCCTTGGTAATTTTATGTACATTTGTTCAGTAGTTTTAAATTTATTAAAGGGAAAAGATTTGTGTGTATCTAGCGATGAGGATCCACTGCTGTGGATCTGCAGACCCACGAACCAAAAGGAAGGCCCTGATTCGCTGGCCACAACCAGAGATAAAAGGGATCAGGATAGAGGTAGCCTGGCCCGATAGGACTGATAGAGGGGTCTCTGAGGGACCCCTCTTGGGCAAGAAATTGCCAAAAATTTGTTTTTGAAGGCATGTGAGGATCTGTGGATCCCGTGTGGTGCTCATTACACCCCCCCCCCAGTGTAAATCCACAATAGATCTGCGGATCCAAACCCCAATGGAAATAAACACCCTTAACAAACCCCTTCTGCACACAGCCAAATGCCAAGCACAGAGTGGGGTTGGCTGCATCCAGGGGTCTGGCAGCAGGGTCAGCAGGCCGTTTGGCCAACACGCTGCCATGCATGGCAGTTAGCTATGCGCGGCGTGGGATTGGGTGCATGTGTATGGGGGGTTGGCCAGAGGGTCTGGCCACAGACCAGGCCCTGCGGCCAACCTCCCCACAAGCCTGGGGTTGGGAGCCTGCAATCCTCACTCAAGTATTGTAGTTTTATTCCTATTTGCTTGTGGCTTTAAAAGTAAAGAACAAAGTAATAGGAGGCAACAGGGAAAGAAAAAAGCAGTAAGGTGAGAAAAGGAGGGGGGAGGAGATGGGGGGAAAAAGAGAACGGAACGTAATAAGGAGGAAGAGGAAGAATAAAGAATGAGAATGAGGGCCAGAGGGAAAGGGTGAGAAAAAAGCAATTCTCCAAATAAAATAGCAAGAGAATCCAAATTTCATTAAAGACACAGAGGCTAGCATTATGCATTATTCCTATAATGCCACTCCACACACTCCATGCTGCACTTGAAAGGAGTTGACATCATAAAGAAAACATTCTAGAACAGAACATTCAGTACATATAATTAATCAGTGCAGTCAACAATCTGCCTTTTTTAAATGCTAAGGCCATTGTAGCCAATAAAGACGAACAACGTCAAGGAACCCACTTGAAATGAAGCCTCTTGAAATGCAGAACATCAGAGAAACAAGTCTTCTAATAGTAGACCAACTATTGATTATTCTCTGCAACAAAAGAAACAATATGAAAATTCTGGACAATGCTGAGAAACTCAATTGATTATCCAAATAAATGTATTCAAACAGATGTATTGCAACTTATGGCAAAAAATATTTTACAATTTTGTCTCATTCTGTTTTTTGTGTGCATTTATCCCAGAAAGGGGTGAGAGGGTAGGATAATGTTAGCCTCTGTTTCTTTAATGACATTCAGATTCTCTTGGCATTTTAGTTGGAGAATCACTATTTCATTACAAGACAGGCAGCTACCATTATGCATGTTGGTATTCCCTCATTACCACATCAAACATGTGTTCAATTGGCTTAAAATAATGCTTCACAAAAGTGGAGGAATTAGACCAATAGGCGGCTCTCAAAATATCCTCCAGTCTACCATCTTTGAAAAAAGCCTGACTTGTCATTGCACCCCTCACAGAATGAGGTTGAAACTTCTGTAAAATGACACCAGCTGATTTACCCGTATAGCTAGTGTAGCTGTGGTAACTGCTTTGACGGGTGTAACATAAGAAATCAAAAGCTGGTTAATACCATCTGGACAAAATTCACTCATCCTAGACTCATACTTTTTCATGCAACACAGAACACAATGTTTTCTACAAAAATCAAAGCTTGGATAAAAAATAGTATCAGATGTGGTTTTCGTTCTTTTAGTAACATCTATTACTTACCTCCAAAGCCTTAACTCATTGGCAAGAAATCAAACAAAGTAAAGAGGCCAATTTCATAGAAAGTCTTTTCAGATAAAAATACCTATTACCAGGCCAAAAGGAAAACACGGAGAGGACTAAATTAACATCCCATAAAGAATTGTATCTAGGTCTTGGAGGTCTCCTCAGCCTAATGCTTTTAAGCGCTCTGCAAACCAAAACATTCTTGCCTACAGTCCTGCCATTGATCAGGCTATGATATGCCGAAATCACAGACCTATAGCAGTTAATAGTTCTATAACTAAGACCCCTATCAAACTGTTCCATGAGAAAATTAATGACCTCCAATATAGGTGCCTCCACAGGATCCAGATCCCTTTACAAGCACCAACCTACCTATGTCTTCCATGTTCCTCTATACCTGCAGTGGGTACTCTGAGCCCAGGATTCTCCTATGAGTTCCTTGGCTCTTCCCGAAAGGCCTGACATTTCTCTAGATCTCCTGATATTCTCCAGGCAAGAGAATTCAAAGTTCCAGTCAGGACCAGAGAGTGTTTGTTAGACCTGGCATCCTTAGGGTGGTCTTACCCTCGACTTTTTGCCTTTCCCTCTTGTTTTGTTGCTGTATCTTTTTGTTGGCCTTAGGACTCTGAGCACTTTACTACTGCTAATCAGTGCTAAAGTGCATGTGCTTCTCCACTACAAACATGGTAATATTGGTATACTCACAGGTGGCATTTTAAATTTACCTCTACGTTTCCTTGTAGAGTGGTGAATCGTACCCCCAGGGCCTGTAAACCAAATGCTACTACTGGGCCAGCAGCACTGATTATGCTACCCACCTAAGTAGCCCTGTAAGACTGTCTCAGGCCTGCCACTGCAGAGCCCCCTTAAATTGTAATACCTTATCTGAGAGGAGTGGCTGGGTCACGTTTAGTACCATTGGAATGGTAATAATAAATCCTCCTTACTGTTAAGGTTGCATTTATTACTACTAGTCTAGAAATGCCACTTTTAGAAATTGGACATTTCTCTGCATTCACTGCCCTGTGAGCATACAGCCTCCCTCCAATAAATGTCTGGGTTGGGTGGGGGACAGTTCCACTTGTGCATTTGCCATCAGACACCCACAACACAAGACACTCAGCCATATCTGCATATCGATGGGCCTTCCTGGGGAAGAGGTGGGAGGCATCTCACACTTACATTTCAAAGGGGTAAGGGCTAGGGTACACACAAGAGGGCTAATTACCCCCAAACACAACTGGCTGTCTGGAGGCGAAACTTACTTGAAAGGGGGACCTACGCACTCCACAAGGTTTGTTTGTGGTCATACCCTACATCAAAGGCACTTTTTTGTATAAGCAGGTGGGTCCTTGACCCACTCCGGAGTACACTTCTGGACCTCCAAAGACTATGCTGGAGCAGAGACTGCTGTATGCCAGGATCAAGCCCTGCCAGACCTGACTGTTCCCAGGAACTGCTGATCTGACCCCCTGCGCTGCCCAGTTGCCTGATGATCTCAGCCTGCATTCCATACAGGCTTCCTAAAGCAAGCCCAGAGAGTCTCCAGGGCCCTGCTGGCATACCCTGCCTTCACTAAGAATAGGAATCTGTGAAGCGCGCCTGAATCCATTAAGTTCACACCAGACTTCATCCAAAATCCTTCCCGGACGCTCAAGCGAGGAAGAGAGTGACCAGGGACAACACTGCCGCAATTCTCTGAAGCGAAGTACCTCTACATCTGCTAAAGTCTGTGCTGGAGCCAGACTTCATCCAAACCCCTCCCGGCTGCTCGAGCAAGGAAGAGCGACTGGGTGAAAACCTCCCCACGTTTCCCTGAGGCAAAGTGCCTTTGTCATCCAACAAGTCCGTGCGGAAGCTGGACTTTGAACATCCCTCATTCCCAGTTGCGCAGGTGAAGGAAGACGTGACCGGAGGTGATCACCATATTTCTTGGAGGCAAAGTGCCTCGCTAATTCAACAAGTCCATGCAGGAGCGGGACTTTGAACATCCCTCATTCCCATCCGTGCAGTTGAAGGAAGGAGGGACCGGGCGAGATCACCTTATTTCTTGGAGGCAAAGCACCTCCGTAAGTGGAGAGGTCTGTGCAAGAGCTGGACTTTGGCACACTATTCCCAGCCGCGCAGGTGAAGGAAGGCACAACCGGGGGAGATCAACCTGGTACTCTGAGGTGGAGTGCCTCTGCAATTTGATAAATCCGTGTAGGAGCCGGGCTTCATCATTTCCCATTCCCAGCCACTTGAGTGAGGGAGAGAGTGACCGGGGAAAAGATACAGCATTATACCAGGCAGAAGCGCATCAACATTCTCTTCCACAACCAGTGAGACCTCAGTGTGTTGCATACCCAAGAACACTGCTATTTTAAAACATTGTATGTCTGGGAGTACTACCAGAATAAATTGCTCCCATGTGATGGAATACTCCTAAAACAGATTGCTGTTGCTTTTGTCTGAAGCACTACTATTTGAAACCATATTTCTTGGGGTACTGTCAGATTGAGTTGCTCAAGTTATATCTAAAGGATTATTGCTAAATAGATTACTGTTACTTTTGCACATATCTAGAAACTAAAGATTCTAATTATTTTTCTAATACACTTATGTGGAGTCCTTTTGGGGGTGCATGCATTGGGTCATTGTAGGTATAAATTGCACAGATACTTTACACACTGCCTTCTAAGTTAAGCCTGCCTGCTCTGCACCAAGCTACCAGAGGGTAAGCACTGGTTAATTTAAGTTGTGTTTCTAACTTGCTCTTACTAGAGTGGGTGGATTCTGCTTGGCTAAGGTACCTACCCCAGTTAACCAGAAAGCCCAGTTCTAACGGTGTTCCTCCTCATCTCCGTTTCGCAGTAGACCTTGCGTTGCAGGAAGAAAGAAGGAATGTCGCAAGCTAGTTCCAATGTCATTGGGTACCATGCCAGTGAGTCCCAGAACAGGGTTACTAGAACAAGTGAGCACTTCTCCTGTCTGATTATCTGAAGAACTCTCGAGATCATGTCAAAAAGGGGAAATGTATAAGCGTTTGGTCCTTTCCGGGATTGTAGAAACGCATTCACCGCTAGAGCACCCAGGTCTGGCATCCAACTGTAGTATCTCTTTAGTTGAAATGTCAGCCTGCTCGCAAAGAGATCTATCTCCAGAGGGCCTCATATCTGAGACAACCTCTTCAAACAAGTACTGTTCAGCTTCCACTCACTGAACTCTCATAAGAACCTTGAATTCCAGTCTGCAGTAACATTTGTCTTCCCAGACAAATATTCTGCCTTCAGGCTGATTTTGTGTTCTAGACAGAATAGCCAGAGTTTCATTGCTAATTCTGACAGGTCTAGGGATCTTGTTCCACCTAAGCAATTTATATATGCTACTGCAGAAACATTGTCCATTTTTAACAGAACCGCTCTGCTCTGTAAACACTGTTTGAAACTCATAAAGGCATAGAGTCCTGTCGTCAATTCCAAAAGGTTTATGTGATGCAGTTTCACTGCATGAGACCACAAGCTACCAGTTTCCTGAGAACCCAAGCGTTCACCCAAACCGGCTATGCTCACATCTGACTCCAGGGCAAAATCTGGAGAACAATCGAAGTTCGCTCTGCCATTCTAGGAATCCAAGTTCTTCAACCACCAAGATAACTCTGACCGTGCTTCCCCAACTAGCAACACATTGTGTCAAGCCACAGTCCTCCCCAAAAGCCTTTGCTTTTAATCTCTGCAAAGCCCAATAATGCAAAGGGCCTAGAAAGATCACTTGAATGGAAGATGACAAGAGACCTAATAGTCTGGCTAGCTCCCTCAGGGTTGAGGACTCTCATTTGAGAACATATCTTATCTCCTTCCCAATTTTGGCAATCTTCTTTAGAGGTAATAAAAGAACCACTTTTATAGTTTCTATTTTGAACCCCAAGAACTCTAGGGACGTGAAAGGAGTAAGTACAGATTTCTCCTTTCATACAATAAAACCTAAACTCACCAAGAGGCACATAACTATGTCCAGATCTTTCATAGTTTGCAATCTACATTGCAACATGATAAGGATGTTGTCTAAATAAGCAATCTTCTGAATTCCCTGAGGTAGGAGGCTACTGCTCTCATCACCTTAGTAAAACACTATGGTGCTGACGATAGGCCAATAGAAGTGATTGGAATTGGTAAAGTCGACCCTGCCAGATGAATTACACCCTTTGTCCTTTTTTCCCACAAGGAACAGTGTACTTACAAAATCCTTGTGTTCTAAAGAAACCTGCAGAATAGCTCCCTTTTGTAATTCTTGTACAATTATTTGCTGAACGGTGGATACACTCAGCTCTTTTGGGGAAGCCGTTTGAAAGGGCTCTTTCCAAAAATCTATTTTGAAACCTTGGACAGTTTCTAAAACCGAAGGATCTTGTGTAATTGTTTCCTACACTTGGGAAAAAAGTCTGAGTCATCCTCCCACTTTTGCCAGGGAAGAAGAAGAAGGTAAAATCGTAGTACTCGCCCTGGTATGCTGAGGAGCCCTATCCATGTGACCTATATTCTCTTCCACGCTGTGCATGTCCTCTTTGGGGATAAAAGGACACAGGTATCCTGACCTGGTAGCCTTTATTTGAGCCTCTTGGGTATCTGAAGTTTGTGAAATGGGACCTTTGGGGACCAAGGCCGGCAGAAAGTCCTCTTCTGCCAGCCCATCCAAAAACACCTGTACTAAAAACTTTGTGCATATTAGATTGCGCTTTATCAAGTGCAATTAATGTTGCAATATATTTGCTGAGTGATTTAATCATATCTTTACCAAAAAGAAGGCATTTGGGGGTCTCTGAAGTCTCTTTTTCTGCAAGATCTGCAAGCTTTTGGTTAATCTTGATTAATACAATTCTACATCTCTTGGCATTAAGGTCTGCATTTGCATTTCCGAGGAGAATCATAGCTCTTTGGCTCCATCCTCTAAGTAGGCTTATGTCCAAAGGAAGATCACTGGTGTGAGCCTCTTCCACATATCAATTATTCTCGCCAGGGGTCCAACCACATCAAGAAGACAATATTGACAAGATTTAAGGGATCTCTCCAGTCCCTTCCTAGGACCTCTACCCAGTTTAAAAAGAAAGATGATAAGGTCTGGGTCTAGATTAGGAGTAAGTCATATTTAATCCTGTATGACCGGCCTTGAACATTGTGCCCTTAAAATGTTCTTTGTGCCTTTCAAGCGGATATCGGATCCATCACTACATGGTCAAGAGGCCACCATTTAGCACTCCTAGGTTGTTTGATGTTGTCCGGGGAAAACATTTCCTCTCCTAGGGGGTCTCTTTTTACATCTTTGTAGGTAGAGGGAGCATCCTTCTCCATAAAGAGTTCATCTCCTTCAAGATCCCCTTGATCTACGTCCAAAACATATTCGTCCAAAGGGGAATCATCATGTGAGTCTTCCTCACCCTCACCGGTAAATTACAGTGTTGCTTAGGACATCTGAATCTGTTTGGACGCATCGGGCACCTTTCATTTTTGTGCCGCTTGGGAAGCCCATACTGAGCGGGGTGCTTGGACCTCCTTTTCTCTTTGGGGTGCTCAGACCTCCGGTTTTTGTCGAGGTGCTTGGACCTCCCATTTTTTAAAAGGTAAAGCTCCCTTCTCAATATGTTCAGATTTCCTTTTTCTTTTACCCCCTTTATTTTCTCAAGCAGGGATGTCCACTGAAATCAACTCCAGTTCCTCCTCATTTCTGGAATCCCATATGGACAGAACCTGAATAAGGGTCTCCTGCACATTTTGTGTTGAATCACATTTTGTGAACATTTTGTGTTGAATCATTTTTTTAATTAACTACACATTCATTTTAAGTTGAGACGTCTTAGGAATTTCACCCTCTTCATTAGTCTAATTTAAAAAGGAGTAATGAGGTGTATAAATAAAGAACTACTGATAAATATCACAGGAGTATTAATATGTTAGGATTAAAGCTTCTACTGCTAAATAGTTCAGGATAAAAATCTGGACTAAGCCTGAAACGCTTCTATGTAGAAAGGTGATACAGGACTCCCTTCATCTGTCACGATTTCTAGATATACCCTGGCTTAGATATGTTTACCTTTCTCTCCTATCATTAGGACTAGGAGATTTTTTCCTTAAACCACATACCTTAACAAGACAGGACATTAAGAAGGTCAAAGACATATTCTGGCAGAAAAATCAGGATATGGACCCGGTCTCTTGCTTAATGAGCCAACGGACAAGATTAGAGACACAACAACTTCAACCGAAGCTGTACTTGACCATCATTAATCATGAGCGACAAAGGTTTTTACTCACAAGACTACGCCTAAATACCCTACATTATCTGGTAGCATTCTCAGTTGCTGGAACCTGGTTTAAGATCCTCCCTCCCTGTTGCTGCGATGGAAAGACAACTCAAAGTACATTACATTTTATGCTTTTTTGCACTTTATACACTATTCCAAGAAAAAGGTTTTTACGTCCGCTATTTCAGTCTAACAGTATTAGAACTAGCCAACTTGCTTACTCCCACTTACATGATTTGGGTACTATGGACATAATCCAAGCTGTGCTAAATTTTATACATGCTGCTTTTGGTGCTCGGAAAATGTATTAACAGTGTTTTTAGAAATTTTTATGACTGGAAATTCTGTATGTTATTTATTTATTTTATGTCTTTTATGGTCTTTTTGCACCGAATAAAGTAAATTAAAGAAAGAAAAGAAAGTTCAGGATGTAGATTACTACATACCAATAATAACAGCATACAGAACAAGCATTTGCAATGCAACGGGTCTCGCGTTTGCTCATGTTAGAGCTGATAGCGTTGTAAACTCCTAACCCGACATTTCACCTATCGGCAAAAGTGCATTTATGTACGTAACCCGAAAAAGTGCAATTAACTATGTAAAGTGCTCGACTTCTGCCAAGCGAAATCACACTAGTAAATTAGAGAAAAAGTAGTCCATGAGCCGGACAGAAAACAGCAAGCCTTGCATGTTTTCTGTACTTGGTCGATGCGCTTGAGGAGGGCTAGCCAACGGAAAAGGCATGACGTATGCATGCCTTTGACTAATGAAAGCAAGCAGATTTTATTAGGCAAGCCCACGAACCAATGAAAAACACTGACGTGACGTCGACAGGGATCCGAGCCCTTTTCTAAACACTAAAGCGTCTCGCTGCGATACGCATGCGCAAGCGCATGCAACGCAGGCTCAACCCTAAAAAGCAGGGGCCAGGTGACAGCAGATCGGAACACTGCAACTGTCACTGTTGGCAAGGTAATACATTACAGTGTCCCACACCACCCATACAAAGCCTTGAAAAAGGATGAAAAGGAATTAAAAGCAATATAGTGGCATGTAAAAAATACGGTTGTTGCCCAGAGAATTACTCTAATTCCGAACCGACGTGTTACTGCCAGAATGGAAGCGTTGGTCGTATGCAAGCAAAAAAGAAAATGAGGGACTGCGGCCCATAAATGAATCTGCCATTTGCGGCCCCAGAGGGAGACGGGTGCCTGCGAATGCCGACTTAGCCCAGCAGAAGAAACAGCCACCCTGGAGACCAAGGTTGTCCGACAAAACTCTAGGAGGCACTGCGGCACTGCCAGGATCAGAGCAGCGATGTTGCGCGCAGAGCTGTGCAGCAGGCAAATTCACTGAACTGAGCCCTGTTTAAAAAGGGTGACGTCTCAACAGCGGGAATACAGATGGAAACAAGAAGTGAGGATGCTTTCTCCTCACAAGGAAATGGGCTCAGTAATGAACGGGCGAACGGCAGCAGCAAGAAGGAAATATTATAATTTATGGCTCTAAAAAACAAATATTACCAAATCAAAGTAATGGGTTCCATAAATTAGAAGCCACAAGATATCCAGATATATGAATGATAGAATATATATATATATATATCAGAAAAAGTAATAGGATACTCATCTGCGAGGAGCAGCATTTAAAAGAGGCAGATTTCTAACTGCACAGACTAATTATATGTACTAAATGTTCTGTTCTAGAATGTTGTCTTTGTGATGTTAACTCCTTTCAAGCGCCGCGTGGAGCAGCATTAAATGAATAATGTATAATGGTATCCTCCAGTCTTGTAATGAAATTACAGAGGAGAGGATAATGAGGAAAAAAACTGAGCAATGCAAGAAAAAGGAGATAAGCAGAGAGAAGATGAAGATAAAGGAAGAAGACAGAAGTAAGCATGAAGGAAAAAGAGTAATAAAGTGTATTAGAAACTGGATCTCTAGTTGGCAGAGGTATACACCCTTGTCCAAATAGGGAGCACAATCCTAGTCAGGGTAAGTCACTACACAACCTAAGTTATCCTGTGCTCACCGTCTGGTAGCTTGGCACAGAGCAGGCAGGCTTAACTTAGAAGGCAATGTGTAAAGTATTTGTGCATTATCTCATACAGTAATACAGTGAAAACACCACAAAAAGTACTCCACACCAGCTTAAGAAGGTAGATAATATTTGTCTGAATAAAATAGGATCAGAACAGCAAAAATCCGATATGCAACAGTCAAAATATCACTTTTTAAAGGTTTAAATGAGTCTCAATCCTAAAGAATCAGTGGTTATATCCTTATGCTAATGCGTCCCTTTATGACTAATTTACTCACTCTGGGACTCGTTTTAGGCCAATGAATCTTTTTACCCTGATCGAAGACACCTTAGGACGAGATAACTAATCAGCATGTCAATCAATATATCAATAACGTCATCAATATTTACCATAATAAGACAATTCAGATTAGTCAAAGACATTAAAAAAACTCAGAAACCACTATGACCTTGCAGTCATGAATAACCACACCAGTTTAGTACTATTATATGAAGTTTATTCACTATTGATTACAATTCTACTAGTAAGTTTATTAGTCTCAAAACCAAGAAACACATTAGCATAGTCACAATATGGCAACTCTGATAAGATTTAATCAAGGCAAGAATCACGAATATTAGAATATAGCACGTCGTCAACATAGGTTATCCTTAGCAGAGTATCATTATCACGTTATTTAACAGAGCATAGATTCAGTCATTTGTCTATTTGCGTCAGTTTAGTGAACCCCTCAACTAACCTCAAATTAGCATTAGCATGTTGGGCTTCATGCAAAACAATTTAGCAACATCAATTTAGAAAACATCTAACTAGGGCCTCTGTCAAAAGAAGCAGTTGGTGCCTAGAAAGGAAAAGCAAACAGACAATTACAATTTCATTGTCATATAGTTACCCTCCGTATTGGGTCAGCATACAGGTTCGGTCTTCGTCTTCAGGACATTGGTTGATTCACCATCAGCCAGGAATTCAGCAGTCGGGTAAAAGGGCACTTCCCTCATAAGGAGGTAAAGTGTAAACGGGCAATATAAGGGCAAGGATGGTTTGAAGAACCAAACAGCAAAGTCTCTATGCAGAGTAACAAAGTGTCTGGGTCATAGTAAGTCGCAATAGCATCTCCCTAACTAACTCATTTTCTTGTGTCAAGGGATTTTATCCCTTTTCTGTTGTACAATCCCCTAAGTTTTAATTGCTTGGGGTCAGAACCCCACTATCTCCCTCCAATAGGGTTTCGATTACTTCATTAAATTTGTCACCCCATAACAGTTCTCACGTAGTTTATTGGTCCTTATGATTGACGTCTTCAGAGGGTAGAATGTCCGGTATGATTTCATACTCTCCTGGTCATCTTTGCATCTTCAGTCAGTGGTTCCATTGTCTGTACCGGTTCAGGCGACCTTGTACCTGCGAGTAGGCTACACTGTTGCATTCAGCAAGAATGTTTAACTAAGCAAGTCGAATTTCATGAGAACGGATCTACTACAGTTACATTCATCTTCTAGCTTTGGAAAAATACGAGTTCATGTCCTTCAGCAAGTCAGCACACTGCATGTTAGAAAAACACATTTAATATGAAACCGGGCAGCTAGGCCTCGACCCATGCTAACTAAGGCCTAATGATTTATTAGCAGAACTTTAACATATAACCTTTTATTATTAGTGCAAAATCATACTTCAACATAACATTTCATCATTATTAATACGTTTCATTAGTCATTGTGTATATTGGCGGCCACTCCCCGTGGGCACATTTCAAGCGCACGTTTTAACAAAATACATTAATACATTTTCCATGCGGCATTATTATACATTAGTTCATAAACATTTCATGTTAATTTCTAAGTGAATAAGCTGCACTCTCTCAGTCCCTCCTCCGATGACACTTGTCATCACACAAAACCTTTCCCTTCACAACCTTTCATTTTCTTTAGGTTACGCATCTCAATTTCTTCCTCCCTATGTGATCTTTCCCAAATTTCTTTGAACATTTTCTCTTTCTCTTTTTCTTTCTCTTCTTTTCTCATATTATGTTTTGCCAAATCTCTTTTAATTCTTTTATTAATTTTGCATGATAACCATAGCCCAAATAGACAAGTCAGGCCAATCAATATACCCCCTATTATCTTTGCAAGAACCCCATTCCAAATACTACTAAACCAGTTCCCTACTTTAGTAATCCCTTTCCCAACTTTTTCCCAAACTCCAGGTTCCTTCAGCTCCTTCAAATCTGCACTATCTCTTGTTAGGTTAGTAAGCACACCGCTAATCTTTTTACTATTATCAGGAATGAATGCACAGCAATGGCGCTCATTAAGCATTTTACAGACTCCGACACTCTTCGCTAAAAGAATGTCTAAAGCAAGCCGGTTTTGAAGAGTCATAGCTCTTTCCGCAGTAAGTTCAGTATCCGTCAGGAGTATGGCCCCTGTGAAGTTTGTCAGCATGTTATCCACAATAGTAGACAACTTTCGAATCTTTATGGAGTTTAAGATAACCCCTACTGAAGGAATTATGGCTCCAAATATGTCACCAACGACAGCAGCCGCTTTCTCTCTCTTTTGTCCAGTATGTTGTAATTCAGACATTTTAGGAATTTGTTTTAAATCATCAATCTGGTAGATCTTGGGAAAACTATACCCAAATTACATATCCCATACCATCCCTTTGGAAGACGGTAATAAGCATTAAGTCCACATATATAATAGATCCTAGGGATCGCTGGATCCTGTCCATTTAACATGAACGTCCAATTACTCTGAAACAAAAACACATGCCTGCACTCACTCGTGCCCTCCTATAAAGTGTCATGCTCGGATTTCGGCCTATATATACAAAGCCTTCCTATGTGTAATGCATCTATAGCTAATTTGCCCTGTGTCTTTATTGCAGTGTAAGCATAATCATTTGCAAGCGTGCATTTTTCTAATCCCTTTTCTAGCCTTTCCTTTAATGCTTTCCGTCTATCATCAGTGTGATCTAGGAAGCTCTTTTCTACAGGTGTTAGTAAGCAGGTTAGATTATTGCGGTGCGCATAAGCTGTCCCAAATGTCAGTGTCGGCTCAAAGAAACCCCTAACTAATTTTATGCTGTGTTCTTTAGCTAATTTATTTAGAAACTCAATCACAGGCACAAAGGAAAACACTACATATAAGTTAGAATAGAAGTATTGAACATGTTCTTGATCATAGAATCTTGTTAACAGCAAACTACAGCTTATCCCGTAGGTAAGTGGCAGACTATGATAAGTAACCCCTTCTTGTACTGATGAAGGAATCTTTGTGCACACATAGCAATTCTTTGCATCCATTGTGTCAACATACTCATTCAGCAAGCGATAGAAGACATTAGTAGATAGTACCCCTTTTGAATTAGTTCCCTCATGCCAGTATTTTGCATCCTGCTCAAACTTCTCCCATGGTGTTAATGCAGCAGTCTCAGGATTTGAAGCATTGTTAGTCACTTTCTTATCCACCAATGGCATTTCCACAATCACACCGATAATTATTATTGTACACACAATACCCAGAATAGCACTCAACCAACCACATATCCTACCCTTATTACTATTATCTCTAGTGTAACTCATGATCTGTAAAGAATCAGGTAGCAGAATAATACAAAGCAAACAATCACCTTGAGGACGATATAAAACTCTTTTTTTTCCTCTTTTTTCTGTGTAAAGTCTCTCTCTTTCTCTGTGAGTATTTACAGCGTTTCACTCACTCCAGGACCCCTTTGTCAAATCAGGTTAGCAGCTTGTCATAATTGGTTTTTCAGAGTCAATTCAGGTTAACAGTGTCACATCCGGTAATTTATCAGTCTCTTTTCTCAGCTTTTCAGCTTTCAATTTCAATTTAACACAGTCTCTTTCTAAAGTTTAATTCAGGTGCTGTAGTATTGACCTGGAACCTCTCGATCAAAACAGAACGTCAAGAATTCTTGATGCCATTCAGCTGATGTGGCATACGCCCATTCAGGACCTGCGTTCCTTCTGTTTGCAACTCTCTTTCTTTTCAGTTTGCGATCACCCTGCAACTCTCCTTCACTAAGATCTTCTTTCCTGGTTGTGTCAACTTCTTCCTCTATTGTTTCATTAGGGGTCACTTTCTCTCCTGCGGCTTGTGGCTCTGGCCAATTATCTCCTTTAAGTGTTTTCTTTCTGCTTGGCCTTTCAGGACGTTGAACAGCGCCCTCCTCTTGTGCTATGGTGTTTCCTCTTTATGGCTCTGCAAGCGGCTCAGGAGGAGTCAGCACACCTCGACTTCCTTCTGCCTCACTCCCTTCGCCTTCAGGATCAGTTATGGGCTCAATTTCAAACATGTATCCGTCTGCTTCTGGGAGAACCTCTCTTTGTGTCGGTTCCCCTGATGCCCCAGCTGAGATAGGCTCACTGTCACTCCTCTGGATCTCGTTTACGGTTTGAGTGATTAAGCCGTCCTCAACGGGCTCTCCTTCAGTCTCAGTTCCCCTTTGAATACTCTCCGGCCCTGAGACTTCCTTCTCTGCAGCTGTTGTTTTGGACACTTCAAGTTCCTCATCAGTTGGACACGTCACCTTCTTTGTGTGACTGGAATGTATCCAATTTGGAAGACCTGCACATGTCACAGCAGTAGTAGTTGTCAGTATCACTTGATACAGCCCCTTCCAACGTGGCTCCAAACACGGCTTCCTCACGTGTTTCTTGACAACCACCCAGTCACCGGCTTTCAGGGTGTGATCTGGATCACTTATCGGTGGCAATGTGGTAGCCTCCACCTGGTGAGAAAAAGAGTGGACCACGTCAGCCAGACCCTTGCAGTAGTCCAACACCATATCATCGGTGATATTCACAAGAGCATTCGCAGGCACTGCGGGCAATCGCATAGCTCGCCCCATGAGAATTTCATGAGGAGATAGTCCTATTTTCTTGTCAGGTGTTTTTCTCATTGACATCAACACTAAGGGCAATGCATCTGGCCACTTCAAATTGGTAGCTGCGCACATTTTTGCCATTCTCAACTTTAAGGTACCATTCATCTGCTCCACTAGTCCTGATGCTTCAGGGCGATAACTACAATGCAGCTTTTGCTCAATGTTTAATGCGACACACAAGAGCTTAATCACCTCATTGTCAAAGTGTCTGCCCCTATCTGATTCTAAAGAGATCGGAAACCTGAAAGGTGGTATTAACTCCATAAGCAGCAGTTTTGCTACTGTGAGACTGTCATTCCTACGTGTAGGGTAAGCTTCAATCCAATGGCTGAAAATGCACACAATCACCAACACATACCTCAATCCTCCACACACAGGCATTTCAATAAAATCCATCTGCATTCTGCTAAATGGACCTCCTGCTCTCCCAACGTGGCTCATATTCACCACAGTCCCTTTTCCTGCATTCATCTGCTGACAGATGATGCACCTGTGACAGATGACTACTGCAGCTTGTCTGAATTTTGGATTGAACCAATCGATTTTGAACAACCTGATCATTGCGTCTCTCCCAACATGTGCTTGACCATGGTAAAACCTCGCAAACTGTGACAAAAGACTATTTGGCAAAACCATTTTTCCCTCCTCTGAAACCCATAAGTCATCAGGGGCCAGATGTAGGTAGGTATCAAATTGCGACTTGCAATTTGCGAGTCATAGCGACTCGCAAATTGCAACTCGCAATACGAGATGCAGAAAGGTGTCTCAGACACCTTCTGCAACTCGCTATGGGGTCGCAAAGACCCACCTCATGAATATTAATGAGGTGGGTCGCAGTTTGCGACCCCATAGCGAGTCTAGGCACTCACGGGGATGGTGGCCTGCTGGTGACAGCAGACCACCATGTCCGTGACTGCTTTTTGAATAAAGCTGTTTTTTCTTTTTTCTTTTTGCAGCCCGTTTTCCTTAAAGGAAAACGAGCTGCAAAAAGAAAAATTCCGAAACCATTTGGTTTTGGTTTTTTCAGAGTAGGCAGTGGTCCATAGGACCACTGCCTGCTCTGAAAAAATATTTTTAGTGGTATTCACAAAGGGGAAAGGGTCCTATTGGGACCCCTTCCCTTTTGCGTATGAGTTACCATCCACTTCAAGTGGATGGTAACTGCGAGTTGGTTTGCGACCACATTCGCGGTCCCAAACTAACTCAGCATGGCGATGCGGTCGCAAATAGGAAGGGCACACCTCTTCCTATTTGCGAGTCGCAGCCTCAAATTGCAAGTCGGTACCGACTCGCAATTTGAGGTTGTGCATCGCGAAAAGCCTTTTGCGCCTCGCAAACTGCATTTTTCGCAGTTTACGAGGCGCAAAAGGCTTGCTACATCTGGCCCCAGATCTCTGTACGCATTGCATTCTCTGCCAGGAACGTTTCTCTTCTTTACTAGCACGTCCCTGCAGTGATTTTAGCTCATCTAATGTGTCAACTACCCTTAATGCAAAGTTTAAGCATGTTTCATTTTCAGTTTCAGGTAACAACTCCTACTGATCTCGAAACGATATACAGTTCAATGCACAAAACCTTGCGACTTGATCTGCATATCCATTTCCCATTGACACAAAGGGGGTTATTACAACTTTGGAGGAGGTGTTAATCCGTCCCAAAAGTGACGGTAAAGTGACGGATATACCACCAGCCGTATTACGAGTCCATTATATCCTATGGAACTCGTAATACGGCTGGTGGTATATCCGTCACTTTACCGTCACTTTTGGGACGGATTAACACCTCCTCCAAAGTTGTAATAACCCCCAAAATCTTGTGACTTAACATGAGCATTGCATTTCACCACGGCAATTTCAAGAGGTAACTGAATCGCGTGCAACAAATCCTTAATCTTTTCGCCGTTTTTCACTGGAGAACCAGAAGAGGTCATGAAACCTCTCTGTGACCACATTTGGCCAAAATCATGTACAATTCCAAATCCGTATCTGCTGTCAGTATAGATAGTGACTTTCAGGTTTTCAGCTGCGTGGCATGCCTTAGTAAGAGCAATTAATTCAGCCACTTGAGCAGAGTACACTCTTTCGAGCCAGGAAGCTTCTAAGATACCAGTGATTGTGCACACGGCATACCCAGCTCTCAGTACTCCTACTGCGTCTCTCAAGCATGAACCATCCTCAAAGATAATGTAATCATTTTCTTCAAGTTGGGTATCTTTAACATCAGGCCTTGGTTTGGTGCACAGATCTGTTACCTCAAGACAATCATGTTCTACCTCCTCAGCATCATCAATGTCTGCATTATCAATAGGAAGTAAAGTTGCTGGGTTCAATACAGTACATCTCTTAAGGGATACATTCGGTGACCCCAATATAATTGTTTCATATTTAGTTAACCTCGCATTTGTCATGTGCTGCGTCTTGGTTCGGGTTAACAAGATTTCAACTGAATGTGGGACCATTACTGTTAAAGGATGTCCCATCACTATTCCTTCACACTGGGCGAGGCTTTGACCAACTGCTGCAACTGCACACAAACAAACCGGTAAGGCTGCTGCAACTGGGTCCAAAGTAGCTGAAAAATATGCTACTGGGCGGTTTGCACCTCCATGGACCTGTGTCAGGACAGACAAAGAACAAGCATCACGTCCATGACAAAACAGTACAAAAGGCTTCGTGTAATCAGGCATACCTAAAGCTGGTGCCCTGCACATACTTTCCCTTAATTCCATGAATGCCTTCATCTCTTTCTCAGACATGGTTATGGCAACTGGGCCATCCTGAACTTCTTTAACAGTCAGTCTCACCAAGGGTTTAGAGATAATCGAGAAGTTGGGAATCCACTGACAACAGTAGCCCACCATTCCCAAAAACATTCTAACGTCTCTTTTTGTTGTTGGGGGATTCATCTGCAGTATGGCTGTCACTCTTTCCTTGGATATTTTTCTCGACCCTTTCTCAATCAGGTGACCTAAGTACTTCACCTCTTTCTGACAGTATTGCAGCTTCTTTGGGGACCCTTTGGGGGTCATTCCGACCCCGGCGGGCGGCGGGCACCGCCCGCCGGGCAGAGACCACCATAAGACCGTACCACGGTCAAATGACCGCGGCGGTCATTTTGACTTTCCCGCTGGGCAGGCGGGCGACCGCCAAAAGGCCGCCCGCCCGCCCAGCGGGAAAGCCCCAGCAACGATGAAGCCGGCGGAGTTGCTGGTGTGCGACGGGTGCAGTGGCACCCGTTGCGATTTTCAGTGTCTGCTTTGCAGACACTGAAAATCTTAATGGGGCCCTGTTAGGGGGCCCCTGCAGTGCCCATGCCAGTGTAAACCGCCAGGAACAGGCTGGCGGGAAGGGGGACGGAATCCCCATGGCGGCGCTGCATGCAGCGCCGCCATGGAGGATTCCCTGGGGCAGGGGAAAACCGGCGGGAAACCGCCGGTTTCCCTTTTCTGACCGCGGCTTTACCGCCGCGGTCAGAATTGCCCCTGAAGCACCGCCAGCCTGTTGGCAGTGCTTCCTCCGTCCCCGGCCCTGGCGGTCATGGCGGAATGACCCCCTTTATGTCTGTTCTTTCCCAAATGGTTCAGTAAGGCAATTGTGTCATACCTGCAGTCATCTTTTGTTCTGGACGCAATCAACAAATCATCAATATACTGCACTAGTGTCAAACTGAAAGGCAGTTCTAATGATTCCAAATCCTTCTTCAATATCTGATTGAAGATGGAAGGTGACTCAGAAAACCCTTGAGGAATTCTGCACCATCTGTACACCTTGTCCAGGAATTTGAAACTGAAGAGAAATTGGCTATCCTCATGAAGAGGCACCGAAAAGAATGCTTGAGACAAGTCTACAACGGTGAACCACTCTGCATCACACGGAACCTGAAACATGATCACAGCTGGGTTTGGCACTATGGGGCAACATTTCACCACTATCTCATTTATTTTCCTCAAGTCTTGCACAATTTCAAACTTTCCTACAAGTCTTTTTCAGACCCATTATTGGTAAATTACACGGGCTACTCAGCACTTCTTTCAGAATCCCTTGCTTCACAAAGTCCGCAATTATCTGCGCTACTTGAATGAGGACATCTTGTGCCATGTGGTACTGCGGTACCTGGGAAAACACATTTGGCTTCACCTCTACTTTAACCAGTTCTACTCCTTTTATTAGTCCCACTTCCTTTCCTGTCAGGTCCCACACTTTCTCTGTCACTGTTCCCTGCAACTCAGGTGGTAAGTCAGTCACTGTAAGCATCGGGAATAGGGTTATCAAAGGATATTCCTCATTTGCGGTCTCCGTCTCTAACTCTGGAAACTGACCATCGTCCCCTTCATCATCACTGTTTGTCTGCACCTCAATCCCTTCATTGGAACAGGTAATCGAACATCTTGTTTTGCACAGTAAGTCTCTTCCCAGTAAGGATACAGGACTCGAGTCACAAACTACAAATTTGTGTAATCCCTGGAAGTTACCAATCTCAACTTGGACCGGATCTGTAATCGGATTTGTCAGGAACTGATTTGCTACGCCTACCACCCTTATGGTACGCCCCGAAAGTGGTAATTTCGGAACCTCTGCACTTCTAACTGTAGAGCGTGTAGCTCCTGTATCAACTAGAAACGAAACCTTATGACCCATCACCTTTCCCTCTACATAGGATCCCCTCTGGTCTACTTCTAGGGACGCTGCAAGCCTTCACTCCTCACTGCCTGAACAATCATCCGACCATTCATTGTTTATTCCATCCTCACCACGCAATGGGAACTGTTGTACTGTGTTATTTTGACTCATTGTTTGACCTGTGACCTGTTGAGGAAGCATCACCTGTTGCTGTCCCATTGGAGCTAATGGTATCTGCATTTGCTGTCTAGGTACCATGGGAATCTCCTGTTGTGCCTGCTGCATTTGTGCTGGTTGAACACGTGGCATTTGCATCTGTTGCACAGGTTGGAGACCCTGCATCTGCACCATGTTATTCTGAAAATTTGGATTTTGGCCCCTCATTTTTGGACCCCTCACATTTTGAAATATACTGACATCATTGCTTTGTTGAACAACACCATCCTGCACCACCATTAGGCATTCCCGCTTCCAATGCCCAAGCCCCCGCACGCGTGACATGGTGACACCTTTTTCATCCCCTTTACATCATTTTGAACCACAACAGTATTCAAGTCTGGACCACGGCTCACAAAACCTCCTCGTCCTCGACCTCTTGGTTGTGCCTGAAACATCCCATTCCCCTGCGGCTGTTGCTGTACCACCTGCTGTATTCAGTTCCCCTGCATCCCTGCTTGCGCTGCCTTAAGCTGCATCTCCATCACCTTCTCTTTCAACTTTCTCTGTTTCAACTCAATCTCGTCACTACAGTATTTCGCATACTGCAACACCTCATCAATCGGCTTTGCTTGCCAACAGATCAAATGATTCTTAATCATCTGGCTAATTTCTGGTCTCAGCCCTTCAACAAACCAAAACACAAGATGATTCATGTCTTTCGGCTCAATTACCTCAGTACTACACTAGTGTTTGAATGCTTTCAACAAGCTCTCATAGTAAGCATGAATCGATTCTTTGGCCACCTGTGATGTTCGATCGATTTTCTGCCAATCAGTTACTTTCGGCGACACTTTCTGCTTCAAAAACTCAATCACTTTATGATAATACCTCATCACTTCTGCGGATGGTGCTCCAGTAACCTTATCCCTTGCCGGCTCCTCTGTCGGCCAATCTATGCCCCTCTTGCACTCAAGCCATAAATCAGGTGGGACTATAATCTCAAACAGGGTATTCAAGTCCTCCCAGAGACATTTCGCAAGCTTCACAAATCTGTCCGTCTGCTGGTACCACTCTATCGGCTTTTCTCTCAACCTGGGATAATCATTTGTGAATGACAGGATGTCACCCCTAGACCACGGTACATGGACTAGAACCCCTCCGGCTGTCTCTCTCATTGGTAACATTTTTATTGTCCCTGCGTCCGGTGCAGCTTTAGCCTGCTTTGGTTCTGGACCATCACCTTTCTCTTTATCTCTCTTCTTTGCCCATCTGCCTTCCCATTTCTCTAAGGCTCCCCAAATTTGAGAACTCTGCAGTATTTCTTTGAGGTGTGCCTTCATTCCAGTAGACCTCATGTGCTCGAAATCTTTAGGCTCGAAGTCTAATCTGTAGCTTCTTTTCAAATGTTTAGTACTCTCAATGTCTATGTTGTATTTATCCGCCAGGTTTGCCAAACTCTGATGCACCTTGCTCACTTCTCTAGTTATTTTGGGGCACAGATACCTCAATTCTGCTTCCGTGTATGACTCTACTCTGTTCACCCCCATTGTTCCTTCCACTAGTTCCATGGCTTCTACACCCAGTCTCCCAAAATTCAGGTATTCTTCCCTTTGAACCTCTCTGTGGTCACTGCAGTAGCCTGCGGAGTGTTGAGTTTGTCTAACCACTCGTTCAATTGTTGCGCTGTTAAGCCCTGCAACGAAATATTTCCAGACTGCACCATTGGTGTTTGTGTCGTATTTGTACTCATTACCTGTGGAGTTAGTGTTCCCAGCCCTTCTTGTCTCATTGTCTCCAAAGGAACCCCAATCGGACTAAAGTCTAACAGGGATTTAGACCTTTCGACTGTCTGTTCTCCATGCAAGTATACTGTGGACCCTCCTTTTATTGCCTCTTGGGTCATTACTCCCTGATCACATACGCCAGGTTTACCTTGCGCATACAGCGGTACTGGTGGACCAACAGTAATTAGCAATGATATGGCGGCTGGTGTCTGACCAAGTCCCAAACCCTGTGGAGCATTAACTCCCGTAGCTTGATTCATCATGGGTGCTGTAGGTACTGACTGCGGTCCTGCAGCTGAAGTGTAACTCGGAACCAGCTGTTGCTGCGGCTAGGGCAGCAATTGTGGAGTTGGTTCAATCTGCACTAACTTTGATCTTGTGTATACCGGATCAGGCGGCACCATCAGACTCGTAGTTGTTTCCAATACTGGAACATCAGGATAAATCCTTTGAATCTGTGGTGGCTGCAACTGTATCTGTGTGTCTGGCGCAGTGGGTACTCTGACACCATTCTGTATCAAAACTGTATCACTTGTCTGCACTGTATTTGAGATACCCTTATTTTGTGCTGGGTCTTCAGAACCCACACTAGTGCTCTTTACGTTATCATTTATGGCATATGGTGGCGGGCGATCATGTAACAATTGATTAAGAAACTCTTCATCGTCTGAATCATCTGCGTCTGCCCAAGACCTCTGAGTCTCCTTTGGTTTATTAGAACACCTGTCTGTCTTACAAGTAGCCTTCTTTCCCTGTGTCTCGTTGTAAGGAAATGCCTCCTTGGCATGGTTGCCCCCTGACTTTTTGCCTTTGCTGATGCTATGTTTACAATTGAAAGTGTGCTGAGGCCTGCTAACCAGGCCCCAGCACCAGTGTTCTTTCCCTAACCTGTACTTTTGTATCCACAATTGGCAGACCCTGGCATCCAGATAAGTCCCTTGTAACTGGTACTTCTAGTACCAAGGGCCCTGATGCCAAGGAAGGTCTCTAAGGGCTGCAGCATGTCTTATGCCACCCTGGAGACCTATCACTCAGCACAGACACACTGCTTGCAGCTTGTGTGTGCTAGTGAGGACAAAATGAGTAAGTCGACATGGCACTCCCCTCAGGGTGCCATGCCAGCCTCTCACTGCCTATGCAGTATAGGTAAGCCACCCCTCTAGCAGGCCTTACAGCCCTAAGGCAGGGTGCACTATACCATAGGTGAGGGTACCAGTGCATGAGCATGGTACCCCTACAGTGTCTAAACAAAACCTTAGACATTGTAAGTGCAGGGTAGCCATAAGAGTATATGGTCTGGGAGTCTGTCAAACACGAACTCCACAGCACCATAATGGCTACACTGAAAACTGGGAAGTTTGGTATCAAACTTCTCAGCACAATAAATGCACACTGATACCAGTGTACATTTTATTGTAAAATACACCCCAGAGAGCACCTTAGAGGTGCCCCCTGAAACTTAACCGACTATCTGTGTAGGCTGACTAGTTTTAGCAGCCTGCCACAAACCGAGACATGTTGCTGGCCCCATGGGGAGAGTGCCTTTGTCACTCTGAGGCCAGTAACAAAGCCTGCACTGGGTGGAGATGCTAACACCTCCCCCAGGCAGGAATTGTCACACCTGGCGGTGAGCCTCAAAGGCTCACCTCCTTTGTGCCAACCCAGCAGGACACTCCAGCTAGTGGAGTTGCCCGCCCCCTCCGGCCAGGCCCCACTTTTGGCGGCAAGGCCGGAGAAAATAATGAGAAAAACAAGGAGGAGTCACTGGCCAGTCAGGACAGCCCCTAAGGTGTCCTGAGCTGAAGTGACTCTAACTTTTAGAAATCCTCCATCTTGCAGATGGAGGATTCCCCCAATAGGGTTAGGATTGTGACCCCCTCCCCTTGGGAGGAGGCACAAAGAGGGTGTACCCACCCTCAGGGCTAGTAGCCATTGGCTACTAACCCCCCAGACCTAAACACGCCCTTAAATTTAGTATTTAAGGGCTACCCTGAACCCTAGAAAATTAGATTCCTGCAACTACAAGAAGAAGGACTGCCTAGCTGAAAAACCCCTGCAGAGGAAGACCAGAAGACGACAACTGCCTTGGCTCCAGAAACTCACCGGCCTGTCTCCTGCCTTCCAAAGATCCTGCTCCAGCGACGCCTTCCAAAGGGACCAGCGACCTCGACATCCTCTGAGGACTGCCCCTGCTTCGAAAAGACCAGAAACTCCCGAGGACAGCGGACCTGCTCCAAGAAAAGCTGCAACTTTGTTTCCAGCAGCTTTAAAGAACCCTGCAAGCTCCCCGCAAGAAGCGTGAGACTTGCAACACTGCACCCGGCGACCCCGACTCGGCTGGTGGCGATCCAACACCTCAGGAGGGACCCCAGGACTACTCTAAGACTGTGAGTACCAAAACCTGTCCCCCCTGAGCCCCCACAGCGCCGCCTGCAGAGGGAATCCCGAGGCTTCCCCTGACCGCGACTCTTTGAATCCAAAGTCCCGACGCCTGGGAGAGACCCTGCACCCGCAGCCCCCAGGACCTGAAGGACCGGACTTTCACTGGAGAAGTGACCCCCAGGAGTCCCTCTCCCTTGCCCAAGTGGAGGTTTCCCCGAGGAATCCCCCCCTTGCCTGCCTGCAGCGCTGAAGAGATCCCGAGATCTCTCATAGACTAACATTGCGAACCCGACGCCTGTTTCTACACTGCACCCGGCCGCCCCCGCGCTGCTGAGGGTGAAATTTCTGTGTGGACTTGTGTCCCCCCCGGTGCCCTACAAAACCCCCCTGGTCTGCCCTCCGAAGACGCGGGTACTTACCTGCAAGCAGACCGGAACCGGGGCACCCCCTTCTCTCCATTCTAGCCTATGTGTTTTGGGCACCACTTTGAACTCTGCACCTGACCGGCCCTGAGCTGCTGGTGTGGTGACTTTGGGGTTGCTCTAAACCCCCAACGGTGGGCTACCTTGGATCAAGAACTAAGCCCTGTAAGTGTCTTACTTACCTGGTTAACCTAACAAATACTTACCTCCCCTAGGAACTGTGAAAATTGCACTGTGTCCACTTTTAAAACAGCTATTTGTGAATAACTTGAAAAGTATACATGCAATTTTGATGATTTGAAGTTCCTAAAGTACTTACCTGCAATACCTTTCGAATGAGATATTACATGTAGAATTTGAACCTGTGGTTCTTAAAATAAACTAAGAAAAGATATTTTTCTATACAAAAACCTATTGGCTGGATTTGTCTCTGAGTGTGTGTACCTCATTTATTGTCTATGTGTATGTACAACAAATGCTTAACACTACTCCTTGGATAAGCCTACTGCTCGACCACACTACCACAAAATAGAGCATTAGTATTATCTATTTTTACCACTATTTTACCTCTAAGGGGAACCCTTGGACTCTGTGCATGCTATTCCTTACTTTGAAATAGCACATACAGAGCCAACTTCCTACATTGGTGGATCAGCGGTGGGGTACAAGACTTTGCATTTGCTGGACTACTCAGCCAATACCTGATCACACGACAAATTCCAAAATTGTCATTAGAAATTCATTTTTGCAATTTGAAATTTTTCTAAATTCTTAAAAGTCCTGCTAGGGCCTTGTGTGTTAAGTCCCTGTTTAGCATTGTCTTTTAGAGTTTAAAAGTTTGTTAAAAGTTTGAAATTAGATTCTAGAAACAGTTTTAGATTCTTTAAAAAGTCTTCCAACTCTTAGCAAAATAATGTCTGATACAGAGATGAATGTGGTGGAACTCGACACCACACCTTACCTCCATCTTAAGATGAGGGAGCTAAGGTCTCTCTGTAATATCAAAAAAATAACCATTGGCTCAAGACCTACCAAAATTCAGCTCCAGGAGCTGTTGGCAGAGTTTGAAAAAGCCAACCCCTCTGATGATGACCTCACAGAGGAAGAAATTAGTGACTTGGAGGCCAATGTCCCTCCTCCAGTCCTAAATAGGGAGAACAGGACCCCTCAAGTCCTGTCTCCAACTGTGTTAGTCAGAAATAGTGAGTCCCTCACCGGAGGGTCCCACATTTCTGAAATCACTGAGGATGCTCTCAGTGAAGATGACCTCCTGTTAGCCAGGATGGCCAAAAGATTGGCTTTAGAGAGACAGCTCCTAGCCATAGAAAGGGAAAGACAAGAGATGGGCCTAGGACCCATCAATGGTGGCAGCAATATAAATAGGGTCAGAGATTCTCCTGACATGTTAAAAATCCCCAAAGGGATTGTGACAAAATTTGAAGATGGTGATGACATCACCAAGTGGTTCACAGCTTTTGAGAGGGCTTGTGTAACCAGAAAAGTGAACAGATCTCACTGGGGTGCTCTCCTTTGGGAAATGTTCACTGGAAAGTGTAGGGATAGACTCCTCACACTCTCTGGAAAAGATGCAGAATCTTATGACCTCATGAAGGGTACCCTGATTGAGGGCTTTGGATTCTCCACTGAGGAGTACAGGATTAGGTTCAGGGGGGCTCAAAAATCCTCGAGCCAGACCTGGGTTGACTTTGTTGACTACTCAGTGAAAACACTAGATGGTTGGATTCAAGGCAGTGGTGTAAGTAATTATGATGGGCTGTACAATTTATTTGTGAAAGAACACCTGTTAAGTAATTGTTTCAATGATAAACTGCATCAGCATCTGGTAGACCTAGGACCAATTTCTCCCCAAGAATTGGGAAAGAAGGCGGACCATTGGGTCAAGACAAGGGTGTCCAAGACTTCAACAGGGGGTGACCAAAAGAAAGGGGTCACAAAGACTCCCCAGGGGAAGGGTGATGAGACAACCAAAACTAAAAATAGTAAAGAGTCTTCTACAGGCCCCCAAAAACCTGCACAGGAGGGTGGGCCCAGAGCCTCTTCACAAAACAATGGGTACAAGGGTAAAAACTTTGATCCCAAAAAGGCCTGGTGTCATAGCTGTAAACAGCATGGACACCAAACTGGAGACAAGGCCTGTCCCAAGAAAGGTTCCACTCCAAACTCCCATCCAGGTAACACTGGTATGGCTAGTCTCCAAGTGGGATCAACAGTGTGCCCAGAGCAAATCAGGGTCCACACTGAAGCTACTCTAGTTTCTGAGGGTGGGGTGGATTTAGCCACACTAGCTGTCTGGCCGCCTAACATGCAAAAATACAGACAGCAACTCTTGATTAATGGGACTAGAATAGAGGGTCTGAGGGATACAGGTGCCAGTGTCACCATGGTGACAGAGAAACTGGTTTCCCCTGGCCAATACCTGACTGGAAAAACTTACACAGTCACCAACGCTGACAATCAGAGGAAAGTACATCCCATGGCAATGGTTACTTTAGAATGGGGAGGGGTCAATGGCCTGAAACAGGTGGTGGTCTCCTCAAATATCCCAGTGGACTGTCTGCTTGGAAATGACCTGGAGTCCTCAGCATGGGCTGAGGTAGAACTAAAAACCCATGCAGCAATGCTGGGTATCCCTGAACTGGTGTGTGTGAAAACAAGAGCACAATGCAAGGCACAGGGTGAAAAAGTAGAGCTGGAGTCTGGAAAAATGGCCCAGCCTACCAAGAGAACAGGAAAGTCAGTTGGGAAACCAACTGCAACACAGCAAAAGAAAGGGAACCTCTCTTCTCAGGAAGAAGTTCTGCCCTCTGAGGGAACTGAGCCTTTGGAGCTTGAACCTTACCAGGTTGAGCTCTTAGGCCCAGGGGGACCCTCAAGGGAAGAGCTGTGTAAGGGACAAGAAACCTGTCCCTCTCTTGAAGGTCTTAGGCAGCAAGCTGCTGAAGAGTCCAAAGGCAAGAAAAATGGAACACATAGGGTCTATTGGGAAGATGGACTCCTGTACACTGAGGCCAGAGACCCCAAACCTGGTGCCACTAGGAGAGTGGTAGTGCCTCAGCTGTTCAGGAAGTTCATCCTAACATTGGCCCATGACATTCCCCTTGCTGGACATTTGGGACAAACCAAGACGTGGGAGAGGTTAGTCAACCACTTCTACTGGCCCAATATGTCCAACATGGTTAAGGAGTTTTGCCTCTCCTGCCCCACCTGTCAAGCCAGTGGTAAGACAGGTGGGCATCCAAAGGCCCCCCTCATTCCACTTCCAGTGGTGGGGGTGCCCTTTGAAAGAGTGGGTGTGGACATAGTTGGTCCACTAGAACCTCCCACAGCCTCAGGAAATATGTATATCCTGGTAGTAGTGGATCATGCTACCAGGTACCCTGAAGCTATTCCCCTTAGGTCGACTACTGCCCCTGCAGTAGCCAAGGCCCTCATTGGTATCTTTACCAGAGTGGGTTTCCCTAAGGAGGTGGTGTCTGACAGAGGTACCAACTTCATGTCAGCATACCTAAAGCACATGTGGAATGAGTGTGGAGTGACTTATAAATTCACTACACCTTACCATCCACAAACTAATGGCTTAGTTGAGAGATTCAACAAGACATTAAAGGGCATGATCATGGGGCTCCCAGAAAAACTCAAAAGGAGATGGGATGTCCTCCTGCCATGTCTGCTTTTCGCTTACAGGGAGGTACCACAGAAGGGAGTAGGGTTCTCACCCTTTGAACTTCTGTTTGGTCATCCTGTAAGGGGACCACTTGCCCTTGTTAAAGAAGGCTGGGAGAGACCTCTCCATGAGCCTAAACAGGACATAGTGGACTATGTACTTGGCCTTCGCTCTAGAATGGCAGAGTACATGGAAAAGGCAACCAAAAACCTTGAGGCCAGCCAACAGCTCCAGAAGTTTTGGTATGACCAAAAGGCTGCACTGGTTGAGTTCCAACCAGGGCAGAAAGTCTGGGTTCTGGAGCCTGTGGCTCCCAGGGCACTCCAGGACAAATGGAGTGGCCCTTACCCAGTACTAGAAAGGAAGAGTCAGGTCACCTACCTGGTGGACCTGGGCACAAGCAGGAGCCCCAAGAGGGTGATCCATGTAAACCGCCTTAAGCTCTTCCACGACAGGGCTGATGTCAATCTGTTGATGGTAACAGATGAGGATCAGGAGGCAGAGAGTGAACCTCTCCCTGATCTTCTGTCATCAGACCCAAAAGATGGCACAGTAGATGGAGTGATCTACTCAGACACCCTCTCTGGCCAACAGCAAGCTGATTGTAGGAGAGTCCTACAACAGTTTCCTGAACTCTTCTCCTTAACCCCTGGTCAGACACACCTGTGTACCCATGATGTGGACACAGGAGATAGCATGCCTGTCAAGAACAAAATCTTTAGACAATCTGACCATGTTAAGGAAAGCATCAAGGTGGAAGTCCACAAGATGCTGGAATTGGGAGTAATTGAGCGCTCTGACAGCCCCTGGGCTAGCCCAGTGGTCTTAGTCCCCAAACCTCACACCAAAGATGGGAAGAAAGAGATGAGGTTTTGTGTGGACTACAGAGGGCTCAATTCTGTCACCAAGACAGATGCTCATCCAATTCCAAGAGCTGATGAGCTCATAGATAAATTAGGTGCTGCCAAATTCTTAAGTACCTTTGACTTAACAGCAGGGTACTGGCAAATAAAAATGGCACCTGGAGCAAAAGAGAAAACAGCATTCTCCACACCTGATGGGCATTATCAGTTTACTGTTATGCCCTTTGGTTTAAAGAATGCCCCTGCCACCTTCCAAAGGTTGGTGAATCAAGTCCTTGCTGGCTTGGAGTCCTTTAGCACAGCTTATCTTGATGATATTGCTGTCTTTAGCTCCACCTGGCAGGATCACCTGGTCCACCTGAGGAAGGTTTTGAAGGCTCTGCAATCTGCAGGCCTCTCTATCAAGGCATCCAAATGCCAGATAGGGCAGGGAACTGTGGTTTACTTGGGCCACCTTGTAGGTGGAGGCCAAGTTCAGCCACTCCAACCCAAGATCCAGACTATTCTGGACTGGGTAGCTCCAAAAACCCAGACTCAAGTCAGGGCATTCCTTGGCTTGACTGGGTATTACAGGAGGTTTGTGAAGGGATATGGATCCATTGTGACAGCCCTCACTGAACTAACCTCCAAGAAAATGCCCAAAAAAGTGAACTGGACTGTGGAATGCCAACAGGCCTTTGACACCCTGAAACAGGCAATGTGCTCAGCACCAGTTCTCAAAGCTCCAGATTATTCTAAGCAGTTCATTGTGCAGACTGATGCCTCTGAACATGGGATAGGGGCAGTTTTGTCCCAAACAAATGATGATGGCCTTGACCAGCCTGTTGCTTTCATTAGCAGGAGGTTACTCCCCAGGGAGCAGCGTTGGAGTGCCATTGAGAGGGAGGCCTTTGCTGTGGTTTGGTCCCTGAAGAAGCTGAGACCATACCTCTTTGGGACTCACTTCCTAGTTCAAACTGACCACAGACCTCTCAAATGGCTGATGCAAATGAAAGGTGAAAATCCTAAACTGTTGAGGTGGTCCATCTCCCTACAGGGAATGGACTTTATAGAGGAACACAGACCTGGGACTGCCCATGCCAATGCAGATGGCCTTTCCAGGTTCTTCCACTTAGAAAATGAAGACTCTCTTGGGAAAGGTTAGTCTCATCCTCTTTCGTTTGGGGGGGGGTTGTGTAAGGAAATGCCTCCTTGGCATGGTTGCCCCCTGACTTTTTGCCTTTGCTGATGCTATGTTTACAATTGAAAGTGTGCTGAGGCCTGCTAACCAGGCCCCAGCACCAGTGTTCTTTCCCTAACCTGTACTTTTGTATCCACAATTGGCAGACCCTGGCATCCAGATAAGTCCCTTGTAACTGGTACTTCTAGTACCAAGGGCCCTGATGCCAAGGAAGGTCTCTAAGGGCTGCAGCATGTCTTATGCCACCCTGGAGACCTCTCACTCAGCACAGACACACTGCTTGCAGCTTGTGTGTGCTAGTGAGGACAAAACGAGTAAGTCGACATGGCACTCCCCTCAGGGTGCCATGCCAGCCTCTCACTGCCTATGCAGTATAGGTAAGCCACCCCTCTAGCAGGCCTTACAGCCCTAAGGCAGGGTGCACTATACCATAGGTGAGGGTACCAGTGCATGAGCATGGTACCCCTACAGTGTCTAAACAAAACCTTAGACATTGTAAGTGCAGGGTAGCCATAAGAGTATATGGTCTGGGAGTCTGTCAAACACGAACTCCACAGCACCATAATGGCTACACTGAAAACTGGGAAGTTTGGTATCAAACTTCTCAGCACAATAAATGCACACTGATACCAGTGTACATTTTATTGTAAAATACACCCCAGAGAGCACCTTAGAGGTGCCCCCTGAAACTTAACCGACTATCTGTGTAGGCTGACTAGTTTTAGCAGCCTGCCACAAACCGAGACATGTTGCTGGCCCCATGGGGAGAGTGCCTTTGTCACTCTGAGGCCAGTAACAAAGCCTGCACTGGGTGGAGATGCTAACACCTCCCCCAGGCAGGAATTGTCACACCTGGCGGTGAGCCTCAAAGGCTCACCTCCTTTGTGCCAACCCAGCAGGACACTCCAGCTAGTGGAGTTGCCCGCCCCCTCCGGCCAGGCCCCACTTTTGGCGGCAAGGCCGGAGAAAATAATGAGAAAAACAAGGAGGAGTCACTGGCCAGTCAGGACAGCCCCTAAGGTGTCCTGAGCTGAAGTGACTCTAACTTTTAGAAATCCTCCATCTTGCAGATGGAGGATTCCCCCAATAGGGTTAGGATTGTGACCCCCTCCCCTTGGGAGGAGGCACAAAGAGGGTGTACCCACCCTCAGGGCTAGTAGCCATTGGCTACTAACCCCCCAGACCTAAACACGCCCTTAAATTTAGTATTTAAGGGCTACCCTGAACCCTAGAAAATTAGATTCCTGCAACTACAAGAAGAAGGACTGCCTAGCTGAAAAACCCCTGCAGAGGAAGACCAGAAGACGACAACTGCCTTGGCTCCAGAAACTCACCGGCCTGTCTCCTGCCTTCCAAAGATCCTGCTCCAGCGACGCCTTCCAAAGGGACCAGCGACCTCGACATCCTCTGAGGACTGCCCCTGCTTCGAAAAGACCAGAAACTCCCGAGGACAGCGGACCTGCTCCAAGAAAAGCTGCAACTTTGTTTCCAGCAGCTTTAAAGAACCCTGCAAGCTCCCCGCAAGAAGCGTGAGACTTGCAACACTGCACCCGGCGACCCCGACTCGGCTGGTGGCGATCCAACACCTCAGGAGGGACCCCAGGACTACTCTAAGACTGTGAGTACCAAAACCTGTCCCCCCTGAGCCCCCACAGCGCCGCCTGCAGAGGGAATCCCGAGGCTTCCCCTGACCGCGACTCTTTGAATCCAAAGTCCCGACGCCTGGGAGAGACCCTGCACCCGCAGCCCCCAGGACCTGAAGGACCGGACTTTCACTGGAGAAGTGACCCCCAGGAGTCCCTCTCCCTTGCCCAAGTGGAGGTTTCCCCGAGGAATCCCCCCCTTGCCTGCCTGCAGCGCTGAAGAGATCCCGAGATCTCTCATAGACTAACATTGCGAACCCGACGCCTGTTTCTACACTGCACCCGGCCGCCCCCGCGCTGCTGAGGGTGAAATTTCTGTGTGGACTTGTGTCCCCCCCGGTGCCCTACAAAACCCCCCTGGTCTGCCCTCCGAAGACGCGGGTACTTACCTGCAAGCAGACCGGAACCGGGGCACCCCCTTCTCTCCATTCTAGCCTATGTGTTTTGGGCACCACTTTGAACTCTGCACCTGACCGGCCCTGAGCTGCTGGTGTGGTGACTTTGGGGTTGCTCTAAACCCCCAACGGTGGGCTACCTTGGATCAAGAACTAAGCCCTGTAAGTGTCTTACTTACCTGGTTAACCTAACAAATACTTACCTCCCCTAGGAACTGTGAAAATTGCACTAAGTGTCCACTTTTAAAACAGCTATTTGTGAATAACTTGAAAAGTATACATGCAATTTTGATGATTTGAAGTTCCTAAAGTACTTACCTGCAATACCTTTCGAATGAGATATTACATGTAGAATTTGAACCCGTGGTTCTTAAAATAAACTAAGAAAAGATATTTTTCTATACAAAAACCTATTGGCTGGATTTGTCTCTGAGTGTGTGTACCTCATTTATTGTCTATGTGTATGTACAACAAATGCTTAACACTACTCCTTGGATAAGCCTACTGCTCGACCACACTACCACAAAATAGAGCATTAGTATTATCTATTTTTACCACTATTTTACCTCTAAGGGGAACCCTTGGACTCTGTGCATGCTATTCCTTACTTTGAAATAGCACATACAGAGCCAACTTCCTACACTCGTCTTCTTGTGTTATTGCCGGAAACATTTTAAGTCCGTCAACTACTCCCCTTCTCCACATCCTGCTCTTGTTATACCATCTAGCCTCAGCTAAAGTCTTTTCTGCTCTTTTCATTCTTCTTTCAAATTTCTGCTGTCTCTGTCGTATGGCCATCAAATCCCAGATTGATAATGAGCTGGTCTCGGAGGTGGTTTTTGTACACTTAACATCATTCGCAAATTTTCCAAAATTCTTACATCAAACGTCCTATATTCCGGAAACGCTAAACATCCTTCCTTCTCTGTCAAACTGCACCATTGTTTTAACCAAAGACATGGCGCGACTCCCTTTTCCTCCATTACAATATAAGCTGGAGTACCCTCAGGCGGTGTAGGCTCCCCCACACTTGCTGTAATATATGTATCTCCCCTCAAAGCACTCTTTAGAGCCTTGAAAAACTTCATTTTTGCATCTTTTATTCTGCTTTAGAATCAAATCAGGAAGTGACTTTAATTCCCAGAACACTCTTCACCCACCTTTCTCAACCTATTGCCTCTCACGGACGGCTGCCAATCCGTGCGCGACCCCTCTCAGCAACTGACCTATCCCAGTGCGGCTCAAATGACGTCACACTCACACACACTGCAGCTGACAAAGTCTTGCAGCTTGTCCTCCTCACACAAAACTAATGCAATATATTGCGAGCACCTTTAACAACAAAACCGAAAATTTGCCGGTTTACTACAGGAAGGGTAACACAATCGCTTCAGAACTTTACAGAGATTTCACTTGAAGCCTCAGCTGCTACTCTCTCCTTCTCCGCTCCCGCACTCGCAATCAGAATTCGACCCGCAAATCCGACTCTCGACTTGTCAATGGTTTGTTCTAGTGCACTTTAGAACTTGCCAAATCTCCATCGAAGTTTTCACTCACACAATTTGACTCAAACTCGACTTGTCAACCATGCCCGATTGACCTATTAAACCGCACAAATTACAACATAAACCCAAGTGTCTCCTACACTTGTCAATATACTCCGGAGTCTTAGACCACGACGGGTTCGTACATCACCAACAACCACGTGGATAATTTTTTAGCACAAAGCGCCACATTCACATGAAGTTCGCCGACTTCCCTACTCTCATACTGCGGAGTACGCCCACTCCTACTAAAACAACTTTACCTGACCTGAATCCACACAAACTTCACAAAACACCTGCAATATGCATAAGCTGAGCAAGCACAAATTCTACACCACACATGCTAAAACGCCGAGAACATACCCAACTTACTTAGGCGAGCTCCGAGATTCCGGGAAAGTCATGGGGAATTTAGAAACGCATCATACCTCCAATTTGCATTATTTCGAAAAACACTTTTAAACAATGGTCCTTCGTCCTAGGGCCCCAAAGGGCCTAAACCGTCGCCCTGCTACCAGAACTGCTAACGCGTCCCTTTATGACTAATTTACTCACTCTGGGACTTGATTTAGGACAATGAATCTTTTGACCCTGATTGAAGACACCTTAGGACGAGATACCTAATCAGCATGTCAATCAATATATCAATAACGTCATCAATATTTACCATAATAAGACAATTCAGATTAGTCAAAGACATTAATAAAACTCAGAAACCACTATGACCTTGCAGTCATGAATAACCACACCAGTTTAGTACTATTATATGAAGTTTATTCCCTATTGATTACAATTCTACTAGTAAGTTTATTAATCTCAAAACAAAGAAACACATTAGCATAGTCACAATATGGCAACTCTGATAAGATTTCATCAAGGCAAGAATCACGAATATTAGAATATAGCACGTCGTCAACATAGTTTATTCTTAGCAGAGTATCATTATCACGTTATTCAAAAAAGCATAGATTCAGTCATTTGTCTATTTCCGTTAGTTTAGTGAACCCCTCAACTAACCTCGAATTAGCATTGGCATGCTGGGCTTCATGCAAAACAATTTAGCAACATCAATTTAGAAAACATCTAACTAGGGTCTCTGTCAAAAGAAGCAGTTGGTGCCTAGAAAGGAAAAGCAAACAGACAATTACAATTTCATTGTCACATAGTTACCCTCCGTATTGGTTCAGCATACAGGTTCGCTCTTCGTCTTCAGGACATCAGTTGATTCACCATCAGCCAGGAATTCAGCAGTCGGGTAAAAGGGCACTTCCCTCATAAGGAGGTAAAGTGTAAACGGGCAATATAAGGGCAAGGATGGTTTGAAGAACCAAACAGCAAAGTCTCTATGCAGAGTAACAAAGGGGGTCATTACAACCCTGGCGGACGGTGTTAAAGCTGCGGTAATACCGCAAACAGGCCGGCGGAGAAAAAAAGTGAATTATGACTGTGGCGGAAACCGCCAACATAGACAGCCACTTTAACACTCCGACCGCCACGGCGGTACAGACAAGCAGTGCGGCGGTCACCACCAACAGACAGGCGGGAGACAAAGTACCGCCCACAGTATCACAACCTACCAATCCGCCACCTTTTCCGGGGCGGATTCACTGTGGATAAAAACATGGTGGAAACAGCTTTTGCAATGGGAAAACGCTCACCTTAACACACTCCACGAGGAAGGAGGGCACCATGGAGCCCGAACTCCAAATACTCCCTGCGCTTGTCTTCCTGCTCCTCTACGAACATCAGCAACGGCAGCGCCGAAGACAACGGTGAGTACTGCACCTACGACATAGGGGAGGGGGGAGGCAAAAGTCAGGGACACACACACGCAACACCCCCACCCCGAACCTGACCCACTACAACACACACACCAATGCATATCCAAACATCACAGTAACAACCCCCAACCCTCCCGGAAGAATGCAAAGAAAAAATTGAATCAGTATAACTATTGTAATTAATAAAAATACAGTAAGCTCATATATACAGAAATATATACACATTCCAAATATATACATCACGATTAGTAGTGCAGGTGTGCACAATTCAATGTCCGTGGACCACTGGGCCCAAAAAGCATGGGCGAGGCCCACACACGATACCTGTCCAGAAACAGAGAGAACACTGCAGGGGCATCAGATAGAAATACAACAGGCACCTCAGGGGGAAAGGAAGGGGGGGCACCTCAGCCGGATGAGTGCAAAGCCAGATCCACGACGGGGCTCCATGCCCATTGATGTATCCTGGGGAGTGCAAAGCCACAGTCTCACAAGTCCCTACAGTGGGTGGGTTGCCCACTGTACCATCCTGGGGAGTGCAAAGCCACAGTCTCTCAAGTCTCTACAGTGGGTGGTTTGCCCACTGGACCATCCTGGGGAGTGCAAAGCCACAGTCTCTCAAGTCTCTACAGTGGGTGGTTTGCCCACTGGACCATCCTGGGGAGTGCAAAACCACAGTCTCTCAAGTCTCTACAGTGGGTGGTTTGCCCACTGGACCATCCTGGGGAGTGCAAAGCCAGTCTCTCAAGTCTCTACAGTGGGTGGTTTGCCCACTGTACCATCCTGGGAGTGCAAAGCCACAGTCTCTCAAGTCTCTACAGTGGGTAGATTGCCCACTGATCAATCCTGGGGAGTGCAAAGCCACAGTCTCTCAAGTCTCTACAGTGGGTCGGTTGCCCACTGATCAATCCTGGGGAGTGCAAAGCCACAGTCTCCCAAGTCCCTACAGTGGGTGGTTTGCCCACTGTACCATCCTGGGGAGTGCAAAGCCACAGTCTCTCAAGTGGATAACAGTCTCCACTGGTTCTGGAGGGGGACTGGTGCCCAGAGTGCTTCATCCTGTGAAGGATTCAGGTAGTGGATGCAGTTCTCCACTGGTTCTGGAGGGGGACTGGTGCCCAGAGTGCTTCATCCTGTGAAGGACAGAGGTAGTGGATGCAATTCTCCACTGGTTCTGGAGGGGGACTGGTGCCCAGAATGCTTCATCTTGTGAAGGATTCAGGTAGTGGATGCAGTTCTCCACTGGTTCTGGAGGGGGACTGGTGCCCAGAGTGCTTCATCCTGTGAAGGACAGAGGTAGTGGATGCAGTTCTCCACTGGTTCTGGAGGGGGACTGGTGCCCAGAGTGCTTCATCCTGTGAAGGACAGAGGTAGTGGATGCAGTTCTCCACTGGTTCTGGAGGGGGATTGGTGCCCAGAGTGCTTCATCCTGTGAAGGATTCAGGTAGTGGATGCAGTTCTCCACTGGTTCTGGAGGGGGACTGGTGCCCAGAGTGCATCACGCTCCTCGTGACGGTCCCAGTTCCGTCACTGTCCCAGCCGCACATGGGCTAACGATGCTTGAGTTGGCGGCGCTTGCCCTGTTCAGCGGTGCTTGCCATGGCGGTCTTTGCCCTGTTCAGCGGTGCTTGACTTTGCCGTTTCTGACCTGTTCAGCGGTGCTTGCCATGGCGGTCTTTGCCCTGTTCAGCGGTGCTTGACTTTGCCGTTTCTGACCTGTTCAGCCGTGCATGCCCCGTTCAGCAGTGCTTGCCATGGTGGTCTTTGCCCTGTTCAGCGGTGCTTGACTTTGCCGTTTCTGACCTGTTCAGCGGTGCATGCCCTGTTCAGCAGTGCTTGCCATGGCGGTCTTTGCCCTGTTCAGCGGTGCTTGAATTTGCTGTCTGTGACCTGTGCTGCGGTGTGTGGCGTGACGGTCCCTCAGTGCCCAGCGGGGCTGTGGGTGCTGGGGCCCTCCAGGGCACTGACACTGGCGGTGGTCTCCGGACCAGTGACGATAGAGCTGCCTTCCAGGGCACTGACGCTGGCGGTGGACTCCGGACCAGTGACGATAGTGCTGCCCTCCAGGGCACTGACTCTGGCGGTGGTCTCCGGACCAGTGACGATAGTGCTGCCCTCCAGGGCACTGACTCTGGCGGTGGTCTCCAGACCAGTGACGATACTGCAGCCCTCCAGGGCACTGACTCTGGCGGTGGTCTCCGGACCAGTGACGATGGGGCTGGCGGTGGCGTCCTGGCCAGCGGGGAGGATGGTGGCCTTCTCCGCCGTGCTGCTCTTACCAGACTTTGGAGACTTCTTCTGCCCCTTCACCACCTTGGGAGGGGTCACAGCTGACTCGACACTCCCCCCGGGACCCTTGTGGGCGGCTTTGCCAGCAGGAGTCTTCACCCTCTCCCGTTGGGCACTATCCAACTTCTGGTGCTTTACAGGGGGTGGACTGGCAGTGCTTTGGCTCCGTGTCACACTGGCTGCCCTGGTGGCCAGTGCACTCCACATACCTCTAACACACACCACTGGTACCGGGCTTTTTTTGGCTGAGGTGCTAGTACGGGACCTACGAATTGGAGGGGTGGGGGTGGTGGGACAGAGGTCAAGGTTGCTCAGGAAAAGTTTCTGACGAACACTGGGACGGGTAGCTGGAGGGGGTCTGGGAGTGGAGGAAGAGGAGGTGGTTGTAGGAGGTGTAACTTTAGATGATTTGGGTGCAGGTGCAGGTTCTGGAGGCTGTCGTGAGGTGGATGGATGTTGGGTGTGTGGGTGTCCGCGTTTGTGTACTTTGGGAGGGGGTGTCACAGACACACTGGGAGAGGACACAGGGGACGTGTAAATGGTAGTGGGGGTGGTGAGTGCAGGTGAGCGGGGTGTGGTGCTGGGTGTTCTGGTGCGAGTCCTAGTGGCTTTAGTGGTAGTGCATGCAGGTGAGAGTGTAGACGAGAATGGGAGGGAGGAGGGAGACGACGAGAAGGGGGACACAGTGGAGGCAGTGGATGTTGCTGTGTCTGTAGGTGGGTGATGCTTGTGTGAGTGCCTGTGGGATGTGTGGTGCCTATGTTTGCCTGAGCTGCCCCTGTGTGTTGAGGTGTGTGCAGGCTGGTCTGATGGTGTGCTTGGGATAGGCTGGGGTACAGGGGATTGGGTCTGTGTGGAGGAAGTTGGAGGGGGGAGGCTAGACACAGGGACAATGGCTGCCATCAGTGCTGAGGCCAGAGATTGCAGGGTTCGATGATGGGCAGCCTGACCAGAATGAATGCCCTCCAGGAATGCATTAGTGTGTTTCAACTCCCTTTCTACACTCTGGATGGCATTCACAATGGTAGACTGCCCAACAGTGAGTGACCTGAGGAGGTCAATGGCCTCCTCACTGAGGGCAGCAGGGGTGACAGGGGCAGGGGCTGAGGTGCCTGGGGCGAAGGTGATGCCCACCCTACTGGATGAGCGGGCACGGAGCGAAGGCTGAGGGGCTGCTGAGAGGGCGGTGCTGGTAGGGGGGGTGGCGGCTGTACCTGTAGAAGTGGGGGGCACAGATGGTGCCGCCACCACAAGGGAGCTCCCATCGGAGGACGAGTCTGTGTCGCTGTTTGCTGATCCGGTGACCGACGTGAAGCTCCCCTCGCCCTCCGTCCCACTGGTGTATTCTGTGTCCGTGGTGTGGCCCTCCATGGCCATGTGGGATGCATCCCCCAATGCTCCGGTGCCACTGTACCTCCGCCTGATGATGCTGATGCACAAAAGAACAGGGAGAGCACAAAAAGGGGTCGGGAAACAGAAGAAAGACAGGTTGAGTGCATGGCTTACCGCTACCGTTGGTCGACAATACAGACACAGCAGCACACTGCACTACGCCGTGCTCTTGGCCTCTACAGATGCAGTTCCTGGGATATGGCCTACATGGCTATGAGTGTCATCTACCCACATAGATGACACAGGGGCATGTATAACTGTACTTGGCACTCTACAGAGGTTGGGTGGAGTGGCACATGACCTGGATTCCGGAGGGGCCTAGCCTACGGAACTCGCCTTGGCCTAGGGAAACCCACAACCCTCCTCCCCCACCCAGACCACTCCACTGCGCACAAAGTCATAAGAATGTGAGTGTACTCACCCCCTTGTGTCTGCTGTGATGCCCTCAAACGCCCATCCAACTCAGGGTAGGCCACCGCCAGGATCCGGAACATCAGGGGGGTCATGGTTCGACGGGCACCCCTCCCACGTTGGGAGGCCATCCCCAGCTGAGCCTCCGCCGTCTTCTTGCTCCAGCGGCGAATGTCCTCCCATCTTTTACGGCAGTGGGTGCTCCGTCTCTGGTGGACCCCCAGGGTCCGGACGTCCTTGGCGATGGCACGCCAAATATCCTTCTTCTGGTGGGCGCTGACCTACATGACATGTACAGGGGAAGAAGAGAAGTCATTAGCAACAGCACCGTCGAAGTGAGTGGCCCACATCCCTGCCCTTGCCATGTGGCACATGCAATCACACTTCTACATGCTCGCAGGACTCTGCCCCCTTCCTACTGACATCCAGCCCTCTCCACCCAGGCATAGCCCATACAACGTGCTCCCTGTGTACTTACCTGTGGACTGGAGGACCGTAGAGTAGCGTGTACTGGGGGAGGACCCCGTCCACGAGCCTCTCCAACTCCTGTGCAGTGAAGGCAGGGGCCCTTTCCCCAGACGCACCAGCCATTGTCTCTTCCAGACTGAGGTCACAGCAGCACTTGCAGTGTAGGTCCTCTCCTGTCGCAGATCAGGTATCGAGTGATTGAACAGCTAGAAAATGGCGGTCACGTCCACGGCGGTGACGTCCGCGGCGGTGCGTATCATCACCGCCGGTGCACTTCGTCATTGGCTCCTGGGACCCATAGGGTCCAATGTTAACCAATGCAGCATTGCGCCGTGGTCTACGACCGCCTACTACGACGGTGTACAACGCCAGCGCAGTTACCTCACATCCCATTGTCCCACTTTAGAGGTCAGGCAGCCGCCATTTCAGGGGCCCACATGGCTTAATTTACAACTGCGTCACACATACCTAGGCCTACACGCAACACACATACAGGAAGGATATTGTATTTAGTGTTGTGTTCTGTGTAGCTGTGGGTACATACCTCAGAATTTGTTGACTCTGTGGTCGCTGTTGTCCTTCCTAGGCACCGTCAGCTGGGACATGTGAGGAGATGGCGGAATCCTCCGGTGTACCGACCGCTGGTGGACCTGTTGACAATGGAGGAGCGACATTTAATCATCACCTACAGATTTGACCGTGCCACAATCCAGGAACTGTGTACCCAGTTGGAGCCTGACCTGATGTCACCAATCTGCCATCCCACAGGAATCCCCCTCAAGTGCAGGTGCTATCAGTGCTCCATTTCCTAGCAAGTGGGTCATTTCAGACAACAGTGGCCATGGCATCAGGGATGTCCCAGCCTATGTTTTCCAACGTGTTGTCCAGAGTGTTGTCTGCCCTGCTGAAACACGTGAGGAGCTACATCGTTTTCCCTCAGGTGGAGGATTTGGCTACAGTGAAAGGTGACTTCTATGCCCTGGGACATATCCCTAACATCATAGGTGCCATTGATGGGACCCATGTGGCTTTGGTCCCCCCCCCACAGGAGTGAACAGGTGTACAGGAACCAGAAGAGTTATCATTCGATGAATGTACAGATGGTATGTTTGGCAGACCAGTACATCTCGCAGGTAAATGCTATGTTCCCTGGCTCAGTGCATGACGCCTACATCCTGTGGAATAGCAGCATCCCGTATGTGATGGGTCAACTCCAGAGGCACCGTGTGTGGCTATTAGGGGACTCTGGTTACCCCAACCTGTCATGGCTACTGACCCCAGTGAGGAATCCCAGGACCAGGGCAGAGGAACGCTACAATGAGGCCCATGGGCGGACTAGGAGGGTGATCGATCGCACCTTCGGCCTCCTTAAGGCCAGGTTCAGGTGCCTCCATATGACAGGTGGTTCCCTATTCTACTCACCAAGGAAGGTGTGCCAGATCATCATCACCTGCTCGATGCTTCACAATCTTGCTTTGTGATGCCAGGTGCCTTTTCTGCAGGAGGATGGTCCAGATGACGGTGTTGTGGCAGCTGTGGAGCCTGTGGACAGTGATGAGGAGGAAGCAGAGGAAGAAGACATTGATAACAGGGACTCTGTCATACAGCAATATTTCCAGTGACACACAGGTGAGAAATTTTTTTTTACTATTACATTCACTTTCACACTTCTACCTCTATCCTGTCTGTCAATTTGAAGTAGTATCTGCTAACTGGGTGATACATTTCCATTACGGTTTCACAGGTGTGGTTACCAACGTGTGTCATCTGCTTGCATCCTTCATGGACTTGTGATGTGCGACATAGGTATGTTGACATTACTATTGAGAACGGATTTTGTCACTGTCATAGCTAATACACATTTTCAAAATCACAGGCTGACTCCATATTGTTTTGTGGTTCAAGGGTGTTTATTGAAGTGCTAATTATTGGAGGGGGTGGCAAAATGGTGATGGCTGATGGTGGAGGAATGTCCATGGCAGAGTCCAGTCTACTAGTCTCACAGGTGCATTGCCCATATGGGCATAGGAAGTGGAGCTGGGGCAGTTCCAATCTGGACAGGGTTACAAAGTGGGACAGTGGGAGGACAATCAGGGTGGTTTCATTTCCTGGCGGGGTCTTGCCATCTTGCTCTGTCCTGTTCCTGGATCTCAGGGACCGCTTGCGGGGTGGTTCTCTGTCTGCAGGGGGTGGGGTGCTGGTGTGGTGGTCCTGTGGCGGGGCGTCCTGTCCACTAGCGCCGGCGGAGGTGGTGGGCAGTTCATCATCCATGCTAGTGTCAGGGGCTCCTTGGAGTGCCACGGTGTCCCTCATGGTCTTTTGTATGTCCTTCAGCACCCCTACGATGGTGCCCAGGGCGGAGCTGATGGTTCTGAGATCCTCCCTGAACCCCAAATACTGTTCGTCCTGCATGCGCTGGGTCTCCTGAAACTTGGCCAGGACCGTTGCCATCGTCTCCTGGGAGAGGTGGTATGCTCCCATGATGGAGGAGAGGGCCTCGTGGAGAGTGGGTTCCCTTGGCCTGTCCGCCCCCTGTCGCACGGCAGCCCTCCCAGTTCCCCTGTGTTCCTGTGCCTCCGTCCCCTGGACCGTGTGCCCACTACCACTGCCTCCAGGTCCCTGTTGTTGTTGGGGTGGTGGGTTATCCTGGGTTCCCTGTAGTGGTGGACACACAGCCGACTGACGTGTCCTGGGTACGGAGGTATGGGCCCGCTGGGTGGGTGCTGTGCTGGTGTTACCAGAGGGTGGAAGGTCAGTGTTGGGCTGTGCCTGTGCGAGGGAACCGACTGTCCCGAGGCCCACGATGGTCCAGGCTGGTCATCTGGATCCAGTTGGCCAGAGCTGCTGTCATCACTGTGGGTCTCTTCTGGGGGTGGAGTGGAGATGTCTGGACCCTCCTGTCTGGTGACGTTAGGTAGTGGTCCTGCAGGCGTATAAAAGCATGATTATTGCATCTGTGTGTGTCATGGTGTGCAATGGGTGGGTGTTCGTGTACCCCAGTGCAAGCATTCCTGTGTGGGGGCTTGTGTGATGATGGTTCGGGGGGTGTTATGGGTATGTGCAGTGGGCATGTGTAGTATTGTGTTTATTTCTAGAACTATATTGTAGGTAGTGTTTTGTTGTAGTATTTCTATGTTTTAGGGGTATCTGTATTGTGTGGGATTTATTTGGTATATTCCAGCTTCACCTGCGGCATTTAGTATCTCCCTCAGCTGGTCAGCATTCCGTGCTGGACAGTTGAAGGTACTGGAGGTTTTATTGAAGGCTGGAGTTCCTGTTATTTTACTTGAGAAACTTGTACTGAATAAAAGGCTGTTATCAACATCATCTGCGTGGACCTGTTCCCATCAACATACTTGATACTACAGCATGCTTTAGTGATGGGTGTCCATGTTTAGTTGTGTCATGCAGGGCTTGGTGTTGGGATGGGTGGTTTGTGTTATAAGTACATTAGTGAAGAGTTGGAGTGATAGGGGAGGGGGTGCGGGTGGGGGTGTTAATTAGCATGCAGGTAGGGTGGGGGATATGATAGTTAAGATTTGACTTACCAGTGATTCCTCCACCGACTCCTCCGAGGCCCTCAGGATGCATAATGGTCAAGACCTGCTCCTCCCATGTTGTTAGTTGTGGGGGAGGAGGTGAGGGTCCGCCGCCAGTCCTCTGAATCGCGATGTTGTGCCTGGAGACCACTGAACGCACCTTCCCCCGTAGGTCGTTCCACCTCTTCCTGAAGTCCTCCCTATTTCTTGGGTGCTGTCCCACTGCATTTACCCTGTCGACGATTCTTCGCCATAGCTCCATCTTCCTGGCTATAGAGGTGTGCTGCACCTGTGATCCAAATAGCTGTGGCTCTACCCGTACGATTTCCTCCACCATGACCCTGGGCTCCTCCTCGGAAAACCAGGGGTGTCTTTGGCGTGCCATGGGGTGGTGTAGGTGATGTGTGGGGTGGTGTATGTGGTGATGCGTGTGGTGATGTGTAGTGGTGTGTGGAATTTTGTGCGTGGATGTTGTGTGGGTGATGGTGTTTTGTGCCTCTGTGTGGTGGGGTTCTCTATTGCTGTGCTCTCTCTCTGTCGCCTTCGTCTCTGATTTTGGGTCGTAGGGGTTTGTGGGTGATGTGGGTGTGTGTTTTATATTGTGTTGGGTGTGTGGGAGTGTTGTTTGTATGTGTATCAGGTGTGTGTATTTTGAATTGTCCAATGTGGCGGTGTTTTGGAGATGTGTGAGTATTTTGAGCGCGGCGGTGTGTACCGCCAATGGAATACCGCGGTTGAAAGACCGCTGCGTGGATTCGTGGGTCATGATAGCATGGGTGTGTTTCTGTTGGCGTGACGGTGGAGGTTTTGTTTTCGCCAGTTTATCACTGACCTTTGGTGTGGCGGACTTGTGTGGGTGTCTGAATTTCGGCGGATTCCGAGATGTGGGTCATAATAGCTGTGGCGGAATTCCACGGCCGCGGCGGTGTATTGGCGGTCTTCTGCACGGCGATAAGCGGCTTTTACCACCAATGTTGTAATGACCCCCAAAGTGTCTGGGTCATAGCAAGTCGCAATAGCATCTCCCTAACTAACTCATTTCCTTGTGTCAAGGGTTTTTATCCCTTTTCTGTTGTACAATCCCCTAAGTTTTAATTGGTTGGGGTCAGCACCCCACTATCCCCCTCCAATAGGGTTTCAATGACTTCATTAAATTTGTCACCCCATAACAGTTCTCACGTAGTTTATTGGTCCTTATGATTGACGTCTTCAGCGGGTAGAATGTCCGGTATGATTTCATACTCTCGTGGTCATCTTTGCATCTTCAGTCAGTGGTTCCATTGTCTGTACCGGTTCAGGCGACCTTGTACCTGCGAGTAGGCTACAGTTACATTCAGCAAGAATGTTTCACTAAGCAAGTCGAATTTCATGAGAACGGATCTACTACAGTTACATTCATTTTCTAGCTTTGGAAAAATACAAGTTCATGTCCTTCAGCAAGTCAGCACACTGCACGTTAGAAAAGCACATTTAATATGAAACCGGGCAGCTAGGCCTCGACTCATGCTAACTAAGGCCTAATGATTTATTAGCAGAACTTTAACATATAACCTTTTATTATTAGTGCAAATCATACTTCAACATAACATTTCATCATTATTAATAAGTTTCATTAGTCATTGTATATATTGACGGCCACTCCCCGTGGGCACATTTCAAGCGCACGTTTTAGCAAAATACATTAATACATTTTCTATGTGGCATTATTATACATTAGTTCATAAACATTTTATGTTAATTTCTAAGTGAATAAGCTGCACTCTCTCACTTGTAACACACAGTACCTGGGATGCACCAAAAATAATGACGCACAGGGGCTGAAGATGAGGAGATGCGTTAGAAAATAAGTCACGGCGTCGGATTTTCCAGCTGGGCACAGATAATGTGTTGTTTCTTTCCATGCTGCAAGGTGATGCATTGATTTCCAGGAGAACAGCCTTGGTTCCTCACTGTGATGCAGGGATATCGAAGGCCTACCTTAGGGGTGACTTGTATGTAGAATAAGGGGCTTTTGAGGCTTGGCAAGTAGTTTTAAATGCCAAGTCGAAGTGGCAGTGAAACTGCACACACAGGCCTTGCAATGGCAGGCCTAAGACATGGTTAAGGGGCTACTCATGTGGGTGGCACAATCAGTGCTGCAGGCCCACTAATAGCATTTAATTTATAGGATTCGGGCACCTCTGGTGCACTTTACTAGGGGCTTACAAGTAATTGAAATATGCCAGTTGAGTATGAGCTAATATTACCATGTTTTAGAGAGAGAGCACATGCACTTTAGCACTGGTTAGCAGTGGTAAAGTGTCCTGAGTCCTAAAGCCAACAAAAAGGAGGTCAGAAAAGGAGGAGGAGGAAGACAAACATTTTGGGTGACCTTTCAGAGAGGGCCATTTTCCAACAATGAGGAAGCAGAAGAAAGGATAGGAAAGGGGATTTCATATAGTTGGTAATAGCAGGTTGCACTTCCTTTAGTTTCTTCTTCCTCTTCTTGGAAGAGAAATGATAAAGGTGACCACCCGCAGACGTCACACATTTGTCCCTTGAAATTCACTAAAAGGAAGGTGAGGAGACACAAAGCATCATGAAAGGTTACAAAGATGGCAGAGACAAAGAAGAAATACCCAAGAGAGGAAAAGCAAACAAGCTGCAGAAAAAACAATAAAAATACACAAGCAAAATTATTTTAAAAATGAAACAATTTGTAACACAAGAGCTTTAACTAGAACTCAGAAGAAAGGAATAGCAAAACTTCTAACTCTATAATTCTAACTAGAACATGGATAGCTGAAACAAGGAAAAGAGGTGCAGTGAGTAATGAAGACAGATTATGAAAGGTTAAGATACATCGAGTGTCAGTATTTGAGCCCTTATAGAAGGCACCTGGGCAGAGCTCTCTTCCAAATACTCAAAAAAAGTGAAACCTCCATTTTGTATTTGTAAGATATACAAAATAACATTATATGTCATGTTCTTAAAAAGTATATTGTTTTGTCTCCTCTGACCTCTAAATGTACCAGACCTATAAATACACAAGTTGTAAACCTCTTTCCCATTTTCCATTGTTGAAAGAAGTGTTGCCTCAAGATGTAGTAGTGTAACTCTTTTCCCAAAAGGCTATTGTTTGTTAACAGTGTTTCCATGGGGTATGTGGGATTGATGGATCCTGTTGCTCAAGGCAACTGAGTGAGGTTTGCAAAGACTAAGGGTTTCAGTACTTGTTTGCATAACAATGATATGAGTAAAGAAAACAGGAGAGGTATGGAGAGAATGAAAGGGAAGGCAAAGGAAAGGAGGCGGGCAAAATGATTTAAGGAATCAAAGGCACAATAATTGAGAATTTGACTAATGAGAATAAAAAAGTTCCTCATGAAGGGAGGAGGGAAAGGTAGGGGGAAACAAGTGAAAAAGAGGGTTTGAGGTACACAGAGCTGGTTAGTAAGGCAGAGGTATAACTCTGTACTGAAGCTGATACTAAAAACACGTCTTCATGGTACATGCGGATCAAAAAAAGATAGCAAGTTACTGCACCCCTTTTTGCTTTTTCATAATACTTGTTTCTGAAAACAATTTAAGGTAATTTAATCTCTAGCCTCTGAGTCTTTGTTTTATATTCCACTGCAGAAGGTTGGAAATGCTGTGATCTGCCCTGGCCTCATTGAAAATCAGGATAGCAGGTAAAAATCAGTAGTGAGTAGCGCTGCCAGAAAAGCAGCAACCTATCGCCTAACTCAAAAGCAGGCTAGTATGCTTTGACACTTTTTTAGGTTGAGTCTAGGAAGCGCATGCGCTGTCTCTGCGGGACATGCTGTTTTCAGTATAGGATGTTTAAGCAACGCCCACTCTTGCCATTTGTTTTTTGTTCTGCTTGTCTTAAATGCTTCACTTTTATTGGTGCATTGTCCTAAATGGCCCTCCTTTGCGCGCTAAGTTCCCACTCAGGGAGCATTCACTAAGAGAACATTTTTGTTGGCCATCACACTAAGTCATGCTTCCTCCAGTGTGTGATAGCCCCACCTCCCTCCTCCTGTCTAGTTGTTTTTCAGATGTCAGGAAGGCTCTCTCCCTTACTGACACTTTTTCATTTTTCTTTTCTTCGGCCTTTCCCATATGTGTTGTTTGCTCGCAGTAAATGCCTGATGCAGAAAACTAAGTGCCAGCCCTCAAAAATAAGTGCTGGTGCCCCGCACCGGAAACTGCCAGCTCAAATTAAGCATTGTATTATTCCCATAGTCTGTGTTTTTCTCATCGCCCTTTTCCTCATACCCCTGATCGTAATCCTTCTTAATCACCTTTTTTTGTCTATGCCCCACTCTCATCACCTCTCTTTCGCCCATCGGCATCCTACCACTCCTGAAAGCCAATGATCACTGTCACGCTCTGTTGTTAGCTTTCTCTGGCTTTCCACCTCGACCCACAATCTCTGCTGTTCTTTCTTTCTATCTTTCTCCTGCTTCTAACCAGCCTCACTCGTCTCCATGCCGATGTTTTTTCCTCCCATCCACTACATCGTTCTTTCTGTGACTTATCTCCTTCCACTTTCTCTCCTCATTCTAGCTCTTCAGTCTCAAGGTCTTCCCTCTCTCTCTCTCTCTCTCTTTTGCCAACTTCCTTCAGATCACCTAGTGCTGTCATCACCCTCTTTTCACTCTTCCTCTTCAACAACTGCCTTCGGACAGTATCCCATCATCAGCCTGCACCCACCAATCATCGGCCTCCTTCTACCTTCCTCTCCATCAATGTTCTCCTTCACCTTTTCTTATATTTTACTGTCAGCATTCAGCTGCATTTCACCATCATTTGCCTTCTTCTGAACGTCTCCTGGATTCGCCCCTTCTTCCTATTCCTCAGACCACTAGCACTCTAAAAACTATCAGCATTATAATCAGAAAGAAGAAAAGAGAATTTTATTCAATAATGATGAAGAAGAAAACTTTATTTTATTTATTGTCCATTTCCTCTCACTTTGGGCTGCATTTGCCCTGTTTCCGTCTTAATTTCCATCATCTCATTCTTTCTTCTTATCTTGTTGGCCCCATTACGTTTGTAGGCTTCATTGGCCTCCTTTCCCTTATCTTCTCACTTTTGCCTGCTACCCTTCAGTCTTTTTTCTCAGTCTTTTTTCTCAATCATCATCATCCCACTGTTTCTTTCTTAAACTCCTTCCTCTTCATAAATTTCCTTTCTGCTAATTATCGTCCTCTGCTTTTTTTGATTTCCTTTATCAATGCCCTCTTCCCAATTACCGTACCATTTTCCTCTTTATCTTCAGCGTCTTGATCCAGAATCTGTTTAATTTCCAGTAAGCATGCATTCTTGGGGTACAATTATTTATTCATTGCCCGCAGGCAATGTCATCTGTAACAACTGCCAGGCAATTATGTTTTGCACTTGGGAGTAGTTTGTGTTTAAGGGCTGTGTTTAAAAAAATATTCCAGTCGTCCTACTAGCCCTTTAGTTACATGCAGGGCCACTGGAATTATGTGGCACAAAGGACCAAAATATGCGGTAGGATTGACCAATTAATGTGGTAAATAAAGTCAAGTTATGCATTTACAATGCCAATAGCTCCAACTCAAATAAATGCGAGACTTATTGCAAATGCTTGTTTTATTATTCCTACTGAGTCAGTGACCTGCTGCTATGTCTCCTGCCATTACAGTTCTCATACCACCCTTTGGGGTTTCGTTTTATCCTCTGAAGAAGTAATATGCCCCTCCAGTGAGATCAACCACACTGAAAGCCTCAGAATTTCTAGTTTTTGTCCTGAGCTGTACCCTCAGGGCAGCACTTTCTCCAATTCAAAGTTACTACTTTTCAACCCTTCCTGAAAATACTTGTGAAATGTATAACATACATCTCCATTGATTTCAATGGGATCCCATCCAAAACAAGCGACCTAACCTTATTTGAAGACCGAAGGTGGCGAGTCATCGCTTTGGCTCCAGTTAGGTTATCACATACATTTAAGTTTACAGAATCGTTCCTATCAAATACGCACTATTGTAACGCCCTGCTAATTACAGGAAGGTAGCCTTGACCCTAGGTGTTTTCATCTTAAATTTTTAGATACGGCAGCCACTATTCACGGGTATATTGTACCCTTCCTACATTTGATGTATAACCAACTCTAGTTCGGGTCACAACAGCTGACCCAGCAAGGTAGTCCCGTTAAACTTCCGGCTACACCGACCGTACGTCGTTCCAACCCATGTATTTCCGGGTTGAACTGACAATAATAGCGTTACCGTACAGCGGCCGTTACTCGGTTCCTATCGCCGTAAATTCCATTGGTCCGTTGTCCCGCCAGTCAGCGCGCAGGAGAATTCGACTGGCTGCGTGCCTCACATCCCGTGGCCACTTCCTGCTCGCTGTTTGTGATTGGTCGCTGCCACCCTGCAGGGTCAGGATCCAACAGACTCTGCATTGTCCGGAGACCGACACGGACATGGGCACCCGGGACGACGAGTACGACTACCTGTTCAAAGGTGCGGTGACAGGGGGCGCTGGGGGGCAGAGATGCCCTTGAGAGGGATGCGAGGGGCCGGGGTAGCGGGTCCGCAGCCGCTGTGCCTCTGCGGCCAGCACCGGGAAGCGGGCGGAGGTGTGTGGAGAAGGGGGATGTACAGTCGCCCTGACAGAGCCATTGTAGACGAATGATTAAATCATCACTTTGGCTACAGGCATTCCACCCGGTCAGATTGAAAATGCTCTTTGTGCGGTGTCTTTTAAGAGGGCATTGTAAGGGGTGCAGACGGGGAAGGGGTTGCGGGTGGGGCCTAGGGTAGCATGGTCAATCGTGGGATCTGCAGCAGGACGATTATAGGGTCTGGGCAGGAGGCATGGGTACTGCAGAGGGAGGGTGTTGGTGGTGGAGGTTTTGTTGAATCTGTATTGCATCTTCATATGTCCATAGCGGGGCATCGTGGGTTTGCAGATGGGTATTCTGACGTCAGGAAACGTGCATCCTTGATTTTGTTGGGGTGCGTCTGTCAGCTTCCGCGGGACGGGGAGGATAAGAGAGGTCAACATCGGGGCGTCGCCTGATCAGCAACTGCGTCTGTTTGGTGTTTTTACAAAGTAGAAACAAGATGCCGGCTACTCCAGTGAATGAGATTGTGATGAACCCCCCCCCCCCCCCCCCCAAGGCCATGCTACGTAAAGGAATGATGACGGCTTCCTTGTGCTGAGAGATTTGGTATCTGTTAGTGGTTAGATACTCGGGATTTATGGACTTGTGAAGGCCTTCTTTAAGTTTTAGGAACATCAGAATGTCATCATCAGAGTTGGCATAACTGACAGTACCATTGACTCAGCGACAGTTTAGTCTCAGGTAAAGGCTACAGGAAATAAGTGTGTGTAAAGAGCACAAGGGAAACATGATGCACACCGATCCTAACATGAATGTGTTGCAGTAAAAGTTCTGTTTTGGAGGCATTTCATATATGTAGCTACGACCTTCATAGTCCTATGAGAATTGTCTTATTGACACTGTGTTTAAGTGGGGTTTCGTGATTACCTTAGTCTTTTGCCCACAGAACCTTCTGCTTTACATCTAGTAATGCAGATTCCGTGCCATGTTTTGAGAACTAGATTGTTGGAGGTTGAAAACCTACTAACACTCTACATATTGTGGAGATACCAGTTTTGTCAAAGTATGGGAGCCATGATATCATGTGGTACTTGTTTTCTTCCAGGTTTTTGCATTTGTATTTTTATGTAGAAATTATGTATCCACAATATACAGTCCCGGCCTTGGCAGCACGGCATGAGCTCAGTCGGGAATATGATGGCCTTGCATCCATGGTTACTTCTGTTTATAGCAGTGGTCTAAAAGGTTTGCAAACCGGGTGTTTAACCGAATCATCCAAAAGATAAGAGTGAATCTTAAAGTGTTTTTTTGGCCCATGCATCCTTCTTTTAGATAAAGACAATTTAAAAAATATTTGCAGTTGTCATAAATAGCATTCAGAGACATGAACATAGATTATAGAATACTGACAATTGCATAATGTTGAGATGTTTGAGGTTGTGCTCTTGGGTTTATAAGGATCTCATGGTGCATGTTCTTGTTTCAAACATTAGCTCTTCAGAATAGAGACATGACTTGCAAGTTATGCCATAGTCCCCCATTGCTTCACCAACTCTTGGGGGGGAAAATATGCCTTCTTCTTGAGGCTGTTTAGATCATCTGAAAACCGAGCACCTCATTGAAAGAGGTGGACTGGGTGATGTTTACGTTTTTGAATGTTAAAGGGGAAAAATAACTAGTCTGAAGTGTATTATGGCCAGGATTACTCCTGAGTCTAGAAGATTGTGATTATTGGGGCACCTTGTGTGGCGAACAAAGTAATTTGTAAATCGTAAGCAACCAATAAATGTCCAACTTTGAGTTAGTATGTTATTTTTTATGTTTGGTTAAATTGTGAAGGTTGGAACGTCTATTGGAATTGCATCTCTTTTAACCACAATTGTAGGTTTGATCGAGATGCCATGTAATCCATATCCTGGAGCATTTCCAGATTTCAACAAAAAAAAGCGTTTAGCTCAAACCGATAAAAAAAAATTGCTAGAAGGTAAACACATCGGATTAGCAGTGGCAGGAGCTCCACAAAAGCTCCTGATTACCTTTCAGTTGTTTAATCCTGTATTTGGGTATCATAAGGTGTTACTATCAACAAATGGTGGACTATCTGCAGCCTACTTGTTTATATATAATTCAAACATGATGGAAAGAATAGTTAATTGTTTGGATTGTAAATGTAGTTTAACTTTTAATAGAAATCATGCTTACCTCACAGACCAAATATTTAGCATCTATGTTTCCGGTATGATGATCTGTATATTAATCATGTATCCTGGTGAGACATGTTAAGTATGTAATGAACCATGCTGATCTGCTATCCACAAGGAAAGGGGTGTGTCCATTGGTCCTATACTGTGATCTCGGAATAAACCTGACATTTGAGTCCAGTTTTCTTATCTTTTGGGTCTGCATGAAATAAAACAAGAGCCACCATAGTTACATGAACCTTATATCTTTATGCTTGTTGCCTACTAAATTCAAAACTTCAAATATTTACCACAACATTGTTTTCTTCCAAAAGGTAGTAAAGGCAAAGATGGCAAAATCGCATTACCTTTGTTTTGGGAAGAAGATATTGGATGGAATCTTGAGATTGTGTTTAATCCTACCTATGATCTCTGTACCTTTTAGTATTTCAATAATATTATTGTGTGTTAACAATAGCTCTTTAATAATAGAATCAGGCTTTGATTACATAATATACTACACAATCTACCTTTTCCTTATCTCCTAAGAAACTCCTAAATTTCAGTTGTAGTCGTAAACAAAAGTTTTCCAGAGTTTATCTGTTCTTCTCAAATGGGTACACATCGGGGTATAGTGGATTTGTGGGAGTAGACGACAGCCGCTGGCAGTTACATTCAGGTCGCAAGGCACAGATTAGACCAATATTTTCCACTATCATATCAGAAGTCACTCTTCACCAATAACTGGACGGATTATTTAGGTTAAAAGCTTCTCTTTTGCCCTTATTTGAACTATGACTTCCAGCGGTGCCCTATTTCCAAACTCTCCAATACGACCTTGATTTCTTGTAAATTTCGCAAACACCACCTGCCACAGCAGCAAGAAAATATATATTAATTAAATAAAACACCAATCGTTAGTTTCCTTTTATCTTATTATCAGGCTCATTGTTGGTGGACTTAATGTATTGCTTTCAGGATTTATAAACTGTGGATTCTGCAAGCTTTCCACGGCTTCCCGACTTCGCTAACCTCACCAGCATCCAATTGAAAATATCTTTATTCAATTATAATCTAAATTACATTGCGAACCACCACTGGCATGCAATGCAACCAAGTAAACAAGGCAACAGTATGAGGTGACTAAGTGAGGCGAGAGACCATCATGACTGAGGGTGAAGTGGCTAATCAAAGCGAGCAGCCATTGTGTGGTCTTCCAGGCAGGCAGTGGTTAAAAGGCACCAAGGGCCTGCTGAGTCAGGCAGCAGCACAGTCAGTCCAAGGAGAGCTTCGTGTTGGTTGCAAGGTGTCTGGGAAGGTATCCAGATGCCCTTTGGACTCTCTCTTTTGGTTCACTTTTCAGTAGGAGTTTTAGAGGAATTCGGTTTCATCTGTATATCTTTTGTCCCCAGGGTTATTTCGAATGTATTTGGTGAGCTGCGTATACAGGGTGACACCGGGAAGCTCTTGGGTTCTGTGGCTCACCATTGCAACACATGCTCTGACCTGATATCAGTGCCTGACTCATGGGATTCGTGAGATAATCCGGCAGGGAGTAAACATTTCCTGTCGGGATGTGTGTTTTTTAACGATGGGGTGGAAGTTCGTTATCTTTCCATTGTGCAAAGCGGCCATGCGGTGCACTTTCAAAGCTTTCGAGAGCGCGGAAATGGAAACGCGAATTTAAAAGCAGTGGGGCCTTTGGAAGAGGAGGGGGACGATCAGAGTGACCCTCTAGGTTACAGAATAACACTGTCCCAGCCACCCCACGTTGAGTCGCTATTTCCTGAATTCTTTGTAATTGTACAGGTCAGACATCGGATAGCCATATTTCTCGTCTTTATTTCTCCCCAACTTCTGTCTGATTTGTGAGGGTGGACTTCCCTCTCAGTACCCACAGGTCTCTGCCACCTTGGTTTGTTCACCATAGTTGTTTCTTGGAATCCCTTTCTCCAAGGGTCACTGTTCTAGGTGTTCAATGACCCCAGTGCCCCAGGCGTTCTCTTGCGGAGCTCCCCGGATTGAATAGTGCAGAACGACAGACAGAACTAACAGGTAGACGGGTATGCAACACGAAAGGGAGGAATCAGCAGAGCAAAGCTGCTTGTGGTAAGTGAAGGATAGCTCTGCTTTCTGTCTGCCAAATAGGGTTAGCTCTACTGTCTGCCACAAGAGAGGAATAGTGTTGCTGTCTGTCAAGAGGCGGGCATCTTTACTGGGTGTGTTAAGGGGACGATAGCTCTGGTCTGCTATGATAGAGGAGTCAGTCTGCTGAGCATGCGATAGTTCTGCTGTCTGGCACAAGTGAGGAATAGCTTTGTTGTCTGGCAAGAGAGGTACAGCTGAACTGGCTGTTGTGAGTGAAAGGTAGCTGTGTTGTCTGCTGGGAGCGAGGGATCAGCCTGCGGATCAGGGGATAGCTTCCCTCTCTGGCACACAGGGACAGCTCAACTCGCTTGGAAGTGAAGGGCGGCTCTGCTGAGAATGAGAGAGTTCTGCTGTCTGGCACAAGTGAACAATCGCGTGGTCTGTCAGGCAAGAGTGGGACAGCTCTTCTGTCTGTGGTAACCGGGGCCTATCTCTATTATCTGCATATTGCAGAGCGATGCATAGCTCTGCATCCTGAAAAGTGATTGTTTGCAGTGTTCTTTGGCCAGGTGAGTGCCTTTTCACTTCCCCAGTGCTGCTTTGCTTCAAGAGCTCTGCCTAGGAAATCTGTAGGTATCCATAGACCTTCCTGCGTTCTCTCACTAATGAACATATAAAGCTTTTGTCTGGTGTAGAAGCACGGGAACAAATGCCAGAAACACTGCCCTTTCTATGTCTTAAAGTCAAATATGTTGTGTTTAATTTGGTCCTTTCTGCACACAGCAGAAAACAAGCCTACATGTACACGAATATCGAAACAAACGGTGTGTCTCTTTTATTGTTCGCTTCCCAGTTATGTTTTAAAATGGGTTTTCTGTTTGATTTCTGTACCCACAAAAGACCTCTGTGAGAACTTTTTTCTGTTGAGACAGCGCTGCAGATCATGGTTGTACATTGTGTAGTATATAAAACGTGTCTTACTGTGGGCCACTTTAGGATTCAAGACATCATCATAACAAACAAACACCCCAAATGTTTGGTGCTTATTCCAACTTTTTTTTATAAAAGACCTCTGCTTTTGGGAACATGGTCTGTGAGTAGAGGTGTAAGAAATGTTTTCAGTTTAGTTTTGCATAAATATGCTAGCAAAATTTCGTAAAAATTCAAAACAGGAATTTCAGCCTAAAATGAATCTTCATGCCCGTTTTTGATGCTAGGATGTATGACATGTTCAGAAAACACATGTCCGGCGACCAGCAGCCATTCGCGATCTTGTCTTTTGCGTTGCTCCTGTGCTAACCTGCTGCCATGGATACAGCGTAATTATGCCACATGGATTTGATGCAATTTGGAAAAATGTGTGTAACAAGCGTAACATAATACTTCAAAAATGTACACACGATTACAGTGAAGTAGCAGGAACTTTGTCCAGGCCTGATGTATATTTGAACTTGCATGGTTAGTGTAAGACTAAGATGGAACGATTTCCCATCCTGGTTACACTACATTTTAAAATAGAGGATTTTTGTTTCCTTCCAGTGATCAGACATTCCCCTCAGTCCACCACTATGAGATCTCTATACCCTCCCAATGCTTGTATGTCCCACCCAGCAGCTGAAAAAGTAGTTGGTTAACTTTTGCAGTGGACCGCACATCAGGGGGATACACTTTTATTTTAACTATAAACTGTTATTTGGTGAAATCTGGACATTATTCATACCGTTGCATTGTCAAGTCTGGTTTTATAGTGTGCATTGTTTGGCTCATTTTGTACAGTGCAGAGTTCGTATGCTTCGTAAGATATGATGCACTGTGAATACTCGTAGCTAGGTGCAGCATAGGGTTCACTGGACACATTACAAAGTCTTGGTTTAGAGGCTGGGAGGGCTTATTTCTATGGTTGTCTTCTTGATTGTGATAGAAACCAGTATGCATTTTATCTGTATTTGTGTGTGACTCCCATGCGTGAATCGTGTAGATGAGGTGCTTAGGTGAGTATGTGTGAATGTGAGGAATAGTGGTTGTGCAACTAAATGCAGGGCTGATGGATTCAAATTTTTCATAGCCTAATGTTCATTGTTGTATTGTTTTCTCTGTGTGACCTTTGTGTTGAAGGAGTGTCATATGTGGGTTATCTTGTGAAGTGTTTGAACTACATATTTTCTATTCATCTTGGTAAATGAATACAGGAATTGTATCTTATGTGTTATTTAGACAGTTTGGGTTCCCCTTTCTAGCTGTGATGTGTTAAGCAGAACTGCAATGAAGTGATGGTAAAAGTACAGCAAAGTGGTCAAAATAATCATTTTACAAGTAAAATGTGCATCGGTTCTGAGAAATCTTCCTTTTGGTTTGATTAAGTGCCAATGTGTACAGTGATGTGTTCTGGCACCCCGTTGTTGTTTGTTTTCACAGTGGTATATACATTTAGGCGTTATCAGGTCATCTCCACACACTACACCGAATGTACACCCGATTTAAGCGAATCAGAGCAAAGATAATCCTGACGACATACTTAAACCATTTGGACCTTTGGGTTAGACACATATCTTTTCCGCATTAAGTGAGGGAAAACAGATTCTGGTGATCGGAGGGACACATTACAACGTTCTCACTTCATTTGCCTCACAAGCCTGGTTCCCCCACTATGTTCACATCGTAAAAAGCAAGAAATCGATTTGTCATGTTTATGTAAATAGACCATTCATTGTTTCTTCAGATCGAATGCCATAGTCAAGGGTGGCAATCAACAAACATCCATGCTATAAAAAAATATATTTTGCAAACAGGCCTTAGTGATCGTGCATTTGCACTACAGAAATATAACCTATACGCAGGTCTGAGAAAAGCTCACTGACAGATGGCTTCAGTCGCAAAACTAAACCCGCACTAACTGGTCCAAACAACACTGATCAAATACAGGACTCACCCCAGCCCCAATAAGTCCTTCTGAAACGGAGGTCCTAGCAGTTTGCATCATTTGACTTCTGACTGCAATTTAGTCTGGAACCTACTCTATTATCATCTTCCATAAGATTATTTGGGGAACCTCCAGATAATAGAAACTGGGAGTTTAGTGCCCCAGACTCTGGTATATCTTTAAACCAGCATTAAGTGCAGAACCAGCAACTTCTAGTTCTGTAAGCCCTCAAAACTGTCTAAGTTCCCGTCCTGCTGATGACTGGCTAATGATGAGAGTCTCAATGAAGAACGAAAACTAGGTTACACCCTTCAAGCTGCTTGGACGTGTTCTGATTGATTCTGCCGCTGAGCTTTTTACACTTACTGTAGTGCCCTGCGGTGGCCCTGACATATGTCTTGCTTTGTTTAAATACCAAAGTAAAGACGCCAGTATGATTTGAGAACAGTGTGTCATGCCTTCAATGTACGTTAATAATGTATTCTCTTTTTCTACAGTTGTGTTAATTGGCGACTCTGGTGTCGGGAAGAGTAATCTCCTCTCACGGTTCACACGCAATGAATTCAATCTGGAAAGTAAAAGCACCATCGGTGTGGAATTTGCAACCAGGAGTATCCAGGTCGATGGAAAAACAATCAAAGCACAAATTTGGGACACTGCAGGGCAAGAAAGATACCGTGCTATAACTTCTGCGTGAGTAATGCTTCTGCCATTGGGTGTGAGACAAAGATTGTTTTTGCTTGCTTTACAAGATGGTCTTGATAACCAGAAGCACCGCCAGTAACGTATGACTTGGTTAAAGGCGGTATAGTTTTTTAGGTCGAGCATAGCAGCGCGACGGGATGGTATGTATCTGGGCTTTTAATTACGCCCATCACTGTCACTCGTTCATGTGCTTGCCCTTCAAAAATCCTTTGTTTTCGTTGGTAATTGCTTTACTTTTGTCCCTCCTTGGGGCGGTTTAGTTACCGCTGTGGCCATCGCCCCTGTCACATGGATAATTGCACTTTTGCCAATAACTTTGACTGAGAGCGAACTTCTTTTTCCTTTTTTGTCTGTCCCGCTCATGGCGGCCGTGGCACTTTGAATCTTCTATCTAATGTCAAATTGTTTTACTATTCATTTTCAAGTTATGTGGCAAGAAAAGTCTGGTTAGGAGTTTACAACGCTAAGGGCTTTAACTCGAGCAAACGCGAGACCTATTGCATTGCACATATTTGTTTAATCTTGCCTTGTGTTTTTTTTTTCATTTAGTTTAAATACTGGTCAAGTGGATGGCACTAGAAGTTAATTTCCCACTATCTTCTCGATACGGAGATTAGTTTTACCAACTACAGCAGGCATAGGAAGCGGTTCTATTCCATGGTTTTCCTTCATTCATTTTGTGCAGTCTGTATAGCACTCCAATTAGATCAGCACAATCACTGAACAGACAAGCTGGATGCAGATGTGGCGCATGCTCTTTTTGAAATGACGCAAAAGGATCGTTCCTCTCATCAAGTATCTCCGGCCGCCAGTGAGAGGGCGTTTTGGAGTGAGGTTAAAGAGACTGAGAGCTCCTTGTAACTTGTCCTTATGCCATCAAAATGATAGTCCCCTGACATTGAAAAGTAGAGCTCTGTGAATGAGGCTAATACTTTAAATTCGTGTTCTTCCTAATGTGAGGGGTCAGAACTAGTTTTAGTTTCCTGATTTGTGTGATTCATCTTGCTGAGCCTTTTCTAGTTTGTGTAATTTCATCAATAAACAGCAGTTCAACCCCTTTCTCAACATAATGCGTACGTTGATTCTTTAGTGTTCAGTACTATAATATTGTCTACGAAAGTCTCCTCTCATTAAATGCATACGTCAGGAATAGTCAATCAATTAATCAAAAAAAATTATAAAGTGTGCTACTCACCCGTGAGGGTCTTAAAGAGGGTGGGGGGGGGGGGGGGCAGGAGGGTCACTGTTTGAACAACCATGTTTTGAGGTTCTTTCTGAAGAGCAGGGGGTCTTTGGTTTTGCGGAGGTTGGTGGGGATGGAGTTTTGGGGGCGAGGTAGGAGAAAGACCTGCCTCCTTTGGTGGTGCGTTGGATGCAGGGGACTGTGGCTAGGGCGAGGATGGCTGATCGAGGTTGCAGGTGGAAATTCACTCTTTCGTTGAGGTATATCGGGCCGGTGTTGTGGAGGGATTTGTGTGCGTGGATGAGGATCTTGAATGTGATTCTCTTGTTTATGGGGAGCCAGTGAAGAGATTTGAGCTGTGGTGAGATTCGTTTGTGGCGGGGGAGGCCAAGGACGAGGCGTGCGGCTGTGTTCTGAATTCTCTGGAGTTTACGTGTGAGTTTGAGTGTGGTGCCGGTGTAGAGGGCGTTATGTAGTCTAGTCTGCTGCTGATGAGTGCATGGGTGACTGTCTTTCTGGTCTCTGGAGGAATCCATTTGAAGGATTTTTTTAGAGTGCGGAGTGTGTGGAAGCAAGAGGAGGTTACAGCATTGATTTGCTGTGTCATGGAGCGGGAGTGGTTCAGTATGATGCTGAGGTTGCGTGCGTGGTTTGCGGGGGTGGGTGCGAGTCCTAGGGCAGTGGGCCTCCAGGAGTTGTCCCATATGGTTTTGTTGAGGCCGAAGATGATGATCTCGGTTTTCGTTGGAGTTCAGCTTGAGATGGTTATTTGTCATCCAGTTGGCGGTGTCGAGGAGAGTTGCATGTAGGTTGGTTTTGGCGGTGGTGGGGTTGCGGGTGAGGGAGAGGATGAGTTGGGTGTCATCTGCGTAGGAGAGGATAGTGATTCCGTGTGATCGGAGGATGTTGGCTAGGGGGATCATGTAAATGTTGAGTGTGGGGTTGAGAGAGGACCCTTGGGGGACTCCACAGATGATCTTGGTGGTGTGGAGTGGAAAGGTGGGAGGCGGACTCTCTGGGTCCGGTCAGTGAGGATGGAGGTGAGCCAGTTTAAGGCTTTGTGGCGAATTCCTATGTTGTGGAGGAGTGTGCAGAGTGTTTGGTGGCAGACAGTGTCAAAGGCTGCGGAGAGGTCTAGGAGGATGAGTGTGACAGTCTCTCCTTTGTCGACTTTGGTCCTAATGTCGTCAGTACATGCGATGAGGGTGGTTTCCGTGCTGTGTTCTTGCGGAACCCGGATTGGGAGGGGTCAAGAGTGTTGTTTTCTTCGAGGTAGTGGGATAGGCGGGTGTTGACTAGTTTCTCGGCGACCTTGACGGGGAAAGGGAGGAGGGAGATGGGGCGATAGTTGGAGAGGATCTCTGGATCGGCTTTGTTTTTTTTTGTTTTTTAGGAGAGCAGTGATTTTCGTGTGCTACCAGGGGTCTGGGTAGGTGGCGGAGTCGAAGGAGGAGTTGATTATGTCGCGGAGTATGGGGCGATGGTTGGGCTGGCTTTGTTGTAGATGCGATGTGGAAAGGGGTCGGAGGGGGATCCGGAGTGGATGGAGTTCATGTTTTTTTCGGTTTCTTTGTGTGTGGTGGGGGCCCAGGTGGCGAGTGTGGTGGGGGGATCATGAGTGGGGGTTGAGTTGGGTGCGTGAGGGGTGTGTGTGGTGGGTGTGTCTGGTATGAAGCTGTTGTGGATGTCCAGGATTTTGTGGTAGAAGTGGTTGGAGAGGGCGTCACATAGGGGCTGTGTGTGTGAAGGGTCTGTGTTGCTGGCTTTGGGTTTGGCTAGTTCATTAATGATGGTGAAGAGTTCTTTGCTGTTTTGAGAGTTGTTGTTAAGGCGTGTCTTGTAGTGGTCTCTTTTGGCGGTGCGTATGAGTTGGTGATGGGTGCGAATGGTGGCTTTGAGGGTGGAGAAGTTGGTTGTAGAGGGTTCTTGTTGCCATATTTTCTCTGATTCGTGGCATTTGCGCTTGGAGTCTTGGAGTTCGGGGGTGAACCATGGGGCGTTCTTGATTTTTCGGGTGGCGATGTGTTTTCTGAGGGGGGCTTGTGTGTCTGCGCAGGTAGTGATCCATTTCGAGAGGTTGTGTGCTCCTGTGTTGGGGTCGTTGGTGTGTGGGGGTGGGGGGAGGGGGTTGTGAGCCAGTTGGGAGTTCAGGCGTTCTGTGGGGATCTTGTCCCACATGCGCTAGGGTGTGGTGTGTTGATGGTGGTGTGTGGGGGATTTGGGGAAGGAGAAGTGGACGCAGTGGTGGTCAGTCCAGAGGAGTTCGGTGGTGTGGGTGTAGGCTATGTGTTGGCTTGAGGTTAAAATTGCTTCGAGTGTGTGTCCTGCTGAGTGGGTGGGTGTAGTGACCAGTTGTTTGAGTCCGAGGTTGGTGAGGTTGTCTATGAGGGATGTAGAGTTGTGGTCTTGTAGGTTCATAGTAAATCACTCTCATGAAAAATAAAGCCCGATGCGCTTATTAACAGCTTTTTGTCCTGTCTGCAGGACTGAAGAAAGCGCATCACAAAATGAAATTACAAGGCAACAGTATGAAGAACCTTTCATGCAGGAACCTGTCGCTGGGCTTGTTTGCATGTCCTACCTTGTTTTCGTCCCATGAGTGGCATTGTTGATTTTTGTGCAGAGTTATTCCTCCTGTAACCAGGCACACATCGGGAGAATACACTGCTACACACTTTCAATAATGTGGTTTCTGAGTGTGTTGAGAGCCATAGCTGGAAGACGTTTTTACGTGCAGGTTTATTCCTATAGTATGGTATTGCAAAAGATAGTTGGTTTTCTAGTAAAGAACTGGAAACAGTCGTACTAGTCTCTAGTTTGTTTGCCACTTTTGCATTTAGTTGTTGCAGGAAATGGCTCTGAATTTAATCACCAACCCCCCCCCCCCCCTCCCCCCAAGTCTCCATAAAAATGTACGGTTAAAACCTGCACAAAAGAACTGTTGTTGAAAGGCACCTTGGGGCAATCTGGTGTCTGTCTGACAGTAAGATGTGGCTTATGTAATATGACTTGGTTCGGTGTGTTGTATTTTAAAGCCTTCCGCCATACACATATACATCAAGTGGCCGCTTAATGCTAGAAATTTAATTTGAGTCGCATCTGGGGCACAACACGAGCCACGAGTTAATGGAACTCAGAGTGGTCCTTAGTGTTAAGAAAGAAAATGGACGAGAATTCGATAGCTATGGTGCCGATATTTTCGGTAGCCAGATCACTTATCTTAGCTTGTCTTGGAGCGTGGTACTGTTTCATATCTATCTGATGTGCAAGTGGTTAATGTTTGAGCTTGTCAGTTAAAAAGGCGGTACCGTTGTGGACAGTCTCGGGGGTATCATTCTATACCTTAAAATTGAAAAGGCTAGATTGGGCGCTGCTGGAGAGCAGGACACATTGCTGAAGGGTGCTCTCACCGATTCATGCCTAGCACATTTACCAGTGCTCAGGATGTGTTAGGTGATATTAAAGGCAAATAGCTATCAATGAAATGTGAAGATTTTAACCAGCCCTACTTCGGTGGGGTGACGTTTTAAACAGTTGTGCTGAAGTGGCTGTTTTTTATTTGTCCATTTTGATCACAGGGTTATAACATTGTATATATGATGTATTTTTGTCAATGGCATTGTAAACAGATAAACTGGCATTTTGTCTAACATATTTCACACATTAGGAGTCGGTTCTTTGAAAACTGTCTATTGCAATATCCACGTGGTGTTTTGGAGTCAGGAAGCTATTAAATCCCTGAAAGGTGTGATAAGAAAATGGAGGACGTAGGCCCGAAAATAAGTAGCGTTCTTTAATCTAGTTTTGTTGTGCAAAGAGAGAGTATGGGAAAATGTGCCAGTTTCTGCTGTTACGAAACAGGCTCAAGGGGTTTACCCAATTGCTGGTTCCTGGAAAAAAAAAATATTTGATTTCAACTTCCTGAAATTATGAAACCATTCATGTGTAATCTCTAGCTCTTTTGAAGAATGGAGCTTCGTTTCTGTTTTTTAATCTTCCTGCTCTAGTTTTTTTTATTATTATTATTTTATAACAATGTACTAGATTATTTCATAAAAGTATCACAAGCTAACAATACTTTCTAAATTTAATTTCCCACCTTCCATCAGTTGGTTGAACCGACTGTGATGAGTAACCCTTATTTGTAAGTGGATCGCAGACTATGCTGAAAGGTCTAATGCTAAACTTGTGAAAATAGTACACAGACTTTCTTACAATCAAAACACATCAATGTAGTTTTCTGTTGGTTCAGTGAAGGTGGTTGTACGTATAATTACGTGTTTGTAGTATACTCTTGAACGAAACGTGCTCAGGCTGTGTTACAGGTTCCTATCTGGAGCAATGGAGTATGATGCATAATATGCCAGCAAAGTGGGTATAATATTGCTTCTCGGCCTTTTATCCAAGTTGATCTGTAGTGTCTGTTCAGTCTTTTAGTCCAGCTGTAGGCTTTCTTTATGGGGCTTTCTACTGGCAAAGTCAAGTTTTCTCTTTGCAGATAGTGATGGCCACCCCCTTTGCCCGGGTACCACATAACAGGTGCCGGGAACTGTTTATCCAGAGGCCAACGTGCTTTTGCGAGGCTGATAACAACCATGTGCAGAGATCTACACTTCATAGTGACCTTTTGGATACTTCTGCCTGGAGCCATCATCATTGCTCCGGTCTCTGAGAGCCTTAAGTGCCGCCCTTACAGCATCCGTGAGAAGTCTGTGGCAGTTTGTCTTCGCCACACCCTCGCTTGCCATGTCCATCCTCTACAACGAAGACAGATCTACACTTGCACACCTCAGGAAACTTCAATTGAATTCTCCAAATTCTGTTTGTTTTTTGTTTTTGTTGTGTGGTGTGTGTGGGTTATTTTTATTTTTTTTTTAAATTTCGGAGTATTCCACCCCCATTCTCTTATATTCAGAGGACTGACATGCGGCAGATTCTGCTTGTAATAGTACGAAATGTAGTCTCCGTTCTGAACCAACAAGTTTAATCTTTAGTTGTAAACACCGCTGGAAAAACAGATATTGGGGGTTATTCTAACTTTGGAGGAGTGTTAATCCGTCCCAAAAGTGACGGTAAAGTTACGGATATACCACCAGCCGTATTACGAGTTCCATAGGATATAATGGACTCGTAATACGGCTGGTGGTAAATCCGTCACTTTTGGGACGGATTAACACCTCCTCCAAAGTTAGAATAACCCCCATTGTGTGTTATTTAAGTGGAGACTAAGGCCAAGTTCCCTGTGTCCCTAAGTATCTACAATCAGTCCCATGAATATAGAGTGTCCCTTTTAATACTTCGTGACAGATGTAAGCCAGTCCCTTTCATGAGACGTGTCGCCTCAGGAGAACTATGCGTGGCAGCTACTCTGACTGCCCCAGGCTGTAACTCTGTTTCACAGTGGATTACCAGGCTATTACTGATGGACAAGCCCGTCTACCTCTTTCTTGTTTTTACCCATTTGTGCATCTTTCCTGTCTTTGTCATGCTTTTGATTTGGAAATCGTTCACTTGCATTAGTTGTTTCTGGTATCCTTCCTATTGAAAACCAACCTACCATGCTCGACTCTCTTCATATACCTGTCTTGCCAGGTGTGGTACAGATGTGAAAGTGATGGTTTCATGTATGGGTGTCCACCAAATCCCACTTTCTTGTCTCCTCTTTTAATGGCTCATATTCATTGTTTAATTGTCCACCTTGGTGGCTCTATTTCCTAGTAACCTATAAAATGTGAGAGCCATTTGTTCAGACCCCGTTTACTCTACTAGTCTTTTTTCCTCCTTCAAGTGTTATGAATAAATGTGGTGACCTGTTAAGATGCTCTGAATTACCAGTAGTTCTAATAGTGACGTCTGTACTGTGATTCCAGGTATTACCGTGGTGCAGTTGGAGCTCTGTTGGTTTATGACATAGCCAAGCACCTAACTTACGAGAATGTTGAACGCTGGTTAAAGGAGCTTCGTGATCACGCGGACAATAACATTGTCATAATGTTGGTGGGAAACAAAAGTGACCTGCGTCATTTGAGAGCTGTACCTACTGATGAGGCCCGGGCTTTTGCAGGTTTGAAGAACAGTTATTTTTAAACTGATTAATGAAGTAACTATGAAAAGTGGTATATCTGCCTTCCCCTTCCTAATTGGAGACCTTATTGTAAAATGGGAATACTGCTCAGTGGGCTTGTATTAATATATTTGGACTAATTGGAAAACTAGAATTCCTTGTACACGGCCATTTTTCAAGTGCAGATGTGAATACTTAACTTCTAAACAAACGGCAGAGCCTTCTCTGAATTAAATTTGCTTTGTGTCCATGATAATAATAAACGGATAAAATAAATATTCTGTTTCAGTTGCAACAGGGTAAAAATGGTAAGTTAAGTGCCAGCATTTTTGTCCATTGCAGTAGGCATTAGTAGGAAAGTAAACAGCCTGATTGTCATAGAAATGGGTGTTAGTTTGAATTGTACGATTTATGTGTGTTTACATTTTTTTTGCTGTTGACTTTGGTACAACAGGAGTATATTTTCTGGTGTCCACGTAGGACCCAAGTTTAAAAGTGGAAAATTAAGCTACCGGTCTACATTTCTCACCTATATTTGTTCTCCAATTCCTTCTTCTCTCCTTAACTTTTTTATCTATTTTTGTCCATTCTTCCTTACTTTCACTTTTCCTCTCCATTTGTTCCCTCTTCTTCAGTATATCCCCTTCCTACCTTCATTCATCCCTATCAAATATTTCCCATCCTTTATTCCTTTTCTCATCCCTTTTACACATCCTCCCTTCTTCACACTCTTGTGAGGCCACATTTCTTCTTGGCCACATTTTCTGTCCTCTCTCTTCTTTGTTCCTTACGTTATTCACAAAAGCTTTTCATGCTGTTCAACCAGAGAGGATGACTTTTTGGTGGGCAGTGTCTCTGAGTGCCCACTCTACTACTTGCGTGCCTCATGGTGAGCACAGTCCTGCCAAAACAATGGAGGAGGAAAGCCTCTGCAGCTTGGTTGTGGTCAAAGGTTTTTTGTTTGCTGACTAGGCGGGTACTCCCTCTGAACCACTTTCTGCTCTGAAAGGGGAAAAAGAGCAACCAGGAAAAAGATGAATGAGTGTGATAAATGGCACCCACAGCACAGCAAAAAAGGTTTTACTCCTCAGTATGTTCCCCGCCCTCCAAAGGAATCCATCATTACCAAGTCCCCTGTTTGGCACTAAAGGAGAAAGGAATGCTCCGGGGGTCATTGCAATGAGTCCTCTGCAAAGAGAAAAGAATGAGAGTAACCTAATCCTAGAATGTAATCAAGGCAAAAAATCTGCATCCAGGTGGGCAGTGGTGGTTGAGCCATAAAGCAAAAGAGTATATGGAGCAGGTGACTGTTTGATTCCCAAAGGAACCGGGCCTCCTAGGAGTTTTGTACCGTTTGCTTTACACTTGACCATTGTAACCGTCTGAAATAGGTTGGCTGGTACGTTTGGGAATGAGAGCCATACTTCTAGAAGATACTTTCACTCTCCAAATGGTTACCCTTACCACTTGCTTTGTGATATTCAGTCAGAGATGGTGAGCTTCTAAATGGGGTGACTCCCGAAAAAAGGGTGTCCGGTACATGTCCCAGTTTCAACAGCCACCCACCTCTATAATCACCTCTTGATGAAGTACATTTCCCCCTAAGATATGGTACTCTTACGTGAATGCACATCAGAAGCTTGTGGAAGTAACTCATAGAGTGTAGACTTTAACAACTCTTCTACAAGGAGGAGGACGCTTGGGTGGAAGAACATATTCATGGGCACTACATTATATGTTACTTTATACAGGACATCTAGTGACCTGCTTCTTTGATTTATGAAGGACTGCAGTTGACTCTTTGAATCTGTGAGCATCTCTTCTTTATCTTGCGTACAAGTATGAATTTAGGTCATGGAGGCTACATTGGAGTTGCTATAAATTTGATATACAGTCTATTCTGAATTGCCAGACTGGGTTGATATTATACAGAAAACCTATTGTAGTAGTCCGAATAAAACACCGCTTAGGCTAATTGATTGAAAATGTAAAATATTTACCTGATATATACTTTGATTAATCTGTTACTCAGTCTGACCATATTAAGACGCACACTGGAAGTCCTATGTTTGAACTGGAAGTTAGGCATTTAAACCTCAGGCAGTTGGGTGTGACTAGATTGTTATCCAAATTGTAATTCTGTTCCTTTGTTCTGTACCACAGAAAAAAATAACTTGTCATTTATTGAAACCTCGGCGCTGGATTCAACCAACGTGGAAGAAGCCTTTAAAAATATTCTGACAGGTATAACTATACTTTAATACATTTTTAAACATTGCTTAAGAACTAAATTACATGCTCTTGGGTTGAGGCAGGGATACAGGTGTTTTGAGTGAATTTTTAAGGAAAAATTTGAATATTTCAGGAAAAAAAAGTTTAATGTACACTTTATTCATACATTTTGCTAGTTTTTCTCCCAGAAACTTTTTACATGCATATTTTTTAACACATTCCACCATGCAGAAGGAACTCCAAGATCAAAACAATGCTTGGAGAAGGAAAACTGGTGATCGTTTATGAATTGCATAAGTCTGCTCTCAAAAGTGTGATCCAACAAAATTGTGGCTTCCCATCAAAATAATTAATGGAGAGACTTGTACGCCCTCCATCAAGAATGAAAATTAACTTTTTTTTCAGCATAGTGATGTGTGGTAAAGAACTTCACAAGTAAATCATTTGAACAGTCCCAAATACACGTTTTTTTGGATTCACTGGGTAGAGCGGACATTCCCTTGATGCTCAGAATCTACTGACCTGCCAGGAACGTTCACATTGAACAAACACATGGAATCTCACTAAGATGAAACTTCATTATACTGATTGTGCAAGACATAACTCATTATAACACATTCCCTTCTCCACACTAAAAATGATGATGGCTAAATGAACTAACAAAAGTATCATGAACAGAATAATAACTTAAGGTAATAATCACATAAATAATATTGAGTCAACCTAATGTATTGCTTGGAAAATACTCAAAGCTGGGAAGAATACATCCAATGCACTTGACTATAAACATTATGACGTGGTGTAGGAAGTTGGCTCTGTATGTGCTATTTCAAAGTAAGGAATAGCATGCACAGAGTCCAAGGGTTCCCCTTAGAGGTAAAATAGTGGTAAAAATAGATAATACTAATGCTCTATTTTGTGGTAGTGTGGTCGAGCAGTAGGCTTATCCAAGGAGTAGTGTTAAGCATTTGTTGTACATACACATAGACAATAAATGAGGTACACACACTCAGAGACAAATCCAGCCAATAGGTTTTGTTATAGAAAAATATCTTTTCTTAGTTTATTTTAAGAACCACAGGTTCAAATTTAACATGTAATATCTTGTTTGAAAGGTATTGCAGGTAAGTACATTAGGAACTTTGAATCATTTCAATTGCATGTATACTTTTCAAGTTATTCACAAATAGCTATTTTAAAAGTGGACACAGTGCAATTTTCACAGTTCCTGGGGGAGGTAAGTTTTTGTTAGTTTTACCAGGTAAGTAAGACACTTACAGGGTTCAGTTCTTGGTCCAAGGTAGCCCACCGTTGGGGGTTCAGAGCAACCCCAAAGTCCCCACACCAGCAGCTCAGGGCCGGTCAGGTGCAGAGTTCAAAGTGGTGCCCAAAACGCATAGGCTAGAATGGAGAGAAGGGGGTGCCCCGGTTCCGGTCTGCTTGCAGGTAAGTACCCGCGTCTTCGGAGGGCAGACCAGGGGGGTTTTGTAGGGCACCGGGGGGGACACAAGCCCACACAGAAATTTCACCCTCAGCAGCGCGGGGGCGGCCGGGTGCAGTGTAGAAACAAGCGTCGGGTTCGCAATGTTAGTCTATGAGAGATCAAGGGATCTCTTCAGCGCTGCAGGCAGGCAAGGGGGGGCTTCCTCGGGGAAACCTCCACTTGGGCAAGGGAGAGGGACTCCTGGGGGTCACTTCTCCAGTGAAAGTCCGGTCCTTCAGGTCCTGGGGGCTGCGGGTGCAGGGTCTTTTCCAGGCGTCGGGACTTAGGTTTCAGAGAGTCGCGGTCAGGGGAAGCCTCGGGATTCCCTCTGCAGGCGGCGCTGTGGGGGCTCAGGGGGGACAGGTTTTGGTACTCACAGTCGGAGAGTAGTCCGGGGGTCCTCCCTGAGGTGTTGGTTCTCCACCAGCCGAGTCGGGGTCGCCGGGTGCAGTGTTGCAAGTCTCACGCTTCTTGCGGGGAGTTGCAGGGTTCTTTAAAGCTGCTTCTGGAAACAAAGTTGCAGTCTTTTTGGAGCAGGTCCGCTGTCCTCGGGAGTTTCTTGTCTTTTTCGAAGCAGGGCAGTCCTCAGAGGATTCAGAGGTCGCTGGTCCCTTGGAAGGCGTCGCTGGAGCAGAGTTCTTTGGAAGGCAGGAGACAGGCCGGTGAGTTTCTGGAGCCAAGGCAGTTGTCGTCTTCTGGTCTTCCTCTGCAGGGGTTTTCAGATAGGCAGTCCTTCTTCTTGTAGTTTGCAGGAATCTAATTTTCTAGGGTTCAGGGTAGCCCTTAAATACTAAATTTAAGGGCGTGTTTAGGTCTGGGGGGTTAGTAGCCAATGGCTACTAGCCCTGAGGGTGGGTACACCCTCTTTGTGCCTCCTCCCAAGGGGAGGGGGTCACAATCCTAACCCTATTGGGGGAATCCTCCATCTGCAAGATGGAGGATTTCTAAAAGTTAGAGTCACCTCAGCTCAGGACACCTTAGGGGCTGTCTTGACTGGCCAGTGACTCCTCCTTGTTGCTTTCTTTGTTCCCCCCAGCCTTGCCGCCAAAAGTGGGGGCCGTGGCCGGAGGGGGCGGGCAACTCCACTAAGCTGGAGTGCCCTGCTGGGCTGTGACAAAGGGGTGAGCCTTTGAGGCTCACCGCCAGGTGTTACAGCTCCTGCCTGGGGGAGGTGTTAGCATCTCCACCCAGTGCAGGCTTTGTTACTGGCCTCAGAGTGACAAAGGCACTCTCCCCATGGGGCCAGCAACATGTCTCTAGTGTGGCAGGCTGCTGGAACTAGTCAGCCTACACAGACAGTCGGTTAAGTTTCAGGGGGCACCTCTAAGGTGACCTCTGTGGTGTATTTTACAATAAAATGTACACTGGCATCAGTGTGCATTTATTGTGCTGAGAAGTTTGATACCAAACTTCCCAGTTTTCAGTGTAGCCATTATGGTGCTGTGGAGTTCGTGTTTGACAGACTCCCAGACCATATACTCTTATGGCTACCCTGCACTTACAATGTCTAAGGTTTTGTTTAGACACTGTAGGGGTACCATGCTCATGCACTGGTACCCTCACCTATGGTATAGTGCACCCTGCCTTAGGGCTGTAAGGCCTGCTAGAGGGGTGACTGACCTATACTTGCATAGGCTGTGAGAGGCTGGCATGGCACCCTGAGGGGAGTGCCATGTCGACTTACTCGTTTTGTTCTCACTAGCACACACAAGCTGGCAAGCAGTGTGTCTGTGCTGAGTGAGAGGTCTCCAGGGTGGCATTCGACATGCTGCAGCCCTTAGAGACCTTCCTTGGCATCAGGGCCCTTGGTACTAGAAGTACCAGTTACAAGGGACTTATCCGGATGCCAGGGTCTGCCAATTGTGGATACAAAAGTACAGGTTAGGGAAAGAACACTGGTGCTGGGGCCTGGTTAGCAGGCCTCAGCACACTTTCAATTGTAAACATAGCATCAGCAAAGGCAAAAAGTCAGGGGGCAACCATGCCAAGGAGGCATTTCCTTACACGTGGGCATTAATAAACCTAATCCTTCAAAAACCCGGGTGGTCTATGATACCTTACACTTCTCTCTTCCCTGATGGCAGACAGAACATCACTATGACTTTTACTTGGCTTCTCTTCACTTGCCTGCCAAGAATTTGTTAGACTTCTTTCCCCTCCAAATTCCACATCCTTCATCATCATGAAACTGCTACATCCTTCAGCCTCCCTCACAGGACATTCCCCACCTCTGTCATACACAGCAACTCTGCGACGATTTCACGGCTCTCCATTCTCTAGCAGAAAGTAAATTTGATACATACGTTTGACTTTGAATGGACCTCTAACTTAAACAAACATTTTATTATTCTACCAGCCTTAACATTCACCCAGTCACCAGACTTCTCTGCATCATTTGTCCATTCAGTATTTCCACTCCATGCTTCTCTTTTCCGACCACCACACGTCACCCATTCTTTCTTTGAGGAAGGCACCAATTTGGTACTCTGTACTCTCCCTCTCATTATTTCAAACGGAGACTTGCGGTTAGTTTTCTGCACAGTGGTACGATACGCCCACAACATTTCCTCCACTGATCGTTCCACATCCTGTCCACTCGCCCTTGCCATCTGAATAATGCCCTTCACCAAACAATTAGCTCTCTCAACCATATCATTTCTTTGTGGATTTTAAGTAGAGGTGTGATCCCACAGACGAACAAAACCTCTTCATCTCATGAAAGACAAGTTGAGTACCATTGTTAGTTAGAAGTACGGATGAAACTCCTTTTTCCAGAAATATCGTCCTCGGACTACCAGTGGTGATCCCTGTAAAAACTTCTCTCAAAAATTTCACGCCACCGCTGCCACCATCACCACCAATTGTCAATGTGTCCTTAATGCCACAAGTTTGGTTCTCAAACCTAGGGGTGGCAAAACCTGTCACCCCCTCATCAGCAGCTTATCTCCACATGTCAACATTTTGGCCAATACCTTAACAAATGGCGGCAGTGATACAGATACACAACTCTCCCTTCTACTCCTGGTAATCAACATTCATACAACTTCCTTTAACATTCCATCCACATCCAACTCACAACACCATTTGTCAATGGTAAATGCACCCTCACCCCCCTTCACTGCATCTAGAATTGAAGAACAGCACCTTCGCTATCACGGGCTGAAACAGATGGACCATCTATATCTCACCATTCCACACACATCCTCGAGAAAACAATCTGCTGGAGTAATTTTCCAGCCTTAGATGTGTTCAGTTTGATACCGATATGCCTGGAGCCTGGAACCTTGTCAATCTTGCCGAGCCTTTACCAGCCCCTCCAGGAAGTAGTACTTTCACATGGGGTTCGTGATTTTACCTTAGGGTAAATTGCGTACCCCACACATGTTCGGTAATACTCCACATTCCAGACTGCTGCCAGCCCCTCTCCTTCTATAACGGAATAATTTATTTCCAAAATTGTAAGGATTCTTGATGCAAATGCCACTGTTTTCTGTGTTGCTCAGTATTGGAACACTCATAGATTTGCATGCATGAATCTTTCCCCGTCGTCCACATGGGAGTCCCCCGGTACATTATAAGAGCTATGTAATGTTAAACATAATGCTTTAAGCCCTGTGGCCTTTACTTTTGTAGCATATCTTAGTCTGGTTTAAAAAGAGACCAAACACAGGTTGGATAAAATGGATTTGAGATTGATGTCGAAGAGTACCAATATCTCTTTCACAAATCTCTTTTTTTTTAATCCTAGCAAAACAGTCTTCCTGTTTATGATCCCATGTAAAATGTAACCCTTTTCAGAGTAAAGATCACAAACATTTCATCTTATCTGCAAACCTTTCTACAAACTTTGAATAATATGATATCAAACCCATAAAGGATCGTAATTCTTTTTTATCCAGGGGAGCAGGAGCAAACTAACTTGCTTTCAAGAAATCTTCCTTAGGTTTGACCCTGTCCAGCAAAATGGTATAGCCCAAATACTAATTTTGTTTTTGTAAAAACAAATATTTGTATTTTCTGAGCATAAGAGCTACTTCTGCAGTTGTATGCAAAGCCTGCTTCAGTACAACATTCTGCTGTTCGATGGTTTCTCCAAAGATTAATATGTCATCTTGGAATTACACAACATTTTTTTAACCCTTTAAATACTTCAATAATCATGCGTTGCAAAACACTTGCCACCGATGACTCCCCAAATGGCATGCGAGTAAAATGAAATGTTCTTTCTTTGATAATGAAGGCAGTTAGCGGCTTGTATTCCTCAGTGAGTTTAATCTAATTGTATGCATTCTTCATGTCCAACTCGGAAAAGTACCTCCCACCTTTTAGTAGTCACACCATTTCACTAATGTTAGGTAGAGGAAATGTATCTGCTACAACATTTCGATTGAATGATCTGAGGTCAACACAGAACCTTAACCGCCCATCAGATTTTTTAAAATGATTACAATAGGCGATAACCAACTATATGCCTCCACTGGTTCTATGATTCCCCCTCCTCCAACATTTCACAATTTTCTAACCTCTTCCCGAACTACAACTGGCACTCTCCTGACTTTGTGTTGAACTGGTACTGCACCTCTCTTAAGTAAGATTTTGTGCATATATCCTTTAAATTGTCCAAGTTTGTACTCAAATATATGTTTAACACTATCTAGATTCGTCTTCTACCACCATAATTTGGGATGGGACCGTAGGGTTAATGATATGTAGATCATATTGATGTAACCATCCCTAGATCAGAGGCCCATGCTCCACTACGTAAACCTTGCCTTGTTTACTCCTTTTCTCAAAAGAAACATGAGCGTTCATGTAAGCTAGGACAAAATAGTTTCGCCTTGATACCCCAGAGGTGAAATGTCTTTGGAATTCAACACCACTCTGCCCCACTCACATTCAAGCATTTCTTTAGGAATTATAGTGTACATGGATCCTGTTTCCCCCATAAGCTGGATCAGACATCTGTCCACCCCAGAAGTGGCCTTGGGTCTATTTTCCTCTTGTTCTCTTCAGCTACATCTCCCACACATCCCATATTCAAAATCCTGTCAGCCCCCCTCAGCGACCATAGTAGAGACTTCCGATACTACTTCCACTTTGTTACGAAATGCAGTTTTACACATCCTAGCAAGATGACCTACCCGACCACATTTCTTACATTTTGTTACTTGCAAAACAAGATCTAGAGTCTTACATATGACCCATGCTTCCATACCTGCTGAAGTACCTTGTTTATACTGCATACCAATTTTAACTGATCTATTAGAGGGTTTAATCACTGCAGCTGCTTCCATGTCCGGTTTAGTGAATACCCACACCTCTGAAATCTTATGTCCCCAATTCTTTTTCTCCATTGCTTTCATAGATAAATCGGATTGTTCCATAACTTTAGCAATGTTTATTGCATCCTTCAATGTAGGATTCTTTGCTGCTCACAATCTTTCTTGAATGTTTTTACTTTTGCACTGTACTATTACCTGATCTCAGATGTGTTCATCTGTCATCCCACCAAATTGACAGTTAGTTTGATAATTCCCTTAGTCTAGCTGCAAATTCATCGATAGACTCTTCTGCACTTTGGTGTTGGGTGTAAAACTTGTATCTCGTCATGACCACATTGTCTTCCTTTGTGAATCTAATTTCTAGACTGCATCTAGCCTCCTTGAATGTCTCTTGGATAGGTTGACCATTACATTCTATGGCTTGCAGCAGATATCTGAAAGCGTGTTGAGCTTCTTTACCTAAAGTTCAGTGCAGGATGAAGTTCTTGACCATCAAGAGCCTCTAAATAGTTATCGAACATTAAGATCCAATGTTCCCATGGAATTGGTGGGTTGTCTGCTTGTGCTAAGTAACATGGCGGCGTAATCACCAAAATGTGTGTGGATTCCATGGGTGAAATGTGAGAACTAGTAACACAAATCAGTTGCTGCCAGAAGATTACCCGTTAAATCAAACTGCCACAGGAGCAGATGCCTATTACCCAACTCCCTCCAACAGATACTTGCTCATACTTTAATTGATTATCTGAACCCTGCATCTGCTAGGGGAAAAGGGGAATGGAAATAGAAACAGAAAGACAGCCTCTAGATCCAGTTCCAGCCTGTTTCCCACTTGAAGATAGGATATTCAGTGTGTGTCTCTGAAAACCTGCACCTTTCTTCTTATTGGGATTTCTTTAAAGGAAGGACCTGCAGTCGGGTGATAAGAGCATAGATAAGCACATTCCTATCGCGCATTCAACTGTTCAGCCATTCACATTCCCCCAATTCTATTGTTCTCCTAACCTGGATCCTTTGCGAGACTAGCCTCTCTCTGTGAGAACAATGTTAACTTAATATCTTCTTTTCTCCAGGAGTCAGAGGTTTCCAAGGTTCTCTGGAGAACAGTTCAAAAGTTCACAAATATACAAACTACTAATGTCTTTTACAGGAAACAAAAACTCCTTCTCAAGGTTCAGTTTTCTCAATCAGTCTTTAGGAATTAGTCTGAGCACTGAGGTTTGTCTCTAAGACTGACAAGTCTCCAAAGCAAAGAGTTCTTGATTATATATGTACATATATATGTTGGCAAGTCTGGAAATTGTACAAAAGGATTCCTTACTGCAGTTGCTTGAAGTTCTGTTAAGCCAAAACAAATTCTCCACAGAAAGCCGATAGCCAGTTGTTGGAAGAAGGAAAAAATGCAGCTTCTTCCAAAGGGAAAAAGTAGCTGGTGTACACACCGTAACAAGAAAAAGAATTAATTACTCAAAACTGGAAGAATTCTCTATGAAACGAAGCACCTCAGGAACACGGCTCATTCTCCTCAGGATGACAGTTGAAGTGCAGGGCTTTCAGAGGGAAACAGCTGGAGGGAAGATTCAGCACGAGACTAAGGTAGAAACACTAGAGCACTGACCTCAAAAGGAATTGTGGCCACCATCTTGAGTGGCAGTTAAACCTGAAGAAGCTAGTTCTAAGAACAGCGTCCACAAGAGCCACCGGGATTGAGGACGCCGCTGCAACCAACGTGGGTACAAGGAAAATGGGAATCGTTTTTGCTGAGGGAAGAACTTAACGCTGGCAGTAGTTTTCCTGACAGTTGCCACACAAAACAGTAATGACCATTAATCTCCTCAAAGGATTTATATTTTATGGCGTGCGCATCACTGCTCCAGGATGCTTATCAATGGGTTTAGCTCCCCAAGTGATTTTATTGTTGCAAGGCAATATTCCTCCCTTTGGCTGAGGTGAGGGGATCACCGCACTCTCGCACAAAGATTGTGGCCTTTTCCATATTCAGCCCAACTTAAGATTGCCGCTGTGCCTCTAACTTTGTGCGTCCATACACTTGCGTCACACATGGACATATGTTACAGTCCCCATGATTAGAAAACTGAATGGTATGACCAAAATAAAATATCTGGACTCTCTGCCAGTCCCAGTTGTGAATAGCCCTTCCCTTGTCCGGCAGTAGGTTAGAAAAGAAAATAACAGTTCAAATTAGCTGGTTTTAAACGTATACAAGACTAACTTTGGTAGAAAAGTAGCATGGATTATTTTGTGTCAGACAGTTAAAGGGTCATTGGATAAAACCGTCTGTGATTTGCTAATTTGGCAGGCTGAAATATCCACCACCAAGAAAGCAACATTAAAAGTCAACAGGGAAATATTACCAAAAGAACTAGTTTCACAGAGCATGAAACATTATTTTAAGAAATTGGTTGACGTTTTCTGGCTGATATTTGAAAGAGACAATAGAAAATTCTGTGTTTAACAATAGTGAATGACTAGGACTCTGCTGACGTCTTTTAGATAAGTATTGGTGGTTGAAAGGTAACATTTGTCTTAAATTACAGGACAGATGAAAAATGAAACCAGCAAGAATAATTTAACAGGTTGACTTATCTTACAAGATCACATAAGACCACCGATCAAGCTATTATTTAGGATAGAGCTGAAGATACACCTCTTTAAAGCACAACCCTTCACAACTCGTTAACAGTCCACCTATGCGTTTACCTTACAGCAATATTTCCAGTCACTTAATGACTATCTTTACCATTGACTGAGTACAGTACTCCACTGCCTTTCATTTATGTTTACACTGTACTATTACCACAAAAATACATACAATTTTTGTTGAAGATTTAAAGTACATGTTTACGCCAAAATGCATATTCTTTCTTGAGTCTTAACATAAACTGATGTGCTTGCAGAATGGACATCAGCTCTGTGCCCATTGCATACCGGAAGACTTTATTCCCTCCCCCCCCCCCATTTCCCAGAGATCAAATGGTTTTAATTTGGACAACAGGCAAAACTGACTGAACAGGTACAGGTCTATTATAGTGAATAGTCCTCTATTTTCTCTCTGAAATACAAACAAAACTTACTGTGTGTATTGCTTGTTTTACCGGGGAGGGTCCCAATGTATGGCAGTGATTTGGTAAAAATATCACTGGCTCATCTCAGCCTTTTGTGAAAGCAGGAAAAAGGCCCTATATCAGACAGTTAACTACTCCTAGAATCAGTCTAAGAAAACAATATTGGTCAATGAATATGTTTGTCAGTAAAAAAAACAAAAAAAATGTGGCCAATTTCATTGGAACATTATCGGAGTATTGGTTAAAAAGAATGAACAATGAAGTCTCCACGCATTTATAAGAAGTCCTACCTATTAAAGCAAATCAGATCAGAATATAGTGGCCTAAACGATTGTGAAAAAAAATAGTTTGGCTATAGGAAACACTTTTTAGGTTGTACACTACAAGACAGTGCAGCTGTCTGGTTTTGTTAAAGACATCTTGGGGACATTCAGAAAAGTAACCTAGGAATGCATTCTGCCCATTGGTTACTGTTGGCTTTGTGGTCTCCTCATGTTTTCAAGCTTTCTTTTTGCTTTAGGCTATCCAGCTTGAGTTCGTCCCTCCTGTTGCCCAAACCTTGTTTACTGCATTCTTCCACTAACCTGCTTTGTGTAAACAGGCCTTTAAATCTTGTCACATTTACTTTGCATTCAAAGACGAGGTCCAATGTCAGGCTCTCTCTTACAAGGAGCTTGGTGTTTACTTTTCTTTCTCTGACTTCAAAGTGAGAGAATTTGTGACAGTCCTGCTGAGGACCCGTGTAAGGTGAGAAGGGATTTATTTTTCCCCCCTAGCACATAACAAAAAAATGAACTGTGCTGATGTTTCAGAATTTATCAGAGTTAGGACAAATGAAGCACATTTATTTTGTAATTAAACAAATATTTGAATACAGTCAAAACACATCCATACATTAGGTGATGACATTTGCACACTTTATCGTTTGTGTGCAGCAAAATCGTATTTCGGTACACATGTAAAGGTCATTTCAATTGAAATGTGTTTCTGTAATGGCAGTGTGCTGCTACACCATGCATACTCCTCACTACATCACTTCACTCTATGCCACGTTACCCCATTCTATGACACTCCACTCTGTGCCACTCGACTTTACACCCCTCCACTCTAGGACACTCTGCTACACGCTAAGCCACTCAACTCCACGCCACTCATCTACTCACTCACCCGATGGCACAACACTAGTCAATGCCCCTCCACTCCAATCTACCCCACCCCACTTCGCCTCAATCTGTTCCATTCTACTCCACTCCCAAACTACTCCACTCCAATCTACTTCATTACACTCCACCCAGTCTACCCCACTGCACTCCAGTCTGCTTCACTCCAATCTACCCCTCCCCAATTTACCCACTCCACCCCAATCTACCCCATAGCACTCCAATCTACTCCAATTTAATCTACCCTATTCTAACCCAATCTACCCCAGACCCCTCCAATCCACTCCACTATGATCCTATCTACCCCACTCCACTACAATCTACCTCACTTCAATCTACCCCACTGTACCCTAATATACCTCACTCCATTCCAATGTACCCCACTCCATGCTAAGCTACTCCAGTCACCCCACTACACTCAATCTGACCCAATTAACCCCACTCCACTCCAATGTACCCCACTCTGTTCCTATTTACCCCTGTCTGCCCCACTCACTTCAATCTACCCCACTCTAATATACCCCAATCCAACCAACTCCACTCCAATCTATCGGAATCCACTCTAGTCTACTGCTCCCCAGTCCAGTTTACCCCACTGCATTCCAGACTCCACTCCAATCTATCCAACTCCTCTCCACTCTATCCACTCAAATCTACCCCACCCCACCCCACTCCACTACAATCTAACTAACTCCTCGACAATTCACCCCACTCTAATCTACCCCTCCCCAGTCTAACCCACCCCAACCTACCCCTATCTATTACACTCCAACCTACTTCAGTCTACCCCACCTCACTCTATGCCTCTCCTATCCACCCCACCCTTACCTAATCTACCCACTCCAAACTACTACACCCAATTATCCCTCATCAGTCTACCCAACTCCAATCCAATTTACCCTAATATAATCCACCTAGTCTACCCCATGCCACTCCGGTCTACCCCACTGCACTTTTACCCAGTCTGTCACTCCATTCTGATCTATCCAACTCCACTCCCCTATACCACACTCCATTCTATTCTACCCAATCCTCTCTAATCTACCACATGCCACTCAGATCTACCCCACTACAGTCCAGTCCACCCTACACTGCCCAACTCCAGTCTACAACATCCAATCCACCCCAATCCGATCTACCCCTCTCTACTCCAGTGTACCCTACTTCACTCCAGTCGACCCCCACCATAATCCCCCAAACTACCTCACTGCACTCTACCCCACTCAATCTACCCCACTATACTCTACCCCACTAGACTACAATCTACCCCACTCACTCCACTCGCGACTCCAGTCTATACAACTTCACTCCACCCTACCGCAACCTACCCCACTCCAATCTACCCCCAGACCACTCTACCCCAGTCTAACTCTCCATTCTGCTCTACCCAATCTACCCCACTGCAGTTCACTCCATACTAATACATACCACTCAAATCTACCCACTCCAGTTCAGTCTAACCCACCCCACTCCAATCTACTTTACCCTACTCCACCCCAAACTAATGTACCCCATCCAATCTGCTGCACTCCAATCTATCCCAATCTACCCCACTCTACCTCGCCCCATCTGTCTACCCCCCCACTACATCCAAATCCAGTCTGCTCCACTCCAGTCTACCGCAATGTACTCTACTCCTATTTTACTCCAGTCTACCCCCCTCTAATCTGACTCACCGCAGTCTAACTAACTCCACCCCACTCCACTTCCTACTCCAATCTGAATCACAAAATGGGTTTAATATGCACTACAAAGCCATTTAGCTGTTGCAGAACCTGTGATTCAGTGATTTGCAAGGTTTGTGACTGTTACGTGGCTTAGCCTGCCCTGAAGTGTTGTAGTCTGTGGGACTGCTACAACTACTACATCTTTAAAATTTGCATTTGCTGTAGAACTAAGAATCTAGGGCCAAATGTACAAACACTTTTTCCCATAGACACAGAATGGGCAAAAACCTTTGATACACCTGGCCCTTAGTCTCATCCTATGTAGTGTAGGGGCATGATATCTGATGCTTGGTGCTGCTGCTGGCTGCTCAGTCAACTCAGATGCATTTATATTTTCTGGGAATCTCTGGATGAGGATCATCTCTGACATGTGGCTTAAGTCATCTGCCAGCAAGTCTTTATTCGTACTATAAAAAAAAAAAAAATAGGTCTTTCCTGTTTCTTCATCCCGTATCTTCCCACAGTCACTATCTTATTCCTTTAATTTTTTCAGGCATATAAAGTCTTAATTTGATAGTTTTCATTTACACTTAACTGGAGAGCAAGCACCTTACCATGGAACTGCATAATAAATATCAATTGCATAAACGTGTTGGACTATATTGTTCCGCATGGGCTTGTCAAGGGAAGCTCTGCTAGAGAACTATGCAGATTTGGATCTGCTAACAGTGTCATAATGGACCTCTTTGTAACCTGAGGCACTTAAGGATTGTTTAATAGAATAATAGTATGTTCATTGCTTAGATTAAATAACAGCTCACTGCTTAAATCATTGGGCTGCGGCCTTGTATGCTTAACGGTGACAGTGATTAGTATATACTTTGACAAAACTCACACTTTCACCTTTTCGCTTGATACCTAGCCTCTCCTGTTCTCTGGCTTCTCTGGAGTATAGTTTGGACAATCCGTGTGTTCTCCATTTTTGGGAGAGTTGTTACTGATTTGAATTACCCAGAGTGGTGTCAAAATTTAGATTGTGGAAGAGGCGGAGGCTCCTGGTGTTTGCTTTATTTTTGCTTTGTATATTTAAAAATGTCCATGTATGCTTAACTGGGTGGGTGTGACAGGGTCATGGCAAACGGATGAAGACTGATTGAAATGCACCTGGTATGTCTGGTTCTGTTACGGCACTTGACTTTCTGGACATTTTGTATACCTCTTCCTCCTTTTTTTCAGTTTTTGTGGTCCCAACAAAGTTGTCATCATAATTCCAGATTGAATTTCAGAGACTTTTTCATGCTTTGGGTGGGCTTTACCAGACTGATCAGGGATAGAAGTAAAAGATTGTTGGAGCTAGGAACCAGAAATTGACCTGTTGCTTCTTCTGTTGATACTTTTTTTCTTAAGGTTCCCACTTTAAATATCAGCAATCTGGATGAGGGTTTGGGATACCTAGTGAAAAATATGGGTACTGACTTGAAGCAGCAATGTAAGTCAGAGAGAATTTGTGAAGTAGGAATGCCCAGACTCTCCAGAGAAAGTATCAGTGGGATCTTGGAGGTTTGTGTCTGATGCTTTTGAAGCAAGTTTTTAGTTTTGCAGAGAATAGTTTTTACACTTTTTTGGTTAAGTGAGTGACGTAACATTTTTTGGAAAGAAACGTTGCTCTTTGGTAAAAAGCGCTCCAGGTTGTTTCACGTAAACTAATATATTGTATTGAGCTATGATAAATAAGATGACCCTTTGATGAAGATGCACAAGTTATTCATTGGTTTAATTGTGGATCCTTTAATTGTTCGTCCAGACTTTCTGTGCCGACATGCCATCTTCTTTGTTCCTGTATGCCTGTATCATCCCTGTAGCATAAGTCAAAAAACGCAGTGAGGTGGAAATAGTGGCATACTTGTTGGGCTTGACATATATTGGTCCCCATAGATTAGAGCGAAGTCCCTACCCTATTTATTGGTCCCCATAGATTAGAGCGAAGTCCCTACCCTATTTAAGAGGATTAAAAGTTACATCCTTATTAATGATTTTTCAAAAGTGGGGCTGTAGCAGATCCAGTTCGGGCTCAACATTGGAACAGCACTTTTGAATGACCTCCCTAAACCAACACTTTTACAACTGAAAGCATTCTGACATGCAACAGATTGCTGATTTCGGGTACTTAAATCAACTACTGCATCACCCTTGTTTCAGCAGTATGGCTGCCATGCTGAATTTGCACTTCAGTGTTGGATACTTTCTGCAGTGCATGCCCAGATCTTGACAAAGCATTTGCTACACTTTGCTTAACGGATGTGGCTTCTGTGTAAATGTATTTAATAAGAGCGTGCTATAATATTTATTTATTGAATTTTCAAATTGTCAGTCAAAGGGGTAAAGCACCTCAGACTTCCCCCAGTCTACCATGCAAGAAACTCTCCTTGCATGCATATCCGGCGTGGAAACACCTACATTGAGAAATCAACAGATAAGACGGTTTATCCTGCTGCACCAACAGAATCTTAGTTCTTGCTTTCCTTCCTTCAAAACTAGTTCGGTATTGTCAGAGCTGCAGGTGGGAGCTAAAATGCTTCTCGTAGAGAATGTAGTCACATGGAATCTTTACAGCAACCTCACTGCTGGTATCCCCTTCCTCGCCTCTAGGAACACCCCATGTACCGCCCGCCCACACAAGGTCCCAAATGTTTTTTTTTTTTTTTTTTAACCTAACATCCAAAGGTGGAGCTTGTAGCCTGCACACCAATTGGTGAATTTATACAGGAGTTAGAGGTCAAGGACTAACAGAGCCGTTATCATCACAAATTATGTATACCCTAACCTTATTGTTAGCCTACCCTCCTTCCCAATTTGTTGGAGAACCTTATTTGACAGTCCATAATTTCCTGGCAAAGGTAAACCACATAGTTAGGGAAATGATTGCAGAGAACTTATTTGCCCAGAGCTGCATCTTTGCAAAAAGATGTTTTCAGTGAGTTAGTGTACAAAATTATTAAAGCATGACTGCCTGCAATAGGTATGTTTGCTTTTGAAAGCCACCAAAGCTGCCTTTGTTCTGGTAGATTATGGTTGAAGCCTTGGACTTCTCTCTTATCAAAGGATTTAGAGATATGCAAGACTATCCTTGTAGTGATAATAGCTTTTTTGATGCATATTGTGAGTCGTTACATTTGATAAGAAAATTACTGTGCATTTTTTTTCCAAATATAATTTCAAGGCATTGAAAGTAACAGGATTAGGGGGGTGTTTAATTGCACCAGAAGGCTTGTGGGCTCTTGCTTAAGAACATAACATATTTCTCATGGAAAATCTGAGGCTCCACTTGTTTTTTGTTTTTTTTTATCGAAAACAAGGTGAGCTCTCTAGAGGTGACTGACACCAGCGAAGCTAGCATCCAAGTCAGTAAGTAATGTTGGTTGCAAGAAGCTTAATTCTCAAAAGATGTTGTATAGATGCTCAAACCGCATACGATATCATTGCAGTGATAAATCTCAGACAACCGGATTTTTAAAAAAATGAGGCCCAGGAAAGAAAGGTCAGATTCACTGAAAACGGGCATCTGCCTACTGGAATACATAGAGATCTCTGTATCACCTGGGTAGTTTATACACAGTAGTATTTCTAAAGACAAGAGGGACAGGGAGATTATTGGTCCAGTGTACTGTCTCCCTTTACATGAACCTATAAACAAAATAAGTACACTGTTCCAGGCTAAATTAGCACAGGGGACAAGAAAGGACTGCAGTCAAGAAGTTGTAGGAGTGCCCTCAAGCATCACATTAGGATGCTAGGCATCATCATCGGGTTGACTCCTCGCCAGACTGGCACTGCAATGTCTGACGGGCCACCATCCATGAGATGGAGGCTCTTCAACCAAAAAGATGTTTAATAAATTGAAAGAAGTCTGCAGCCCAAGCTGACAGGGGAGAGAAAGGAGAGTCAAGGGTATAAAATTGGCTCTAAACACCTCATATTCATTTTTAATATTTTCGATAAGGGTTAGGTCAAGGTTAAAAACACAACTAGGAGTATTCAGGCGAACAATGCTCCCAATACTCCTTCAAAACCATGCTGGAAGGTCACTTACAGTCTGCAGATCTATTGTATCAGTCAGTCAGGTGGTATGTCTCCCATCCCATGTAGGAAACGGGCATCATAGGGACGCGTAAAACCTCATACCCAAGGAGAGTACATTTAAATTCTCCTGGAGGTCCGTCTTGAACCTACCCGAGGTCGCGTACGGGTACGTGACCTTCCAGCATTTATTGTCTTGATTTTTTTCATGGAGAAGCAACTATTATCGGTCCTGATGAAGCGCCAATGGATCCTTGTGTGACCGTGAGGGCGCGAAACATGTCGACCTAATGCTAGGAGCAAACAATTTGTCTCCTTTCTAGTTTTGAAGGAGTATTGGGAGCATTGATCGCCTGAATACTCCTAGTTGTGTTTTAACCTTGACCTAACCCTTATCGAAAATATTAAAAATGAATATGAGGTGTTTAGAGCCAATTTTATACCCTTGACTCTCCTTTCTCTCCCCTGTCAGCTTGGGCTGCAGACTTCTTTAAATTTATTAAACATCTTTTTGGTTGAAGAGCCTCCATCTCATGGATGGTGGCCCGTCAGACATTGCAGTGCCAGTCTGGCGAGGAGTCAGCCCGATGATGATGCCTAGCATCCTAATGTGATGCTTGAGGGCACTCCTACAACTTCTTGACTGCAGTCCTTTCTTGTCCCCTGTGCTAATTTAGCCTGGAACAGTGTACTTATTTTGTTTATATATACACAGTAGTATGTCTTTCAAGGATACCCGCAACCTTGGATTTGTTAGGAGGCCTGCAACAAAACCTGGGCCATAATTGTGGTAATTTTTTTTTATTTTTTTTAAGGAACCTGGAAAAAGAAGGGAGGGTGTATAATTGACCACACGGTCAAACTAAGAGATGCGGAACAACCTGTGCTTCAACTGAAGACTTTGTCAAAGATTAAACTCTCAGAACAAATTTGAGGAAGATCTAGGAAGCCACATTTTTGCCTTTCCAGAGTTCTTGAACGTCTGAAGTGTATGATAGATCAGCGCAGTGGGAGGAAAGGCATTTATGCAGGTGTCCGACTTACTTCCACAACTATGAAATTCAGCGCTATTACCACATCCTCTCCTATTTGCTGATTGAAGTGACATTGTAATTTGAAATGGGCTGCCCCTGAACGTGCTGCCTTATCATACCAACTTATTCAGCTTATCAGAGTATTGAAAAGCAGAAACACTATACTCTTTAAACCCCCCCTAGATTCAGAACTAAGTTCAGTGCGCATTCTTCTTTGCTACTGCAACCTCTTTTTGGACCTCAGCAACTGCAAAGTTAAGGACAAAACCTTCAGTGATATTTTTAAGACAACAATAGATACCTCACTTATTCTGGCTGTGTCTAAAAAGATTGTCTAACACGTTTCCTGGTTTTTTCTTTTTCCTTCCCACTCCAACATTTGTTGTTTTCCTTCACCTTGATGTATCAGTAGTTGAACTGGAAAGCATATAGATATATAATATAATAAAGCACAAACTTAGACCTATATAAACTGTGAAAAGAAATTGCCTTATTTGTACGTATGCCAACGTAGTCCACCTGATCTGTTGCTGAATGTTGCCACAGCGTACTATGGTAAATACAATTTTAAATGGTTACATATTAAAATGTCGAAGTAGCTTAATCTATGCGTACTTGCTGTTAAATATACAAATGAGTGAACAAACAGTAGAGTCAGTTCCCTCTTCTAAATTATACTGCGTTTACCTGTTTTATTAAAAGGAGTGCCTTGGCCTTTACATAGGCAAACATGGTGATGATCCTCAAATCTATTTGTGACATTTAGTGCCCATGTTCACAATGAAACAAATCCTATATAGTACACTCACAGTATGCAGACATCCGAGAAGAATTGTCACACATTTATTCCGAGTAGATGCCAAAAACTGAAAATGTATATATTTTGAAAAAGGCCTATACGTATATGTACAAATATATATATATTTTTTGTTTCAGAAATTTACCGTATAGTATCACAGAAACAAATAGCAGACCGATCCGCACATGACGAATCTCCGGGCAACAATGTTGTTGACATCAGTGTGCCGCCAACAACTGACGGACAAAAATCCAACAAACTCCAGTGCTGCCAGAATCTGTGACCTCTTGTACAGTACACTCTGTGTGCCCCTCCTCGCTTCCACATGCACTTCAACTAGAACCATGTGTTTGCTTCTCTCAAGTGCACCCTGTAATGCAGTGACTCCTCACTCACCTGCCCTTCCTCTTTGTCTTTCGTTCTAGGATCGGTGTCCTGTACATTGTAAAAACTCCCTTTCAATGTGATGATGTTTGGGCTTGAAATGTTGCCACTGACCTGATACGTGTTTGGGGGTTTAGATGGATCAAAGTGTTGGAACACCTGCGGCAGGATATTACATTGCTGCTCTCTTTTCGGAAGTTGGTCTTTTGTGGAAAGTCAATGAAGACATGATTATTAACACAAGAAAAAAACGCCTTGTTGTTTTTTTTTCTGATAGTAAGAATTTTACTTAATAATGTTTTAATGATCACAGTGCATTCTGTTTTGTGTATAAAAATGGAGGGTAAAATATGCTACTCTACCAAATTAAAGTTATATATAACAATCAATTCAGTAAGGCGCATCATTTTCAGTGGATGCACATGTGGTCCCTGTTTTTCTTAAACTTGGACTAAAGGGCATTTTTATTCAGATTTTGTCTGCTTGCATTAATACGTTTTGACTGGGGAGTATTTTTTTGTGCCATTATTTAGGTGGAGCATGGAACACCATAAGATGTATGCATTACATCCACCCATTTATGTATACTAATGCATAGCTATACTTTGAAGTCTGAATTTGCTTAAATATGATATGTATCCTCGAACTTTGGCTTGGCGTCCCTGTTTATGTACTCTTAGCTCTGTTAAGTACGTCCTGAATGTTTTGGTTCAGGGAGTGTGAATGTACGTATTTTAACAAGTTTTTAATTCTGCAGTGCATCTGTTTTACAATTAGCATTTAGTCTGCACTTCTTGTACCTCCTTAGTTTCTTCCGCAGAATCTGGTTTCTCCATTTAAATATGCGAGTTCATGAAGCAATATTGTGTTATTTATGCATTTGGGTAATATGTACACAAGTACACTATGTGTCATGGAACCAAATAATATACATTTGGGTTTGATTGTTTTACCTCTGAGCTGAATGTACTCCACTTTTGACCCTGGGTGCCATTGCTCATTTTTGCTCTGCTAAAATATGTAGACAATGGGAGGCATGCAAATGTGCAACGCTATGCGGGTCTTGAAGCAAACGGATCAATTTAAAACATCTGTATAAAAAAACTAACACTAACAAATAAATCAAAGTAATGTGAAATTGTTTTTAATACAAAGACTGAACCCTAGTTTAGTGCTCCACCACCTGCACAGCACCACAGTCGTAGTGAAAGTTGACTAAAATCATTTTTTTGTTGTGATGTGTTAGCCCCAAGTGACTTGTAGTCATTTTCTAAACAGACTTTTCAATGTGGGAATAGTCTGCTTCCATTTGGATACCAATGTAATGGGGTGATTTTTTTTTACTTGGATAAGGAATATGGCAGTTTAACTGTATGAGTCACCTTATCAGATGCATCTCCATTTCCAGTTGACAGAAGCAGTTTGTCAATTTCCCATCTTTCCTTCCAATGCATGTCAGCTGAAATTGTTCCACCTATACGTTACATGGTGCAACCAATAGGAGAAGGTTCCCTTTCTTTGGAAAAATCAGCCATGGTGTACTTTGGGCAAAGCATTTTAGTCAATTACCCATTTCTTCTGCAGTCTAAGGATTTTACTTTTCTACCCATTTGAGGAAGGAAATTGCAATCATTGCTTCCAAGAACATGGAAATTGTAAAACGTTTATGTAAGATTTTATAAATTTCTCAGGATTCTTCTCCTAGAATGCTTCTTCTTAGAGAGTTTCTTGTTGGCAGGAAAGGAAAATGGGTTAGAACTAGGCTGAATGTGTTTCATTGGACAGCTGTCCACCATTAAGTAAGCAAAAATGGTTCATATTTGAAAACAGAGAGATTTTAAGAGTATGCTCAGAGAGAGACTGAAAGACTATGGTTCAGATGAAGACTTAGCTTTAAAATTAGGCAAGCATAGGCTTGCTAACTTCTGGTAACTTTTCACTTGTGATGAGTAGGCTGACTATTGGAGGAAGGGAGTTTTGTGCCAAGCGCAGTTTGAGGCACTTCAACCTACCTTCCACAACCAAATAAAAAAAAAAAAAGAAAAGAAAAAAAGTCTGAGGCTGGTATCACACTCTGGAATGCACATCCGCTATGCAAAGCCTCAGAACGTGAGCTGGAAACCCACATTATGTTAGGATTTATGGGTCACTTTGTTTCTATTTCAATTTCCATGTGATGTTGGCTGTTTTCAGGAGACAGTGTGAAGGGAGCAGATATTGTGTGACACACAGTGTTACCATGTGAGTTACAAAGTCTGCAGGTGCCAAGGCGTCAGGTGTGTGAAGTCAAGTTTAGGTTTCAGCATGGAAATCATGAAATACATACTGTGAAATGTGGCTTTTTTTTTTTATCTTTAAGAAGATCTCTTATTTAAAATGATCTAAACCACTGTTTTTGAGTTTTGGAGACCCCTATTTAATCATTACTGAAAGCCGGGACCCTTCCTCTGGAATCATCACTGAAGCTGGGGACTCCCTACTGAGTCATTACTGGAAGCTGGGGACCCTGGCCTAAGCACTGTTGAGGATTTGAACAGCAAAACAATAAATAGACAGACAAAACATCAAACAAATACACACATGATGACACATTTTATCTGAATTTGAATAATAAGTTTAGTGCTTTTCTAAATTCAATTGAGGCCACTCATCATCCATACTATATTGTTTGATGTACCTGCACTGCTCCCACAAATCAATCTGAGGATACTAATGTAATATTTAGCCTCCAATTTCTTCACATATATACTACGTTTTGAAATGTGCATTTAGCTTCTTTATATTTATGCACTTTATTAATCTGTTAATATTGTTTCATTTTCTAAGTAGTCGTCAACCTCCAGGGAAGCCCGGACAACAGGTTGGGAACCACTGATCAAAACCATTTCAACACAAGTTGGTTAGGACACTGTACTGATGCCAGCTGAGCACGAGCGTATCATCTACTGCCTCAGTATCAGGAAGGTTCTGATGATATTAAGGTGCTGCTACCTCTGCACCACCACCACCAGAGAAATTTGCAAATTGTGGATCAACAACCTAATCACAGACTTTGTTTCTCTGGGTTGGCAAACCTGGCTTGATAGAGGTGCAGGATATTATTTGAATCAATAAACGCCTGGAACACAGCAACTCTTACTAGCAGTATTACCAGATAAGTGTTTGAGCAATAATTAGAACAAGCTCAATAGTTTGCTTGGGATAGTTCAGTACTCAAAGGATAAAGGAGCACACTTAGTTTTGTCCCAAAGTCATGTATAGACATCGAATGAAGTTCGGATTAAGGGCTTCCTGTGTAATTGATGGACTATCTCCCACGGTGGCCCCCTAGTTGTGGATACCGTGTCTGGAAGATATGAGAATGCAGAGAAATACTGTGTTTAATAGGTGACTGTTGAGATGCCTGTCATCGGAGGATTGAGTCCATGCAGATTCAATGGGAGGGGGGGGAAATCATGTAAACATTCTAGAGGCCAGTGTAATGAAAACAGCACAAGTGTGGTTTGAGAACCACACACAGGAACCTGTAAAACTCTAGAATGAAAAGATTGGGCGGTCTTGCTCTAACCCTCTCGAAAATGCCAACTTCTGATAGATAAAACTACCTGTGGATTCCTCACCTAATGAATTCTCACAATGCACAGCATTTTACGGAAACTTCTTTCTAGCTCTGCACGTTGGCGAGGACGTCACAATTGCTCGACTCCACGCGGCTCCGTCAGACGTCATCGTGGCAATAAGAGGTCCCCACCGGTGTGCTAACGTCAGTTCCTTTTTCCGTGCCTTCGATAACGGTTATTTCTCCAGCTCTTGTGTTGATTGCTGTTGAAAGGGATACTTTGTGATTTTCGCAAATGTCTGCTCTGAAGAAGTCCGGGTTCAAGCCTTGCAGAGAATGCAGAGGTCGGATGTCAGTTACTGACCCGCATAATGACTGCCTCTGGTGTTTAAGCTCGGACCACGACGTTCAGGAGCGTGGCTCGTGCCAGAAAATGAATCCCAAGGCTCTTAAGGAGCGTGAAGCCAAGTTGTTTTTAGCGAAGGCTAAAAAGGAGAAGTGGAGTCACCATAAATCTTTGTCGGGGAAGTCGGCGAAGAGTCATAGGAAGCGGTGCCATCACGATTCCCGGCATCATTCCAGAGGAAGCCGTTCGAGGTCTCCATCTGCTCGGCGCCATAAGTCATGGGAGGTCAGCCCAACGGTGACTCCTCAGCCTTCGACTTTGCAGACTTCTCTGGCGCCGTCAGTTTTTGAGGTGGTGGAACCTCGAGTCCTCGCTTTTCTCTGGTACATCCAGATATCCAGGATCGGCTCCACAGGAGTATCCGGTCTTCCCTACTCCGGGATCGGATCCAGCGGCATTCCTTAATGCCATGCTTGCCATGTTTCAGAGCATGGCGCAGGGAGGCTGTGCTCCGGCTGGCCCCACTGGTCCCTTGGCATTTAATTTAGGTGCTCCTGCTCCTTATAGACCGATGCCGTTCATGCCATTCTGTCCGGCAGGGGACGCTAGTCCGGCGCCGGGGCCAGCTGTGCAGCCATCGACATCGGTAGAAAGGCCTTCGACGCCAGTGTCTATCCAGATGGAGTCGTCCCGAAGCCGGATGGCATCTGTTGGTAGAGATAGGCTGTCCACGGCGCCGATGGATCCATCTCCAGCATCGGATGGGTCCGGAGATCAAGTGGTGACACCTACTCGACACCGTTCATTGACGTCGGTCAACTCTTTGTCGACGCCGGGGCTGGAGGCAAAGTTGCGCTTCCGAAGGAAGGCCCTGAGATTGTTGGAGGAAGGAGAGTACAGGAGACCGCTCCTTGAGGAAGGGGAGATTGTGGAGCCCCTGGGTGACTTTCAGGGGTTAGACACTGCCAGTGGGCTGGATACTTCCGCGGAATGGGATTTAGCTTCACCAGGGGAGTTTACAGAGGAGGCAGCCTCGTTTCATTCTGTGATAAGAAAGGCTGCTGATTTCTTAGATTTCCTGCTTCCTGTTGCTCAGGTCAAGACAAATATCCTGACGGAGGTGCTACATCCTGCCACTGCTGTTGCGGATCCATTGCTGCCTTTTAATGAAGCTCTCATGTATCCCATTGTCGAGGTATGGAGAAAGCCTGTTTCTTCATCTGCAGTTAACAGGTCGGTGGCCACAAGATATAGATCAGCTCCAGGGGACCCTGGGTTCCTTTCGAAACACCCGTCTCCGGAGAGTGTGGTGGTACAGGCGCCTTGTTCATCGCAGTCTTCTCCTGGCTCCTTCCCTGGTGTGCCATCTGACAGGGAGTCCAAAGGGATGGAGCAGTCTGCAAAGAAGGTTTTCTCGTCCTGCAGCATGGCTCTTAAGTCAGCAAATGCCACGTGTATCCTGGGTAGATACATTCATGCTGTTATGGATGCGGCTAAAGCTGCGTTGCCTGATATGCCCCAGGATTTGCAGGGACTCATTACGGATGCCCAGGCTGAAGCAACAAAAGTCATACAATCGGGACTGGACACCACGGACTCAGTTGCTAGAGCCATGGGAACATCCATCGCTACCAGACGTCATGCTTGGTTACTTACGTCTGGGTTCTCTTCGGATGTCCAAGCCACTCTTTTAGACTTGCCCTTTGATGCCGATAAGTTATTTGGCACTAAGGTTGACTCTCCGTTGGAGTGCTTCAAAGAGTGTAGGGCAACGGCGAAGTTCTTGGGCCTGCAAGCTGCTTTGACCCCTTTTAGTCGTTTAGACGTTTTAGGGTGTTTGGACGAGGGGCATCCTTTCGTGGAAGATCGCAGCAGACAGGCCAGCAGCCCTTAAGTCTCCCTTACAGATCTTTTAGGGGCTGGGGTAGAGTCCGCACTAGAGGGGCCACCCAACAGCAGCACCCTGCCTCTTCCTCGGGGATGCAACAGGGGAATCAACCCTAGTCCGCTAACCATTGCATCCCATGTATCTCCTGTAGGGGGAAGGTTGTCTCTTTTTCTTCCCATGTAGGGTCGATCACATCTGAATCCTGGGTCATCTGTGTTGTGAGGAAAGGATACGCCCTTCCCTTTCGGAAATGTCCTCCTCCCTTCCCTCCCCGTCTTTCCTTTTGTTCAGAAGATCATCTCCTGTTGCTAGAACAGGAGGTTCTACCCCTATTGTCAAAAGGTGCAGTGGAGTTGGTTCCCGAGCAGGAGAGGGGGTCAGGGATATTGTTCAAGGTATTTTCTGAGCCCCAAAAAGGATGGACGTTTGAGACCTATCCTGGACCTGAGGAGTTTGAATTGGTTCCTCAAACAGGAGAAATTCAAAATGTTGACTCTAGCACAGGTGCTTATGGCGTTAAGCAAGGAAGATTGGATGGGGTCTATCGACTTGCAGGATGCTTATTTCCATATTCCCATTCTCAAGTCACACAGGAAGTATCTCCGGTTTGTGGTGGGGTCGCAACACTACCAGTTTGCGGTCCTTCCTTTAGGTCTTACTTCCGCACCTCGAGTCTTCACGAAGGTGATGGTGGTGGTTGCAGCAAATCTCAGGAGGAAGGGAATAGCAGTATTCCCTTACCTGGACGATTGGTTGATCAAAGCCAAGTCTCCGGAGCTCGTGCTGCATCGCCTGCAGATGACAACCCAGTTGTTGTTTGATCTGTGCTTTTCGATAAACGTACCCAAGTCTCACCTGGAGCCCTCTCAACGTCTCCTGTTCATAGGGGCAGTACTGGACACAACATTGAATCGAGCCTTTCCTCTGCCACAGCAGATTCAGGACATTCAGGCGTTGATTCCAATGTTTCGAGAGGGAGCGCTTGTTCCAGTCCTCAAGGTCCTTTGTCTGCTCGGTCTGTTTGCTTCATGCATTCTGTTGGTCACTCGTGCACGCTGGAACATGAGGGCTCTTCAGTGGTGCCTCCCCAGGCAGTGGTTTCAGCACAAAGGGGATCTCACTGAGTCGATAAAGCTCTCCAGAGACACTGCAGCGGATCTACGATGGTGGTCTGTGGACGACAACCTTTCTCAACGAAGGCCTTTTTCACTACCACCTTCAGTGGCCACAGCGATAACGGATGCTTCCAGCCTGGGGTGGGGAGCTCATCTGGGGGACCTGGAGATCAAAGGTCATTGGTCTCCAGTGGAGCAGATGTTTCATATCAATCTGCTGGAATTGCGGGCGATAGGTTTGGCTCTCAAGGCCTTCCTCCCTTCCCTTCGCGGTCAGTCGGTTCAAGTCCTGACGGACAACACGACGATGTGGTACATCATCAAGCAGGGAGGAGTAGGGTCATACCTTCTCTGCAGAGAGGCTCTGCGGCTCTGGTCCTGGGCACGGGACCATCGGATTTGCTTAATGGCAAACCATCTGGCCGGGGTTCAAAATGTGCATGCGGACAGTCTGAGTCGGCTCCTCTCGGCCGATCACGAGTGGCGTCTTTATCCAGATCTGTCCTTTACATCTTTCGGATGTGGGAATTTCCCCAGGTGGACCTATTTGCCACTCGGGAGAACGCGCACTGCCCATCGTTCTGCAGCCTCCAGTATCTGGTGCAGGAAGCGTTGGGGTACGCGTTTCAGATGTCCTGGAACGGCCAGTTGCTTTACGTGGTTTACCCCCACCCACCCCCCATACCCTTGATTCGTCGGGTTCTGAGGAAGATTCGCCAAGACTGGGCCCAAGTCATCTTAATAGCTCCGGATTGGCCAAGAAGGGTGTGGTACACAGGCCTTCTCCAACTCTCAATGTGCCCTCCGCTCCATCTCCCTTACAAGGCAGACCTCCTCTCGCAGGGGCAGGTTCTACACACCCACCTCCAGAGCCTGCACCTTCATGCCTGGGGATTGAACGGGGCAATCTGAGTTCGTTTTCTCTCCCACCGGATGTGGTGGTCGTTATTTTATTGGCCAGGTGACACTCCACCAAATCTATCTCTGCGAGCAGATGGGCTAAATTTGTTACTTGGTGTGGAGAGAGGCTAATTAATCCCTTGAGTGCCTATTTGTCGGACATATTGATGTTTGCATTGTCCTTGGCACAGCAAGGCTGCGCTATTGCTACTGTCTAAGGCTATCTTTAGGCTCTCTCAGCCTTCTTATGCTTACCTGATCAACCATCTTTGTTCAAATCCCCTTTAGTATTTAGGTTTTTGAAGGGGCTTACCAATAGGTTTCCTCCCACTCTGTTTCTTATGCCCCAGTGGGATTTAAATCTGGTTCTAACCTTTTTAATGGGTTCTCCTTTTGAGCCACTACGTTCTTGCCCTTTGAGATTTTTAGTCTTAAAGACTGTTTTTCTTATGGCCATCACGTCTGCCAGGCGTGTAAGTGAGCTTCAAGCTCTTTGTGTTCACCCTCCTTTTACGACCTTTCATGCGGACAAGGTGGTGCTGAGGACCAGGCTGGCTTTCCTGCCCAAGGTAGTGACTTCTTTTCATTTGGGGCAGTCGATCACACTCTCGTAATTCTATCCTCCTCCACATCCATCTAAGTAGGAGGAGGAGGAGGAGAGACTACATCAACTGGACCCAAGGAGGGCCTTGAGTTTTTGCATAGACAGGATGAGAGAGTTCCGCTTAGACGACCAACTCTGTCGGATATGTGGGGAATAGGAAGGGGAAGGCCGTCCACAAACGAACACTGTCCAGGTGGGTCGTTCTTTGTATTAAGATCTGTTATTCATTAGCAAAGAAAGTTCCTCCTGTTGGTATAAGAGCCCATTCCACCAGGGCTAACTCGGCCACATCGGCCCTGGCTAGAGGTGTTCCAGTAGCAGACATTTGTAAGGCTGCGACTTGGGTGTCCCTCCACACCTTCGTGAAGCATTATTGCTTGGACTCGGAGGTGAGGAGGGATGGCCATTTTGTGCAGTCTGTGCTGCAGGATTTCTTGATATGATCAGTCAGACATCCACCTCCAAGGCGGTACTGCTTTGGGACTCTATTCATTAGGTGAGGAATCCACAGGTAGTTGTATCCATCAGAAGAGCAAGTTACTTACCTTCGGTAATGCTTTTTCTGGTGGATACACTAGCTACCTGTGGATTTCTCACGGTCCCACCCGCCTCCCCGTGGTCTGTCTGGTCATACTGAGATTTCCTTGGGTGTATATTTGTATATTGCTGAATTATGAGAGGATGTGTATATGTGTATATATATATATATATATATATATATATATATATGTTCGATGGCATATGTAGCTGCAGATACACATGCTGTGCACATCCCGCCATCTGGTGTTGGGCTTGGAGTGTTACAAGTTGTTTTTCTTCGAAGAAGTCTTTTCGAGTCACGAGACCGAGGGACTCCTCCCATTTCGACTCCATTGCGCATGGGCGTCGACTCCATCTTAGATTGTTTTTTTTTCCGCCATCGGGTTCGGACGTGTTCCTTTTCGCTCCGTGTTTCGGGTCGGAAAGTTAGTTAGAATCTCGAAAAAAAAAACGTTGGTATTGTTTGCGTTCGGTATCGGGTTAGTTACAACAGATCGACACCGAATTTTGAAGAGCTCCGGTGGCCCTTCGGGGTTTTTTTCTATCCCCCGTCGGGGCCTGGTCGGCCCGGCCACGTGTGACTTCAAGGCTGATGGAACGGACCCCATTCCGCTTCTGTCCAAAATGCCATAACAAGTATCTGTATACAGATCAGCATCTGGTCTGTAACTTGTGCTTGTCTCCAGAGCACAAGGAAGATACTTGTGAAGCCTGTCGAGCGTTTCGGTCGAGGAAGACATTAAGAGACCGAAGAGCCAGAAGACTGCAGATGGCGTCGACGCCGACAGGACAAGAGCGTTTCGAGGAGGAAGAGGAAGCTTTCTCTATCCACGAGTCGGACTCGGAAGAGCTCGAGGCCGAAGAAATGCCGAAAACAGTGAGTAAGACGTCGAAACATAAGACTCATGAGAAGTCAACAAAAGCCCAGGGGACGCCACCGCCAACAGGCCATGGCTTAACCCAAAAAATAGGTGACCGATCCAAGGCACCGAAAAAGGGCACGCTTGTGTCGAAGTCATCTGACTCCGGTCGAGATACCGCCACACAGCAATCTCGGACCTGAGACATCGGCTCAGAGAAATTTCGGCACCGGGACAGCGGCACCGAACAAGTTCGGCACCGAGACACCACCACGCCGAAAATTAAAAAGGTTTCTTCGGAGCCTAAAAAGACGTCCGAAAAAGTTTCGGTTCCGAAACATCCAGCCTCGGAGCCGAAAACAGGTTCCTATACAGAGGAACAAGGATTGTCCTCCCAAATGCAAAAGCATAGATTCGGAGAGGAACTTGAAGCAGTAGAACCAGACTATACTCAAAGAAGGCTCCACATTCAAGAAGACACAGGGAAGATAACCACTCTTCCCCCAATTAAAATAAAAAGAAAACTTGCCTTTCAAGAAAAGGACAAGCAGCCACAGGCAAAGGTAGCAAGAAAAACAACTCCACCACCGTCTCCACCACCATCAGTGCACACATCACCGGTAGCAACTCCTCCACTGATGCACTCCCCGACTCATACTACGAGTCAAGATGATCCAGATGCATGGGACCTTTACGATGCTCCAGTATTGGACAACAACCCAGACTCGTACCCTGCCAGGCCGTCCCCACCTGAGGACAGTACATCTTACACACAGGTGGTCGCAAGGGCAGCTGCTTTCCATAACGTCACCTTGCATTCTGAACCAATTGAGGATGACTTTTTGTTTAACACGCTATCCTCCACTCATAGCCAATACCAAAGCCTACCTATGCTCCCAGGAATGCTAAAACATTCAAAACAAATCTTTCAGGATCCTGTTAAAGGCCGAGCTATAACTCCAAGGGTGGAGAAAAAGTACAAGCCACCGCCAACAGATCCAGTTTATATTACAACGCAGTTAACACCAGACTCAGTAGTTGTTGGGGCAGCTCGTAAGAGAGCGAACTCTCATACCTCGGGGGACGCACCACCTCCAGACAAGGAGAGTCGCAAATTTGATGCTGCGGGCAAAAGGGTTGCAGCACAAGCAGCAAACCAATGGTGCATTGCCAATTCACAAGCACTTTTGGCAAGATACGATAGAGCTCACTGGGACGAGATGCAACATTTCATAGAACACTTACCCAAGGAGTTCCAGAAAAGAGCACAACAAGTGGTGGAAGAAGGACAAAGTATCTCTAATAATCAGATACGGTCTTCAGTGGATGCAGCAGATACGGCTGCAAGGACAGTAAATACTGCAATAACAATAAGAAGGCACGCATGGCTGCGCACGTCAGGGTTCAAGACGGAAATTCAACAAGCCGTATGCCATTTAATGAACAGCAGTTGTTTGGGCCGGAAGTCGACACTGCTATTGATAAACTCAAGAAAGACACTGATACAGCAAAAGCCATGGGCGCACTCTACTCCCCGCAGAGCAGAGGCACATTTAGCAAAACACCTTTTAGAGGAGGGTTTCGAGGGCAACCTACAGAAACCACAACATGACAAACAAGGCCCACTTACCAAAGCCAATATCAGCGGGGAGGTTTTCGGGGGCAATATAGGAGGTGGACAATTCCAGAAAAATAGAGGAAAGTTCCAAAGCCCCAAAACTCCTCAAAATAAGCAGTGACTTACAAGTCACACATCCCCATCCCACAACACCTGTGGGGGGGAGACTAAGCCAATTTTACAAACATTGGGAGGAGATAACAACAGATACTTGGGTACTAGCAATTATCCAGCATGGTTATTGCATAGAATTTCTCAAATTCCCTCCAACAGTCCGACCGAAAACACACAGTATGTCAAAACAACATATAGATCTTCTAGGATTAGAAGTTCAAGCATTGCTCCAAAAAGAAGCAATAGAATTAGTACCAAAACAATAATTAAACACAGGAGTTTACTCACTAATACCCAAAAAAGACAAGAGTCTAAGACCTATACTAGATCTCAGAACATTAAATACATACATCAAATCAGACCACTTTCACATGGTTACATTACAAGAAGTAATCCCACTGCTCAAACAACAAGACTACATGACAACACTGGATCTAAAGGATGCAATACATCCTTCACACAGAAAGTACCTAAGGTTTGTATTCCAAGGGATACATTACCAATTCAAAGTGTTGCCATTCGGAATAACAACTGCACCAAGAGTTTTTACAAAATGTCTGGCAGTAGTAGCTGCACATATCAGAAGGCAGCAAATACATGTGTTCCCGTACCTAGACGATTGGTTAATCAAAACCAACACGCAAATACGGTGTTCACAACACACAAAATATGTCATAGAAACCCTACACAAACTAGGTTTCTCAATCAACTACCCAAAGTCACACCTTCTGCTGTGTCAAACACAGCAATACCTAGGGGCAACAATCAACACAGTAAAAGGGGTTGCCACTCCAAGTCCACAAAGAGTCCAAACATTTCACAATGTAATACAAGCCATGTATCCAAAACAAAAGATACAGGTCAAAATGGTAATGAAACTGCTAGGCATGATGTCTTCATGCATAGCCATTGTCCCAAATGCAAGGCTGCACATGCGGCCCTTACAACAGTGCCTAGCATCACAATGGTCACAAGCACAGGGTCAACTTCTAGATCTGGTGTTGATAGACCGCCAAACATACATCTCGCTTCAATGGTGGAACAGTATAAATTTAAACCAAGGGCGGCCTTTTCAAGACCCAGTGCCACAATACGTGATAACGACAGATGCATCCATGACAGGGTGGGGAGCACACATCAATCAGCACAGCATCCAAGGACGATGGGACATACAGCAAAGACAGTTTCATATAAATCACTTAGAACTGTTAGCGGTATTTCTAGCGCTGAAAGCATTTCAACCCATAATAACCCACAAATACATTCTTGTCAAAACAGACAACATGACAACAATGTATTACCTAAACAAACAGGGAGGGACACACTCGACACAGTTGTGTCTCCTGACACAAAAAATATGGCATTGGGCGATTCACAACCACATTCGCCTAATAGCACAATTTATTCCAGGGATTCAGAATCAGTTAGCAGACAATCTCTCTCGGGATCACCAACAGATCCACGAATGGGAAATTCACCCCCAAATACTGAACACTTACTTCCAAATTTGGGGAACACCACAAATAGATCTATTTGCAACAAAGGAAAACTCAAAATGCCAAAACTTCGCATCCAGGTACCCACAACATCAGTCGAAGGGCAATGCGCTATGGATGAACTGGTCAGGGATATTTGCGTACGCTTTTCCCCCTCTCCCACTCCTTCCATATCTAGTAAACAAGTTGAGTCAAAACAAACTCAAACTCATACTAATAGCACCAACATGGGCAAGACAACCTTGGTACACAACACTACTAGACCTTTCAGTAGTACCTCATGTCAAACTACCAAACAGACCAGATCTGTTAACACAACACAAACAACAGATCAGACAGCCAAATCCAGCATCGCTGAATCTAGCAATTTGGCTCCTGAAATCCTAGAATTCGGGCACTTAGACCTCACACAGGAATGTGTGGAGGTCATAAAACAAGCTAGGAAGCCTACCACTAGACACTGCTATGCAAATAAGTGGAAAAGATTTGTTTATTACTGCCATAATAATCAAATTCAACCCTTACACGCATCTGCAAAAGATATAGTAGGATACTTACTACATTTGCAAAAGTCAAAACTAGCTTTCTCTTCCATAAAAATACATCTTACTGCAATTTCAGCTTACCTGCAAATTACGCACTCAACTTCATTATTTAGGATACCAGTCATAAAAGCATTTATGGAAGGCCTAAAGAGAATTATACCACCAAGAACACCACCAGTTCCTTCATGGAACCTCAACATTGTCTTAACACGACTCATGGGTCCACCTTTTGAGCCCATGCACTCTTGTGAAATCCAATGCTTAACGTGGAAAGTTGCATTTTTAATTGCCATCACATCTCTAAGAAGAGTGAGTGAAATTCAAGCATTTACCATTCAAGAACCATTTATTCAAATACACAAAAATAAAGTAGTTCTACGGACAAATCCTAAATTTTTACCAAAAGTAATCTCACCGTTCCACTTGAATCAAACGGTAGAATTACCAGTGTTCTTCCCACAGCCAGATTCTGTAGCTGAAAGAGCACTACATACATTAGACATCAAAAGAGCACTAATGTACTACATTGACAGAACAAAACTAATTCGAAAGACAAAACAACTATTTATTGCCTTTCAAAAACCTCATACAGGAAATCCAATTTCAAAACAAGGCATTGCTAGATGGATAGTTAAGTGCATTCAAACCTGCTATCTTAAAGCTAAAAGAGAGCTGCCTATTACACCAAAGGCACACTCAACCAGAAAGAAAGGTGCTACCATGGCCTTTCTAGGAAATATTCCAATGAACGAAATATGTAAGGCAGCAACATGGTCTACGCCTCATACATTTACCAAGCACTACTGTGTAGATGTGTTAACTGCACAACAGGCAACAGTAGGTCAAGCTGTACTAAGAACATTATTTCAAACTACTTCAACTCCTACAGGCTGAACCACCGCTTTTGGGGAGATAACTGCTTACTAGACTATGCATAGCATGTGTATCTGCAACTACACATGCCATCGAACGGAAAATGTCACTTACCCAGTGTACATCTGTTTGTGGCATTAGTCGCTGCAGATTCACATGCGCCCACCCGCCTCCCCGGGAGCCTGTAGCCGTTTAGAAGTAGATCTTGAACATTTGTACATTTGTAAAATTACTTAAAATTCATTATATACATACGTATTCACTCCATTGCATGGGCACTATTACTAGCATACACAACTCCTACCTCACCCTCTGCGGGGAAAACAATCTAAGATGGAGTCGACGCCCATGCGCAATGGAGTCGAAATGGGAGGAGTCCCTCGGTCTCGTGACTCGAAAAGACTTCTTCGAAGAAAAACAACTTGTAACACTCCAAGCCCAACACCAGATGGCGGGATGTGCACAGCAAGTGAATCTGCAGCGACTAATGCCACGAACAGATGTACACTGGGTAAGTGACATTTTCCATATATATATATATATATATGTATTCTTGCGGATATATATATATATATATTGATATTGTTTGCTATTTCTATTTGATTAAATTCTGTATAAAAGTTTTCTTGGATACAATCATATTGAGTATGGAATGTCGGTATTCACCTGTTTGCCTCAAAGGCACGTCAAAAATGGTGTAAACTGACGTCAGCACGCCGGCGGGGACCTCTTATTGCCACAATGACGTCAGACGGAGCCGCGTGGAGTCGGGCAATTGTGACGTCCTCGCCGACGTGCAGAGCTGGAAAGAAGTTTCCGTCGAATGCTGTGCATTGGGAGAGTTCATTAAGTGAGGAATCCACAGGTAGCTAGTGTATCCACCAGAAAAAGCGTTACTGAAAGTAAGTAACTTGATCATTAAAGCCATACCTTTACACACATTCTTATCAACCGTCCAATGCTTGCACACTGCTGTAAAGTGCAGGATAATAAGTTTATTATACACAATACCTTTCAAAGGTACAAAGTCTTTAGGACATTACACTGTATATGCTAAGCAAATGTTAAAAACTCAGATTGTTAGTTTCGAAAGACCACATATTTCAACGCCATTGCTTCCAAAATTCAATCAGTTTTATAATCTATGAGGCCTTCGGAGGTGTCTTAATAATATTCCCTCTGAATTCATGGATACAAAGTTGGTTCCTACTGGCTTCCAAAACTGTTTTTTTTCATCGTCATGTATTCGGAAATTCACTTCAAATGCAGATCATAACTCAAGCAATAATACTTATGAGGAGGTTGGCTGTACAACACAGCTGAAAGGATGTGACATTTTCCTAAATCCCAAGATGAAGTATTGAAAAAAACTAAAATCTTTGAGGATAAGCTTCTCAAAGGTGGGGTTAAAAAAAAAAAAAAACGAAAGCTCCATATACACATCTGGATTACACAGATTCTCACCAGGAGCAGAATACAGTAAAAACTCTGAAAGTAAAGATACTAGAGGACACTGAAAGATGGCTGAAGATTGCTCAGCATCCCTTATGGCCGATAGTCCATGATTCAAGGACACAACCTACACAAGGGAATTAAAAGAACCAGAGACCAACTGAAAAATGTTTCTAAAGAGAATGCAACAACCAGAAAAAAATAATACAATTAAAGAAAGGGGGCCATTGTGAAATGGTACTAAGAGTAATAGGAAGACAAAACAAGCATTTGCAATGCAGTGGGTCCTGCGTTTGCTTGAGTTAGAGCTATTAGTGTTGTAAATAACTAACTATACCTTTCTTGCCACATAAATTGAAAATGAAAAGTTAAACAGTTGACATAAGCAAGCCATTTCAAAGCGCCACAGCTGCCCTGAGCACGAGTGTGCAGGAGAGGCACAAAAGGAAAAAGAAGTTTGCTTGCAGTCAAACGTATCGGCAAACATGCAATTATCCATGTAACAGAGTTGATGGCCACGGCGGTAACAAAACTGGCCCAAGGACAAACATAAAGCATTTACCAATGATGATAAATAATTTTCGAAAGACAAGCTCATGAATGAGTGATAGTGATGGACGTGCAGTGGGTGTGGTTAAAAGCCCACAGATAGATTACAACAGGTCTGAGCGCTTGCGCGCTCAACCTAAAACACTGTAAGCTAAGGCTGAGCAGCAAGATTAAATGGTATAACACCAGCAATTGATTTTACCGGCTACTGGGCCAAAGGACTGTGATTTTTAGAATCAAAAAAAGGGAGAAACAACTTCCATATTTCTATGGTGCCAGAGGGCGCAAGAAATTGTTGAAGAAGTTGATACATTGCCTGAGAGATTTCTACCAAGACCCTGGTGGATGAAAAAAGTAAAATGTAAATAGCCTTAGCTAGACAGGAGGGAGAAATCTATGGAGTCAGTAAAACTAGCAACTTTTATAATTACTTTTTTGTGGAACAACGAAGTCGGGAAATAAGAATAAGTGCAAGGAAATTTGTGGATTGGGGGAGCAAATACACAGATACCAATAAAAGGCTCAAATGGATGTAGAGGTGGGCCTTTTGGTCAGTGAAACTGAGATGAAAAGCTGAGTCTGAAATGGGTCTCCGATCCACTCATTTTTATCATCATATGAAGCGATAATATACCTCTCTTGGATATTCCAGAGTGACCTGTGTGCTGATTTGAGACGCAGAGAAAAGTAGGAGAAGACTCAATTAGGAGGGCAGTACAAGTCTGAGGCGCCAGAATGTAATTGACATCTTGCTATGGAATAAGGAAGAAACAGAAAGTAAAGTTCAATTGAGCCAAGTTTCTTCGAATAGGCTAAGCATTCATTCAGGTGCAAAATTTTGTATACTGGAGAGCCATGTGAGATTGCCTTCTACCCCGGCAACCAATGAATAGTGTAGAAGTGACCATCGGGATGATTGAAAGTGAATACAATGAGATTCTATATGAGATATACTCTGCCCCTTTACAGGGCATGAAAGCTGTAACTTACTAACAGAAATAGGACGACATAAAGGTGCCAGAAATGAACACCCTCTCATACTATAGCATATCAAAAGAAATGCTGAAGTACTAATACACAAGAGAGAATCAGGTATCGGTATGTTATTCTTACAAGTACGTATTCATGACCAGGGTAAGGGCAAAGTCTAGAGTCCTGGGGATGATCTGAAATATACAGAGATGATCCTGTTGTGGTGTGAGCTGCCGTTATTAAGGCAGTACGACTTGGTGAAAGTGCCAGCGACATACAGCTAAACAAGATCAGATTAGAAAAGAAAGCCTGGTGATGAATGGAGGTGGTTTTTATGGGAACCCTGGCCAACAGGCATGACGAGCTTGAAGAAGCTGGAGAATAATAATAGAGAGACCATAAGACAAAAACCCTAAGGAGAGAAAGATTATCAAAGTACCACCAGTGTGGTGGAGGAGTCAAATGTCAGAACATGTTTTGGAGACAGTGCAGAAGTTGGAAGAAGGGAGCAAGAAGTGACCAGGTGAAAAGAGAAGCACCACCACGTTTAAGTAGAAGAGGGTGAGAGATTGGAGAAAAACTAAGGGCCATATGTATGAAAAAATGGCCTTGCGAATCGCAAATAGTGATTTTTAAGGAATTGCTATTTCCGAGTCGTAATTGGCCATGTAACAAAATTGCGATTCGGAAATAGCGATTTCTTAAAAATCGCTATTTGTGTTGTGCGAGGCCCATTTACCAAATCGCAATTTGCATTTTTGCAAATTACGATTTTTTACCGATTCTGTAAAAAAATCGCACATTGCGAGAAGTTTCGAGAAAGCACACCTGGAGGAGCCTGATGACATCACAAGCAGGAAGTGAGTCATCCCAGGCAGTTTCAGGTGCCACACCCAAACCAGCATCCAGAGAGAGTCAGCCCAGCCACACTGAGCAACACTCTGAAGGAGGCAGCACACCTGAGCAAGGATGAACACCTCAGCCCAAGGACAGGAGAAGGGAGAGAGAAAGAGGAAGCTCAAATTCAGCGAGAAAGAGCTTGAGGTGCTGACAGAGGAGGTCGTCAGCAGCCATGACCGCCTTTTTGGCAAAAGCTCACTCCAGGTGCCTGAGTGAGAAAAGGAGACTATGGGCAGATATCCAATCAAAAATCTGCGCAATTGGAGTGGCACAGCGCTCCGTAGAAGAAATTAAGAAGAGGAGGTATGACCTGCGGTCCCGTGCGAAGGAGAGGGTGGCAGGGAGACTGCAGGAGGCGAGGGGCACAGGAGGCGGTCCACCCACAGAGGCACCATCCACCCCATTAGAGGACCTAGTCGAGTCCACACTCCTCCCTGAAGCTGTGACAGGGGTCACAGAGATAGACACCTCCGGCACACCAACTACCAGCCAAGGTAAGTGCAATATTGATTTGTAACCCCATATGTGTATGCACAAAATCCCCTTAGGAATTAGCAAGTAATGTTAAACATTGTGAGAAGTAGTCCAGTCCACATCTTAGAAGCAGCACAACAATGCATTATGGGAGTGGCAGTCCACAACCCAGAGCTGAAAGTAGCACGTACAATGTATTTGAGTAGAGCGACACCCAGAGGAACACAACACACACAACACAGTGTAGAGAAGTACCTGTACCTTTATTACCATTGTGTGACCGTAATTGTAAAAAACATAACTGACATGCTGCATATTGTCGTTGCAGGTGGGCCAGGCCCAGCAGCCACAACATCAGCACGCGTAGGCGAGACTGACACCCATCCGTTCTCTGATTTCCAACACCAGTGGGTCTCTCACCATTGCTCATGTCCGATGCAGGCCCAGGGCACTGCCACTGCCGGAGCTCAGCCAAGACTCAGATGAGCAGCAGGAAGGGCCAATTTCCCCATCAACAACAGGCAGGCTCAGCCAGATGCAGGAGGTCAGGTGTCAGCAGACCACAGCACCCCGCAGGATGGCGACAAATTCCAGGGCAGAGCAGCATGAGGCAGGTGAGGGTCCCTCCTTCTTTGGTGGGCTGAAAGCTGCTATGTTGCAGCAGCAGTGCCTACAAAATAAAAGGATCCTGGGATTACAAAAGAATTTGCGCCAACATGGGGGGGCCTGCATCGCCAGCTTGAGACCCTCAATTCTAACATAGAACTGCTGCATGAGGGACAGGTGCAGGCATCACAGGACACCAGACAGCTCACAAGGGCTGTCCGTGAACTATGCCAGGAGCTGCGCCATGAGAGGGTGAGCCACCATAGACAGGAGCGCAGATTTATGAACATGTTTGGCGTCTTCTGTCGTTCTGTGAACAGGGTGGCAAATGCAACATCACTGATTGCCCGTCGTGCAGTGGCTGCACAAGTGGAGGCAGCACACAGCAGCAGGGATGTTGCGAACGGACTGGTACAGATCACCAATGTGATCGACAACATAATGGGACAGAGGTCAGCCACACCTAGTGAGCTTGCACTGGGAGACACTGAGGACAGTTTCAGCCTCAGCAGTGTAGCTGTACCACCATTGGACAACAGACGGTGCAGTGCCAGGCACAGCACTGCCACTGAGGCAGACAATAGAGGTGCCAGTAAGGTAACTGGGCACCGGAGTGGTGTGTTGGCCGCAAAAAATGACTGTAGCTGCCAGTGGACTTATGTTTTCACTATGACGTAATTGTGCATTACTCAGGTCCTTCATTGTTTCTAGTTTTTCACTTAACCTTTTTTTGCAATTCGGCAAACGAACATTGCCTGACTTAAGGTAATAAATTTATTTCACTACAGGTACAGTTGTCAGAGGATTTGTGTCATTCATACTTACATCTGAAATGGTTTTGTGTGATGCCAGCACGCCTTTGCCTTTCCTCTGCTGCACTGTTCCTGTCTGCTGGCTGTAGGGGTGGTATGGGATCATCATCCTCATCAGATTCAGTATCACATATTTCTACAGGTATGCCCCTGGTGGTAGCTATATTGTGCAAGATAGCACAAGTAGCCACTATTCTACATGTCGTCTCTGGACTGTATTGTAGTGCCCCTCCACTTTTGTGGAGGCACCGGAAGCGACTCTTCAGCAGTCCAAATGTGCGCTCCACCACATTGCGGGTTGCCCTGTGTGCTGCATTGTATCTCCATTCAGCAGGTGTTGCAGGATTGAGGTAGGGCGTCATCATGTAGGTGCGCACTGCATAGGCACTGTCTCCTGGAAGGGACAGAGGGTATGATAAGAAGTGGGCCATCTGACATCAGCATGCCATCAATGCGCCATTGTATAGAGGGACAATACCTAGTAGATATCCTTCTCCAAACTCCCCAGCTAGCAGTCTTGTGTGTATGCTGCTATGGCGAAAGATGTACAAATCATGTGTGCTCCCTGGGTACCTGGCCATGAGATCAGTTATGATATAGGAAGCATTGCAAATCACCTGTATATTCATTGAATGTTGGTATTTCCGGTTGCGGTACACATACTCTGTGGCTGATGGTGGACAGATTGCCACATGTGTCCCATCTATGGCGCCTAGGACGTGGGGGAACTGTGCTATCTGGTAAAATTCAATTTTTGTCTGCTGTATTTCCTGTGGGGTGTGGGGGATTCTGATGTACTGGTGTAGTTTGCTCAGCATGGCATTGATAAATGCATTGAAAAATCTGGAGAGGGTACTCTGTGAGACCCCTCCAGCTGCTGTTATAACCCCTTGATAGCTCCCTGAGGCGAGTAGGTGAAGGGAGCATAATACCTGCACATGGGTGGGTATGCTGTGAGTCCTTAGTGTTCTGCGCTGCAGTATGGGTTGTAGCTCAGCTATCGGATCAAGTATCATGGCTGAGTTCAACCTATACCTCTCATATATTTCCTCCTCTGTCAGGTTAAAAAGTGTAATGCGCACTCTGAAAATGCACTCCTGTCTCCTCCTCCCTCTCATCAAACCTGCCAAGATCCTCACCCTCCTCGCCATGACGTAGAGTGCAGCCATTGTGGAAAAGAGTCTGAGGCACTCTGGGCCTCTTTATATAGGTTGCACCTGGTTACCACCTGGTTTCACTTAGTGGTATTTTGCATGTGCAAAATGCCATTCTGCGAAAAATCAGAATTTGCGATTTTTTGATGCATCTCTTTGCGACTTGGATTTTTTGACTTGCAATTTGCGCCTCGCAATTTCCTACTGGAAATACTGAATCACAAAATGTGACTCGCAAAACCAGGTCGCAACACAAAAAAATCTGAATTTTTGCGATTTCTTATTTTTGGTCTGCGAATGCCTTTCATGCATAGCAGACCACGTTTTTGCACTCGCTAACAGTCGAATTTTGCAATTCGCACCGTTTGCGAGTGCAAAAAAGTTTCAGACATCTGGCCCTAAATGCAGTGGAATACGAGAAAGGAATATCCGACAGGAAGAAATCTGTGGAATCATTTATAAGTATGGGGGAAACTGTTAGGTTGGGTAGGATGGAGAATAGATGGTGTAGGGTAAGGTGAAGACATAAGGTGGATTTAACCACTAAGAATCACAATAATCTTAAGGGAGTGGGAGAGAATGATTAAAAGGACACTAGCCGAGAGTGGAGTATGAGCCAGAGGTAGGTAGGGTGGTAGTAGACCTTAGAAACAATCAGACCGTAATTGAGGAACAGTCCTCATAAAAAGGATAGTTATGATGGGGCTCTGCCTCCCTATGATCGGTTCCCATGTTGTCTCCCTATCTGTGGTGTTGATGTCCTTCCCGTACTTTCTCTCAGCTGCTTGGCACTGCACCTGCCCTTGAATATATCAGTTTTCCTAGTCTCAGAATCATCAAAAACAAAAGCACAGACATTACTAGGTGTGCCACCTGGTTCCAGCATCTCACCAGAGTCTGGCCCTGTGCTCACAATTAGCCAGGTGCTGCCTCTGTGTCTATCGAGCCACAAAGACGTTTCAGGCACTGCAACTCCGATTAACTTAACGCGCGGCCCAGACATATAGCACCTCCTTCACATTCACATTTCCTATTTTGAACAACACAATTACACATATGATTGACTGGCATTTCTCAGCATCAATGCATCTCAGGATGAAAATTAAGCACATGTAAACAGAACAGGGGTATTTAGAGAGCATGTTTTCACCAACAGGGCATCTAGGTACTATTGTAATATAAAAGATATTCCTTGTTCTTTATCCTACTGATATTTATTTTGTCAACCTCTGAAGAATGACAGAATACGTACCCCGGTAGGCATATGGACATGTAACCATGAGGTCAATGATGTCTGCAATGGCGGCATTTGTTGAGTGAGCCCATCACTCAGGAATAATACAATTATTTCCACAAATTAAGAAGCCAGTACCTAAATGGGGGGGGGCTAGCCTATTGACATTCTAAGCAGTGTTTTCACGTTTTTACAATTCTTAGGAGTAATATTTAGAATGTTTATTGACATCACAGGAGGTGAACTCTAATTTGTAACCCTCATAATAGCATAGCCACGTACAGAAATTATTTGCAGGGTATGGTGGTGATTTCTGGTCTCTATCAGTCAAGGCACTTACTACAAATGTTGCCCTTTTCTTGTCACCAGTACCACCCTGATCGGGCCATACTTAAAAAATAAAAAATCAGCTAATTGCCAATTGACCCACTTGTCAGATAACTTTGTTAAATTGTCCACTGGAACGTATTTTCTTAAATTAGTAATATAATATATGTACATAGCTTTTCACTCAATCTCCTTAGTCAAAACAGGTCCACTGTTCATTCCCGAGCTGTTAGATACCGCTCACCAATTACTGTGTGGATTTGTACTTTATTTTAATACCCTCTATGCATAACAGCCACACAGCTTGTTGAATAATTATCGAATTCAGGAAGAGCTTTGCTAATCAGAGAATTTAAATGGTACTTGTATACTTTAACATTACATAGTCCTTTTAGCGGCTCTCTACGTTCACAATAGTTAGTAACTCTCCCCTATGATGTACACTTTAGGCAGAGCAACAGGAATGATTCGATTCTGATGCTTTGTTCACATTATTATGGATGTTGCTACATTTTGGCACATAATGGCCATTAATCCACTATCTGCAGATTTTAACAAAAAATAAATGTTTCTAGTTTAAACGGATCAAAAGTTATAAACGATGTGTTCATGTGCAGTAGAAGGCCCTTTACAAAGGATAACTGGTCTTCTTTCAGTTGATTATTTCTTCGGTTATAAACTGGTACTAATGAAGTGAGACATCTACCTAGGCAGTATTACCATGTGTAAAAATTTCAAAATAAAGTAATATCAAAAAAGTACCATGTTATGCTGCATAATTAAGTCACCCTGCAGCATGATATGGTGCTCCCCTGCTGCATAATTCTAGTGGTCCTGATGATAGGCCAGGCCGCTCAGCAAGATTACAAATTGGACAGGTGCTGTTTCAATTTGCTAGTTATAAAACTATGATATGTCAATCACCTTTTGTTGTCCTCTGCCCATCAGAAAGCTGTCATTAATAAAATGAAAAGCAGACCTCTGTTCATTATTGTATTTGCGTCAAGAATGTTCAATTCTATTAAGGACACAGTGGCGAGGATTCTGCTCTTTCTTCTACTTGCAGACAAAGCAGACCATAAAGAGAGAAAAAATAACACTACATTACCCATGAGTACCCTCCATATGACCCACTATGTGCTATAAAGTCTCTTGAGCAGACAGCCTTCCTCTTTCTTTGCTCATAACAAGCTGAGGGCCAAACTATGTGGATTAACACGAAACAAGTCCAACCGCCGTCCTTGAGGCTCCACAGTGGTCCCATGGCGGAAGAAGAGGTGACAAACTGGCACAACAGGTACAACTTCCAACATGCACCTCTGACATCTCACAGACGACTTGCGTGAATCATCCCCACCATCTAAGCTGGTTTTTCATCTAGAAGAAAAAATAGTGTCGTAATAATTCATCCTGAAACTTCAGGATGGGAAAAAAACTGTATATGGTACAATCTTTATGCAATGTATATCACTGAACTTCTCTGTGGGTGTGATAATCCTTGCCTCTGTGTCCTTAATAGAATTTAAAATTCTTGATGCAGATGTTAGAACATTTTTGATTCTCTGTCAGGACCTGAGGCTTTGGATTATACTAGTTTAAAGCTGTGCACTAACAAGTAAATACAACATCAACAACAGGTTTATGGTAAAACAACTTGAACGTAGAATCTGACAACCATTCGCCCTCTGGCATAATATCTTTCAATCTCGACCCAGAAAAAAAAAAGCTTTAGAAGCTATAGCTCCTCTCACCGAGTAAGCCCCAAAAATAGAGGTATCAATCCCAGCTTTGTCTAAAATCCACCTGATCCATTTTGCCAGAGGAGCAGATGAGACTGGACTAAAGGGCTTTTGTAACAAAATCATTAGTTAACCAGACTGATCTCTGCGCAACTCGTGTGACATCTCCGTAAACCTTTATGCATTTTACCACACACAGTTTAGAATTATCTCTACAACTTGGATAACTGATACATTTGTAATTTTATTTTGTAAGCTTGGAGATATTGAAAGATACTCCTGTTGGAGTAAAAACTATACCCGTAATATCCAGGGCTTGACATCAGACACTCGTCGACAAGAAATCATAAAAAGCAGGAGAGTCAGTTTTGCTGACAATTGCTGTCTAGAGAGATCCTCATTAGTGGGTCAGGCCAATAAAATGTAATATCACATTAACATCGCAAAAGTAGGAATTTATAGGAAGAAGTAGTTGTACTATACGTACGCCCCCATAAGAGTTTACATATCAAGGGATGATCAGCTACTGTTTATCATCAATCTGGGGGTGTTTTGCTGAAATAGCAGATCAAAAATTAATCATTGTTCTGTAGGCTATTCCCTGGGAGGCTAAATGGGACAGAAAATTGGCTATCATTTGCACTGATGTCTCCATGAAATGCACACCCCGTTGACTGCACCAATCAGTCCATCATTTCCAGGCGGAGGCATATCTCTTATGTGTACTAGGTGCCACGGACTGAGAGAAAAATTTGTATTGTCTGAAACATCTGAGGTTTGTTTGTGACACCTTAGATCATCCACGCCATAAGTGGCAATTGCCCCTCTGGAATAGGAGGAAGAGGGTAACCTACTGGATCCAACAAAAGATCCCAGGATGACACAATCTGAACTGGAGGGGCACAACGCAGCTCCATCGCTACAGGAAACCATGATTGTGCCCTCCAATATGGGGTTATAATAATTAACTCCGCCAACTGAAGACGAACCTGGAGAGGATCCTGTGAATCATGCAGAATTGGGGAAAGGCATATTTCAGATCTCCCAACCAAGATTTCAGGAAGGCATCCGAGCTTACCGCCCAAGGATCTGGTCTCCAGCTGTAAAACATCAGAGGATGAGTGTTCAGATGGGACGTGAATAGGTCCATTGAACATGGGCCCCAAAGTTGATTCAGAACACCTATGGATGTAACCTCCAATTGCTGGAATCCCAGAAGTATCGAGAATTGAAGTCGGCCACTACATATACTCTGCCTGGGATATACTCCACCACCACTGAGCTCTGATGCTCCAGACAGAAATACCAAAAGTCTTTGGCAATCTCCACCAGCATCCGAGACTGGGTACCCCCCAACTTGTTGATATACTGTACCACCAAAATATTGTGCATCTTCAGAAGGATACAACAATTTGCTTTGGAAGGGGACAGTGTTTTCACTGCAAGTGAACCCACCAAGAGTTCCAGGCAATTGATTTGGTATTGGTGTTCCTCCGAGGACCACCTGCATCACTGTCTCCAGCTTACCACGTCTGGCTCCCCAGCCCATCTGCTGCCGTCTGACTCTACGATCATCTCCAGAACTGAAGCAAAAATCACTCTGCCATTCCAGGCATCCATATGAGCTGACCACCATGTGATCTGCACTCTGGCTTCTTGGGACAACGAGATCTGTTCCGCACAAGTACGACGCCTGCCATGACGTAGAATCTTCAACTGTTACAGGGCCTGATGATGAAAAGGACCTAGAAATATGGCTTGGATAGAAGATGCCAGGAGGCCCACCAATCGGGCAAGTACCCTCAATGAAATTGAAAAAGGTAATAATGCTTTTCCCAATTCCTTTCTAATGGCTTTTCTCTTCGGCAAAGGAAGTTTGAGTTGGGCTGAAACTATGTCTGTCTGAAAGCCCAGAAAGTCCAGATGCAACTTTTCTTTGTTTATGACAAAGCCCAAGTCTTGAAGCAGTATTATACAAAAAACAGAGCAGCAGGCAATTTAATCATGCACCTGCCTCCTATCACCTAACATATATTAAAGACTCAGTAATAATCATCAATTTATTAGCATGTGCACTCATTCCAGCACCTGCTGCCAAGGTGCAATCCAAGAAGGAACTATAAACAAATAATTTGCCAATGGTGCACCACCCAAAGCATAAGTCAAAATGTCCAATTCATAACAGCGGTACATTTCAAATCTTCTTTTTATTCTTCTTTCTCTTTTTGGAATAGACACATATTCATAACAGAAACAGCCAACGTGTTTCATCCACAGAACAGGACTTCTTCAGGGCCTTTGATTCAATTCCAATAAGTAAGCCATATCCAAGAAATATTCATTATTCGTAAGCAAGACATTGAATATGCCCAGTATTTGGACCTTTGCTCATGTTGGTAGCCGACTAGCCACCGGTCTACATTATCCATGTGAACCCAAAGATGAAGAAATCCGGAAGCAGTTGAACTGTCCAGAAAAGATGAAGATGAACCAACCAACTGTTGTTGCTGAGCCATGATCAGGATATCTTACTGATAGATGATCAGATGAACACCCTTCTCTCTGAGCCACTGGATCACCGGGTGCATGACCTTGGTGAAACACCTTGGTGCCGAGGATAGATCGAATAGCAGGGCTGAGAATTTGTAACACTTGTTGTGCCAAAAGAATTGAAGGAATATGTGGCGAGGGGAAAAAACGGAAATGGTCTGAATGGCGTCTTTAAGGTCTAGACAGACCATCAATTCTTCTTCCTGTAACAGGTCTTGTAAGAGATGAATGCCCTCCATTTTGAAATGTCGGTAGACAATCCAAGAGTTGAAATGACGCAGAATGATTAACAGGCTTGAACACCTGTCTTTTTTTCTAAAGCAGAGCGACTGTACTGAAGAATTCTCTGGGATGAGGATAAGAGCAAATGATTCATCCTTTTGAAGTAGAGATGTAACTTCTCGATCTATAAAGATGCTCTCTTGTTGGGGAAAAAATGAGAGGGGGAGGAGAAGATGATTGGCTAGGGGTTTAATAAAACTCAAGATGATACCTGGCTATCGTCTTTAGAACCCATACATCCTGCGTGATTAGATGCCAATTGTGTGCAAACAAACTCACTCTGCCTCCCAATGTAATCCCCCCAAGGGTATAATTGTTACCTGATTGGGATGCACCTTGACTGTACTGTCCTCCCTTGGAATATCCTCTTTAGGTGCGGCTGCTGTCTCCTTGACCCAAGAAGAATAGTAGTTTGTTATCCTGGAATAGCTGTGCCCCCCTCTGCCCCTGTAGTGAGGTCTGGCTGATTGAAAAAGGCCACTGTTAAAGACTTTCCTGGTCGATGTCTGGGCCATGTCCAGCATGAAGAAGATAGCCACATACTTGGCTAGGTCTTTACCAAATTTGCCTCCAAACAAAAGCCCATTAGCAGATTGACCTGCATCAGATAGAGCTGATTTGGCCAATTTTGGATCGGTGCGAATAAGTAGTTTAGTTTAGTTTATAGATTTGTAGAACGCATGGCTACTCGGGGGCATCCCAGCGCTAAAGTACACCATGAATGTTGGAAGAGCCAGGGGAGGCAGATTAACTGGGAAAGAGAATGGTTTTCAACTTCCTCCTAAAGAGAAGTTCAGAGGATTCCTGACGGCATTCAAAGGGCAGGGCATTCCAGAGCCGAGCAGCCCTGATGGAGAACGAATTACCTCCCCATGATCTCTTGACCGAAGGGATGTAAACCTGTCGAGAAGAACGAGATCTAAGAGGTCTAAGGGGCGAGTAAAGAAAGATCCGTTTTCTAAAGGAAAGGGGACCCTTATTGTGTAAGGCTCTGCGAACAAGACACAGAGCTTTAAACTGAATGTGCTGCTTAATCGGGAGCGAATGAAGAGCTGCAAGTGCTGGTTTAGCGGAAAGATGCCTTGGGGTATTCATGAGAAGTCTAGCTGCCACGTTCTGCATAACCTGCAGCCTCTTTATTACATAATCTGGAGAGCTAAAATATAGAGAGTTCCCGTAGTCCAGGCGGGAGAGAACTAGGGCTTGTACAAGAATTCTTCTGGCAGCGAATGGCAGAAGTCCAAGAATCTTCCTGACACTTCTAATTAAGCCGAAGCAGATCGAGGAGATTCTTTTAGCTTGTGGCTCCATAGTTAAGCGTGGGTCAAGCAGAAAGCCGAGGCTTTTTACTTGTGTTATTGGAGGAGGCAGGCTGTTAAAAGCCTCAGAGTACATAGCCAGAGGGGCGGTAGGGGCTCCATTACCTATAATCATTACCTCTGATTTGCTGTCATTAAATTTCAGTTTCGCCAGGGTCATCCAGTCCCCAATATCTTTCATGCAGTCGGCCAGGTTGGTAGAGGGGGAGTCCCTACTACTAGAGAGGGAAACCACCAATTGCGTGTCATCAGCATAAGTGACCATAGAGAGGTTATAAGGAGCGACTACTGTGGCCAAGGATGACAGATAGATGTTAAACAAGGTGGGACTTAAAGATGAACCCTGCGGGACTCCACAAGATAGAGACCTGACGTCAGACAAAAAAGAGCGATCCAAAACTTGAAAGGATCTTCCCGTGAGGAAGGAGGAGAGCCAGGCAAGGGCTGAACCTCCTAACCCTATCTTGGAAAGCCTATCAAGGAGAAGAGTATGATTGACAGTGTCAAATGCTGCACTAAGATCAAGGAGGATAATAGCAGCATGACCACCTTGATCTAGAAGTTGCCGAGCAGATTCAGTTACAGTAAGGAGTGGCGATTCTGTACTGTGATGGGTTCTGAAACCCATTTGAGAAAGATGTAAATGATCATGGTTCTCAAGATGCCTGGTCAATTGCAGGTTCACGTGCTTCTCCAGGATTTTTGCCAATATAGGAAGAAGGGCAATGGGTCGATAATTATCGAAGACAGAGGGATCCAGCTTAGGTTTTTTTAAGAGAGGCTTTATGATTGCATGTTTGAGGGAACAGGGAAGAATACCAGCGGACAAGGAATTATTAAGTATTTCTGTCAAAGGACCAACAACAATATCTGCTGCCTTCAAAAGAATAGAAGGAGGGGCCGGGTCCAAGGGAGAACCCGATTTGATATTAGCAAGAAAATTCCCAATCAGAGTACCTGTGAGGGGGGAAAAATTGGTTAACTGGGTCATACCCGTAGGAGAATTCATCTTCTGCCCCATGAGATTATTCTGAGAGGGAGATGGAGAAAAACCGGAGTATATCTTGTTAATCTTGTCTTGAAAGTGAGCCGCTAATACATTACTATGCATAATAGAAGCTTCCACCGGGGAGGGCGGCATAGGGGGTATAGTGAGCTCCTTAAAGATCTAAAAGATTTATTTCTGAGAAGTGGACGAGTTCTCTATTCTACTGCTGTAATATAGAGCTTGTGTTGTCTTAATATTATGATGGTAAGATCTAATAGCTGATCTATAGGCTTCTTTAGCAGAAGGATTATAATCTTTTCTCCAAATTCTCTCCAATTTTTTACAGTTCTTTCTAAGGTCCAATAGAGAAGACGAAAACCAGGGACTAGACTTATGAGCAGGTTTTTTCACCCTCAGTTTGCAAGGCAAAACTGAGTTTAAAGAGGTAGAAATCCATTTGTTAAACAGGTCCACCTAATTAATGGCGGCATGGTCACTGGCTAAGGGAGAAGCACAGAGTGCCATATGCCAAGTGCTAGGTACCAACTTCGACCAAGCACGACCCATTGTGGTGCACCTGGGCTGTGTCTCTCTAGGAGCATCATAGGGAAACGTAAGTGACACTAAATAGTGATCGGTATAGGGTAGAGGTAGAGAGGAGGAGAAGGTAAGATTAGGGATATTACTAAAAAAAGGTCTAAGTAAAGATTTTTGCCATTCGTTGAAATGGAGCAGTTGGTATTTGCCAATAGGCACATAGCCCTTTACGTCCACTCCAAGAGCTTATCTGGGTTGACTGCTGTCTGGGATTCCTCCGCCTGAACTGCTAAGTCCAGGATTTTAGTGAGAGGGCCTGACAAGTCCAGTAGCTTGTCCTGGCATCCATGCCAGGCCCTTTCAATGTCCTTTTTGGAATCCCTCACATATGTTTTAAGAAAAGTGACTGTGTGCGGGTCCACCTCTGGGGTATCGGCTACTTTCCCGGGCAGAGAAGGTGAAGGACGTTAGGAACACAGAGGATTGAGTATGTCTTTCTCAAATCCTTTTCAGCGACAAGTTTGGACATAAGTAGCCATTTCCTGGCAAGGGGTCCACTCAGAAGTTCTAGGTTGTACAATATTTTCTGGATTGAAGTACAAGCTCTTGCTTGGAGGTGGGGAGGAGGATATCTCAATATGGCGAGGTTTGCGTTTTCGCTTGCCCCTGGCCTGCATGGACGGTTGATCATTGTCAGAATCAGGTTCTCTATACAGGAACGTGGTTAGAGGAGGAGGTCTGATTCACAGGGGACCCATAGTTGTGATCCTGGACTACAGACTCAATAGTCTATTCAAAGGTGTCTCTGATAGAACGGCCAGGCTGATTTTAATGAACATCTACAGGGGCGGGGGGAAACCAAGCCTGCGCCAAACCTCCTAAAGCCGAAGTTGAAAATAGGTTGAGCGAAAGGATGCCGAGCTTTCACCAGCGCCTTATTAACAGAATCCTGTAAATGGATTTCCAAGGCCTTCACTCGGTGCTCTTCCACGTGTTTGTCATAAGACCCTTTGGCATATTTCCCATATTGTTCATCTTCTGGGTACTGGTGAGCCATTTTATAAGCAGGATTTAGTTTATATCCAGAGAAAAGAAGAAGAGGTAGACGTGAATTATATATATATATATATATATCTATATATCTATATATCTAAGTAGGGAGGTCCCAGGTGCAAATAGCGAGCTCAAAGGGTCCCCTGCCACTAGCCAACAGTGCAGTGAAGGAGGGAAGCACCCGAAAAGCCCTCTAGAACCAGGCTCTTTGGTATTATTGCAGCCCGGTCCGGCATAATGAGAAACAAATACAATTTGAGGCGCCGAGCGTCTCAGCCTCCACTTGCCGACTCGTGCGCACACAGCCAAGGGAATTATGGAGGTGGGTGCGCATGCAAAAGCTTGGTGGCAGAGAGTACCGCTCCTCTCAACAGCGTTTAGTCTCCCTTTTTCTGCTCTAAACAGGCATTTCACATGTTAACGGGACGGAGCGCCGCCCCAGATTAGAGAAGCGCAGACTTCCACTGAGGCCCGTCATCCGCCTTAAAACAAACACTTTTGAGTGGCGATGGTAGAATGTTAATAAAGGCGCTTTAAGGCCACGAAGCTGCGCCGCATGTATCGCGTAAGCAAACATCACACTAAACAATGGCAATAATGGTGAAAAAATAAGCTAGTACTGATCTGCGGCTGTATACGCAACAGAGGAATGTGTGTTCAAGGGACTTTATAGTATATGGTGGGTCATATGGAGGATAATCACGCCTCATGGGTAAGGTAGTAAAAAAGAAGCATGCTACGAAGCCTCCGGTCATGACATAATCTGTCATACACCCTAGTCTCTTCATGCAGATTTGCGGTCAAGACAACGGTAGAAGCACCAGACAGCTCATCCCTCATTTAAACACATTCAACACTTGCCAGTCACAATATGTCAGCCACATCTCTCTCTAACACTCTTATTGTGCAGCCACCCCCATTCGCCGCCAGCCAAGAAGCGCGCTGCGTTCACAGCATGGCATCCGCTTCGAAATACGATATCCAGCACTTCCTGTCTACAAACTGGCAGCACCCTCTGCCCAACGCCGCCGAATCCCTTTAACCCGGGCCCCCATCCCAGTATACACAATGACGTCATTGTCACGAAAAATAAACTCATCCCCCTGCAGACAACCGAGCCTACTTCTCCTATATGCATTGGGATTGGCCGACGCAAGCATTGTTATTTTGTCATTGGACGCCGTGGGTGTCCATTGCGCACCAGCCCGCCCTTTCTCTTCTGCTCACAATGGTCTGCCCTCTTTACGTAGCCTGCGCCGCTGGTCGCGTGGCTGCGCCTGTTACGCTGGTGCTTGTGACAGCTGAGGCTGACCAGAGCCGGAGAACAGTCTGCACCATGGAGTCACCGTGAAGGCTGGCGAGTCAGACGTTTAGGAGAAGGGCGGGAGTAGATAGGTAAGAGGGCTCCGATCGGACCGGCCACTCCCTACTGCCGTAGGTGTAATGCGTCACATAACGGCTCCGCCTCCCATGGCGAAAGGCGCGCCCGAGGGGGCGGCACGAGCCTTGAGGCGCGCGCCCCGCGGGTGGCAGACACCCAGGGAAGTATGGTGCCCCAGCGGAGGGGTAAGAAAATAAGCGGGACGTCACGTTCGGAACATCCTTGCGTCATTTCCTGCGCACTAAAGCTCAGGTGTAAAATGACAGCGGGATGTTGTCACCACGCGCAGCTAAGACACTGCTGCTGTCATTAGCGTCTGGGTGCCCAGCCAGGTGACGCTTCGAGCTGGAAATGAATGCAATTTAGTCCTGTTGTTGTCAGCATTGTACCCTTTAGAATCGTCCACTGAGAGCTCATAATTATTTTCGCACATAAATATTAGTTTTTTTTTCTCCCGAAAGGTGTATAGGTCACAGATTATCGATGTTAGTGTGATAATGGCAGTCGCGGTACAAACGTTTCCGTTATTTGTAAACACGGTGTTCCCAGCGGTCTGTAAAACAGCAACACTTTGCTGTGAGGAAAGAAACAATTTACTAATGTTTTACTTTGTTACAGCGATGTTGGAAGAAAATGCAGAACACTGTTACAATGTCACAAAATGCTTCGTAGGACAAAGTCAGACTACTGTGTATTTGGATAGGAATCACAAGGGATCAAATGTACATATCCCAGCATAGCAAAAGTGTACTCCTATGTTTTTTGTCTATTTGTAATTTGATGGGGGTTGGTCCAAGCAATATATTTACCTCCAAGGTCTAGTATGATTTATATTTCTTAATGAGTAACTCTCAGACAATAGAAAAAAACTTGATAACCATTTAGTTTGCAAAGCACCTGCCTTGTTTGTCAAACTATTATTTGAATGCTATCACATTTAAGTTCAACAATCGAAATGAAGATAAATCTAATACTTAGATGTTCCTTTAGTTGGTTTATAGGTAAACATCAGACCCTGCCAATCAATACAACCATTACAAGGTTTTATTTGATAAGCAAGCTTTATATAAATCTTTTTTTAGTCATTACTGTAAATACTACTTTTTTTACGTGCAGTCTTCAAGCATCTAATCACAAGAATGAGGGTACTTAATTCTGCCACATTGTGTTAGTATGCTGTAATACTCCATGAAATTGTGCATTGGAAAGTTGGAAACCTCTTTTTTTAAATAAAAGACCTTTTGAAATCTCAGCTTGATATAAAGATATGTACTCTTGACCAGGTTGTTATGTTTAAGCTATTGCAAATCTCTGTGCCTCAGTTTGAAGGTTTATGAAAGATCGCCTCCAGAAGATCCTTTTTTGTGTCTCAGCGATTCTCTGCAAAACAAGTAAAGATATATTGTTCATGTCCTCAAACTTGGTGTAAATACGAATTTTTTTTTTTTTTTTTTTAACTGTAGGTCCATGATAGTACTACTAACATATAGCCTGCGATTATGTCAGATGAGGGCCACACTAATGCGATCATCATCACATAGTGTCACTTTTTTAGTTGATTTGTAAAAGTAGAGGTGTCAGACGTTTTCATGAATGGAATATGTTTTAAAAGTAGGATGAGTAAAACTTTGACGTAGAGAAGTGAAATATTGAGTCTGTGCATATGTACTAAGAAAGCAAAACAACTATTACCAGTCCTACAAATGTTTTTATTCGTTTTGTAGCCATAAAATCACAGATACAAATACAATAAATACATAACATCCCTAAGAAAGAAACAGAATTACATTATATAAATGACCAAATACTTAATAAATAAATTACATCTCTTAGGTAAGCGTCCTTAAGTGACTCTTTGAGACACCGCAGTAAGCGTCCTTAAGTGACTATTTGAGACATAGCATCTCTCACAAGGACTCCAAAGTGCGAAAAAATTCTGTTTAATATTTCTTTAAAACTTTCCATATCTTCCCCATGATTGCTAGACCTCCACATATATAATTTATACCTCTGTAACAAGTAGCTCGTAACTCTCTTCTCTATAGTTGTACCAAATTTACCTTGTAATTTCTAATCTCTGCCTTCCAAAAAATCGGGAGAAGAAACTGCAAGTGCGAACTGTTTTATAAGGCACAAAACAACAAAAAAATACATGGTGCTTGCACAGAAGTATTATCACAAGGACATTCTGGAAGATTTAAAAACAAGACATCTTGTTACAAGAGCCCTAAAAGAAAGTGCACTTTACTTAATTGAAGATGGATAAAGTGGAATCCATGCTAGGAGGCACAAATCCCCAGGAGATATGGCTCAAAACTTGGGGTGGGTGACCAGAGCAATGTGTTGCACTATCGTCCTCGTGCTTTCCACCTGAGCCAATTGCGTGTTACCCCTATGCTCCATAAACAATTTTCTGGTGTTCCTTTCATTAATAAGATCTGGAGTATGGAAATATTCTGGCATATCCAATTCGACAAAATATTGCTTTTTGTACTTTAACCACAAAATCGTGATCTTTTTATCGAAGGAAGCACAGTCCTTCGCAATCAACCTTGACTCAGACGAATGCCATATTTTACTCCACAGTAATATCGAAGCCATATTTATACTATCCTCCACAAAATGCATCCCTAATTTATTATGACATGTATAGGTTGCTGTACTATTTTGAACCAACAGTAGCCTTACTAAGAAACTATTTCCCATCCTCTGAATTCTCCCCATATTTACATGCTCCTGCCCTGTAGTTATCCACCGGGATTCTTTAGCTTTTATCTTACTGTAATGTTTCCTTTATAGGTTTATGGCCAAATTTGGACACATACATTAAAGTTGCCTCATTTACTTTGGCCAACGAATGTGATCCCAGATTCAATAAATGATCCCATCTCAACTCGGAATCAAAAGTAATATCCATATAATTTAATGTTTTAACTCTAACAAATAAAGGTGCTCCTGTAGTGTGAACAACTGATATCCTTCTTTGTTGATTTTAACAATTTTCTCCTTTTATTTTTATAATCGTTGCATGCTTTACGTATTATAATCATTATGAACTATTAAAACTGAAAACATCATCCAAAGTTTATGTTTACACATTCTTACATAGTCAGCATCAGCACTGCGTTAACATACATAAATTCCTCCCAGCGTTATATATTGTTTCAAGGACAAAGTATTGCAAAAATATTACGGCTGTCCTGCCATGAAGACAGCACCACCACTGTAAGTGAAGGTGGGTCCGATGTTGATTGGGAATGTTGCAGCCAAAAAAGGGAATGTTCAGTGGCAGAGAAAATGTATATGATGAACACATCTGGAGCGTTTGGCTCATCTAACCCACCGAAGGGAAAAAAGTGGGCTCCTCAGCGTTAAAACTGCCAGTGTGCAGTACAATTGAGAACCTATTTAGGAGACCCACCAGAGGGCAAAACTCATAATTGGCATATTGATGAGTAAGCTGGAACAGCCAGGATAGTCTGCCAAAACATGTGCCTGTGAACAAGGACTATGAGAGTCTGAAAATAGCAAGGCAGGAAATGATTGCAGTGAAAATTATCAGATTTGTGTTTGCCTTATTAATAAAAGCAGCCTCAACGAGGAGTGCATCTTTGTTTCAAGGACAAAGTATTGTGTGTGTAATATATATATATTACTACACCACAGCACCTCTGTGATAATGTGCACATACACAACCACAATTATAATTTAAATGTAGTTTGCACATTGCAGCCCCATTGACCCAACTTGCTTTTTACCCAAGACTAGTCAGTGTTGTGATGCTGGCCATATATTAGTAGACATAGTCTGTAGGCTACGTGCTATAAATTGTGCTCTGTGAAGCACAACACATCCCAGCGCTCTTGTTTGCTAAATACCGGACTCTGCTTTGCAAATCTCATACTCTGATATGCATCACAGCCCTCCCATCCTACCATGTTTGGCTTACAAACATTTTTGTCCCTTAATAATTTCAGAGAAGGAAACCCACTATGTACAGTAGCAATTGTGCTGTACTCTGTGTGAAGTTACTCCATATTTCTAGTGCAGAAACGCTAAGAAATATTAGAACTAACAGAAGAAAATTACAAGCTCAAACCCACAAAGTTCATTTGAGGACATTTGAACCTTCTCGTTTAAAAACGAAAACAGGACCTGGTGGAGTTGTTAGTGAAAACACAAGACTTTGATTTTGTAGTAAGTTGCAAAATGTGATTTTCTGTTTCCGTTTATAGTAGCAGTTTTCCCAGCCCACTTTGAAAACAGTTATACATTTCTTCTGCAAGTAGGAGCATTGTAGCATGCACATTGTGAATTTAATGATCTGATGCTTTTGCCTGTAGACACAAGGTCCAATAGTGTTTGTGTAGTGGGGTTCACTTACAGTCAGGGACACTTTTGTTTCCTCAGAACATCTTCTGTTTGCAGCCTAGTTACTATTACTACTGACAATACAGCTTTATGCAAATTAAATATCTGTAAACATACAATGTAACATAAGACCAGATGTCTGTTCTACTAGGCCCAAGATGGGAGAGCTTAGACAGCAATGTGGCTGTTGGATTGTAATGGTCAAACATTGGTCTGCATTGCTAAGCAATATGTACAGTATGAATGCACCACTAAAACAGTAACAAAGTCAAAATGCAAAACAATAAAAACCCTAAACTAAATTAGAAAAATAGAATACAATTTAATAAACAAAATGACACAAATCCCGTAAGGGGAACCAGAGATATGAATTTAAGTTTTATGTTGAAATATCATCAAAAAGCACAATGCACCAGTGATAGTAAATGGTCACAGTAGACCGGGACATAGCTGAAATTTCAGATGGATCACAATGGAGTGCAGGTCAGATACACTGTACAGGTTTGTCCTGGCCAAAGATGTTACCTTCTGACTTTGTCTTTTATGTCACTCAGAGGAGGCACTTAGAAACCCAAAGGTGTCAGGTAGAGGCCAGCAGCAGGGTCCAGTTGCCGCAGGTTAGTTGGGTACTTCCAGTAAAAGGTCTTTTGCAAAATGTTGTCACCCTGTAGCCTTAAAGGAAGTCAGCCAACTGACCTTTAGAGTCCACTTCTTTTTATTTGGTATAAGAGGGAACACATACATTCCTTTAGGATCTCTCTTAGGTCACTGACCGGCTATCTTTTGATCTTCTGCAAGCCCAGAAAGTGTTATGAAATTGGAGCCTGGCGGTGTTACATTTATACCTGGAACTAGTAAAATGGATGGGGTAACTCCTGGCACGCCCTATCCAATGGGATTAAAATTCCATTGCCCAAACCTATCTATGTTTTCAGCAGTTACCTTTTCCTTTACTGCAAACAGTCCCACAGTTACCTGTGTCAGGGCATTTTCAAGACAAAAGTCTTCGGCCCCACTAAACTTGGGCTTTGTGGTTTTGGTTTGTTTGTGGGGAGTGTACTGTAGTAATCCTAGTGTCCTCTCAAATTGAACACCAAAATCCCATTTGACGCAAACACTGTACCTACTGCAAACCCAGAGACTGAAATTTAGTAGGATAAAAGTGAAGTCCACCAGCAACAAGAGAGTGGCTAAACAAGAATTGTCCTAGCATCCTGTTCTCTTCCTTTCAGGTGTGCTTCATATGTTACATATTGCAAAACAGGCCTGTCAAGCAAGATTTGACACTGTAGTGTCACACAGGATGTACATAACCCCTACCATGCATATTTTGTAAAGTTCAGAGTATTCATCTCTTCCCATTCAGGTCAGTCTGTTGTTTGATCCTGGGAGGCATTTCACACGTTTGTCACACCTATGCAAGGCTGAGCAGAGGCTTGGAGAGACCTGCACTAATAAGCATTCTGACAGTTCAGAAAGGTAAAGGGTAACTCTAAAAGTAATTTTTCCTTATTTATTAAAAATCCAACTTCTCCGTTCAATTGAATGTTTAATGACTATTGATATAGTGGTTTGATTTATTATATACATTTAAGGGACATATTTAAAGCACATGCTAAAGCATATACAATTCTTATACAGTCTGTTTATAAACTTCAGTTTTATTTTCTGGCACTTCCACCACTTTTTTTGATTCACATCAGTACAACAATCCTTTGTATCAGTACACTGCAACAGTCAACCTCCAGACAACACGTTTCGTCTACCGGGATGCAACCCACTGACTTTATCATGGCTGAAAACAATGTATACAAGTACTCATTATAATAAAGTTAATTGATACATCACACAAAAGATATTTTCTTCAAGAAAACACTCCATTAATGTGCCTAGTCTGTCACCATTTCCCTTGCAAGTGGAAACCAATGATTAATATTGCATCCCTCTCTAGAAGAACATGTGCCTGTGTCCATGTAAATTAATACACTGACATGCAACATATATCCGTATAATAATGTTATGGTGTTGCTTATATTAAGAATATTTTAACATCAACATTTGCAACATAAGTAAAGGAACATGCAAAACAAATCACTTTGTAGAAATGAAATTCTACATTCAATTTCCATCATTGAATTATGGATAATATCAAATGTGAATAAATTAAACTATATCAGAATGGATTAAATAATTAATACACAAAAGCATTTGAAACCCACTGAGCCAAATGTGAAATCCTATTGCCAGCTCTACTCTCGTGCTCATGGAATTGGCCATTGTGACCTCTAGAGTGCCAAATTACTAACATACCTTTTCATGCCAAAATCCTTTCTACAAGTCTCTATGCATTCTAATTACTGCCAAAACACAATACCTTTTTTTTTAATGAAAAAACACCAAAGGCATTACCAAATGTGTGTTTACAGAGCTCAGGTTCACAAACTGATCAAAAAACACAAAAACGCACCAAAATAAGCAATCACCTTCAGTATTCTGTTGCAACAAAATTTGATTGAATAATCCACCCCTCCTGTTGGGGACCCATATCTTTGAAAAACCATGCAACTATCCCAATTACCACGGGGAGGCGCCCCAGACCTTTCAGTAAGATCAGCAACATAAGTAAGGGGAGTACACTTAGTATGACTCATCAATTCGCTAGTCTGATTTCGAGTCAGACTGAATAAAAGTAAATAGCCTAGACGTCAGACCAACCTGTCAGTATGCAAATTATTTTAGCAAAACTACGTAAGAGTAAAACACACTCTCAAGTTACTACTATGCATTCCTACACCTGAGTGACATATTACCTTGGTGAAACCCTGTGTTAATGACCCATATCTCTAAACATCCATGGATCGCTACTCTCATCACACAAATGCAAGTCCTCTAATCAAGGTCAGCTTAATACTGTGTGACTACACCCACTGTGAAGCAAAATAAAGTCTCTCCCTAAAAACCTACCGGTAAAGTTGTATCCAGAAAACACGAAGGGAGTATGCAATGTAATGCCAGTCATTCCACTAGTCCGTTTTCGACTTGGACTATATAAGGATAAACAACACAGATGACGGACTAATTAGTCATAGCAAAAATTTGTTTAAACAAAAACTGAGTAAAAGTGGTAGACAAACATAACAGACTCTAATGCACCGATCAAAAAGGTTGACATGTTGTCCGAAATCGCCATGTTGACCTGGTCAATTATAACAAAAATACGGGTCCCCAGTACAAGGGGTGGATTATTCTATCAAAATTTGGTGCAACAGAATTCTGAAAGTAATTGCTTATTTCAGTGAGTCATCGTGATTTTTTTTTAATCAGTTTGTGAATCCAAGCTTTGTAAACATACATTTGGTAATGCCTTTGGTGTGTTTTCACAAAAATAATTATTGTGTTTTGTCAGTAACTAGAATGAATATTCAGACTTGTTGAAAGTACTAGTAGCGCCTTTGGATTTTGGCATGAAAATGTATCTTATTCATTTGGCACTCTAGAGGTCATTATGGGCAATTTGGTGAGCATATGAGAGTAGAGCTGGCAATAGGATTTCACGTTTGGCTCAGTTGGTTCCCCATGTTTGTGCATTAAATAATTTGTCTATCCTGATATAGTTTAATTTATTCGCATTTGATATTTTTCATTATTCAGTGATTATTATAATTAGATATAGGATTTAGTTTCTACAAAATTATTTGTTTTGTATGTTTCTTTAGTTATGTTGCAAATATTGATGTGGAAATATATTTAATGTAATGAACACCATGACACTGTTATATGGATATATGTTGCATGTCAGTGTATTCTTACATGGACACAGATGCATGTTCATCTAGAGAGAGATGCAATATTAATCATTGGTTTCCACTTGCATGGGAAAATGTGACGGAGTAGGCACATTAATGGAGTGTTTTCTTGAAAAAAATCTCTTTTGCCTGATGTATCATAGATTATTATAATGAGTACTTGTATACATTTTTTCCAGCCCATATGAAGTCAGTGGGTTACATCCCAGTAGACAAAACATGTGTTGGCTGGCGCTTGGCTGTTACAGTGTACTGATACAGAAGATTGCATTGCTGATGTGAATCGGGAAAAGTGGCGGAAGTGCCAGAAAATAAATCTGAAGATTATACACAGATTTTATATGCTTGGGTTTGTGCCTTAAATGTGTACATTGACATGACAATCTTAGGATTGTGTGGATCTTAGGAGGTTTGGGGGTTTCCTCTCTCATAAGAGAACCCCCTCATAAGGAATTTTGGATGGAGTTAATGACTACAATAAGCTAAATAGGGTCTACTGTGAATGCCGGATTCTCCCACAAAATCACCCACAATTGAGATCTGGTTTAATTATTATTCTGTTTTCCATTCTAGATATATGTATATAGTGTTAGTATTTTAATTTATACTCTGGTTTTCTGAATGGCACATCTACACTTCTACAGTCAAAATAGCATTTGGCGCTTTGTCACTGTTACAACATGGTAAATTAACTTTCTATATGTCTCGCTTTTAAATATCAAGCATCCTACCTTGTGGGCTACAAGGCTTACAAGGGGGTGACTTACTAATACTTAAAAATATGGATTGTAACTATCCAAAGGGGTTTATTTATCAGGTTGAATGTTTACACTGAAATAGGCAACACAGTCTAGACCTGAAGCCATGTTTGCATTGCCCCTATAATGGAAGCCACAATAGGTGCTGCAGTATTTGGTGGCATTTAACTTCCTTGCCTTGGGTGCACTCTTACACCACATATTAGGGACTTATAGGCAAGTTATATATGTTAACCATGAGTAAGCCAGTTTAACTATGGTTAAATGGAGAGCACAGGCATTTTACTAGTGGTTATTAGGGATAAAGTGCACAGAGTTCTAAAGCTAGCAAAATTATAATGTACAACAGAAGGCAAAAGGTCAGCGCGATCTCACAGAAAATATGGATTCCCTACACAAACTTCTAACAAGTGACCAGCATACTGGGAGACAGGCAATATGCTGTGTCGCTTAGAGAATAGTACTGCCGGCATTGTAGTCAAAACTCTGTTGCCGAGATGCAATTCCTAATTAGTCTGGAGGCTGCATTTGCCAATGAAGCCCGCCTGGTCAGAGAAAGCCTGGAGACCGTACCTTTCATTCCAACGTCCTGTCTGCATCCAGGTTCGGAAGTTACTACTGCCAAAGATGAGAGCCACCACTCTAAAATCTCCTTGCATTTGAGTTCTGAGTGAGGCCACCCATGGCACCTGCAGTGTAAGAGCCTTTACCACAGATGCAGGCCAACTGCACATAGGCATGCTGCATCATCTTAACTGCAGATCCAGACTGCAGTTAACTGCATGGTTTAGACTATATCAGTGGTACGAAAGATCAACGTAGACTGAGGTCTGCAGACTGAATGCAAGAACTTTACAATATAAACTTTAAAAGGTCAAAGCAAACTAAACTCTTATGCACATCTATGCGTTCAGTGTATTTACTGTGCCTAATCAGTGGCTTTTCCTGTGTTATCTACCAGGGTTGATAGGCTCTGTGGAGCTCTGTTATTGGGTGATGGTAGTGAAGGGTGTAGCATGAAATTTCGCAAACAGGATCACATCACTGGAACTGAACGTCTTGATTACTCTGTGTAGTATTAAAGTACTTTATTTTAATCCAAAAGATAAGCATTTGGCTGAATGGTGTAAAGCAGTGGTTCCCAACCTGTGGTCCGGGGACCCCTGGGGTCCGCGAAGCCTCCTCAAGGGTTCCGCAACTGCTTAGAAAATTAAATATTAACAGAATAGGTCCCCAGCTTTCAGTAATGACTCACTGGGGAGTCCCCAGATTCCAATAATGATTCAGTGGGGGTCCCCGTATTCCAGTAATAATAAAGCGGGGGTCCACAGAAGTCAAAAGGTTGGGAACCACTGGTGTAAAGTGTCTAGTGATTGTTGAGTTCTGAGCTCACATTACCTATCTTAAGAGCCTTTGCATGTTCGCCATTGTTAACCTGAGCGTCAAGTGAAGAAACTGTGTACTTTGCCCAGTTTGTAGACCCATAATACAAAAGTCCCCTGGACACCAGTAGAAAATGATCTCAACCTCTAAAGTTGTTGCCCTTTAACACAAATTTACTATGTGGCACCCCAAATTGCATTTGACCTTGCTCAAGAGTCTTCTCTATAGAAAGGATATCTTTCATTACTTGTTTGATGTGTTTTACTCTGTGTTAACATCACCACCACCCCGTTATATGAGCAAGAGCACCCTCTCACTGGAATGGGCTCCTCCTCCCATGGTTCTCTCTGTGCCTATAAAAGTTGACCATGCATAAACATTGGTTTGTGTTTTTCTGCTTTTACTTTGGGCTTCCTGTCACTGAAAGCATGGGAAGGAGCTGAGACAGCAATCTGTGTACAGGCAGTTCAGTTAGAAGAAGCAGATGATGGGGCACTGTAGGATGTAGCCATTTGTATCTCAAAACATTTAAGCGAGAGGCTGCTCAAAGTCCTACACTGCTCCTTTTTTTCCCTTCATTATGTAAGATGGGCTTATAATATTAAATGTTGCCAGAAAAGGAAGCATTCTGATTGGTTGACCAACTCCTAACCTTCTATGAGTGCTAATATTGTTTTGATGAGGGTTTCAAGTAACTGTTAATAAGATGACTGATATGTTGATTATGACAGTCCAGTTTGGTTCTAAGAGGGCTATTCACTTGGTAATCGCATTGCATAGACCTTGACATGAGGATAACTCTCAAAACAAGCCAGTACGTTTCCATAAGTCCCCCTAAGTCTGTAGTGATTCTTTCTAAGGGTATTCCAGTTCTGAGGAAGACCCCTAGAAAGTGCCTTGCCCTGGGCTAAGACTCGGACTTAACAGGGCTTGGGAATGTCCCTCAATGTGAGATGAGACGGGCTTTGGAATGTCCCTCAGTCTCATAGTCCTATACTTCAAAGGAAGCTAGGATGTTTCTACTAGTCCCCATCAGCAGGCCTCGAAAAAATCATAAAAATGTAACTAGACCTGCAGGCTGAGTAACTTGAATAATCTACTGAGCCTAGCTGTAATGTACTTGACCCGTAAATAGGTCTCAAACTGTGTGATCTTAGGCAAATATTTTTGTTTGCAGAGTCACCTTTTTCTTCATTCACATATATTAGAGCACCTATAAATATGGAACTTCAGCATCACTGCTGTACAAAAAACCCTCTTTTGTTTGATTAAATAGGCGAAAAGCTTGCTCCATGTATAAAAAGAATCTTCTAGCCCATATATTGAAGACTCATGATCCACAAATTGCCTCCTAGTTTACTAATAGCATTGCCACCAGGGCAGGAGTGTTTTTCAGTTTGTTTAAATACTCACTTTTAATGAATATGTTACTAAAGTATGACGTGGTAGCACACTGCTGTTTACAGACAGTAAATTTCCAAGAAATGCCCCAAAACGTTCGCACTAACTTGCTGCTTTACTGATAAAACTATATAGTGTAATAACAATCTGTGAAAATTGGGTTTCAGAAAACATATGTATTCTTTGCACATCACAAAGTAAAGTGTTTGATTTGTTTTCATCCTATTATATTATTCAAACACAAGTACAAAAACTGGGCTTTCACAACTACTGAAATATATTTTGAAATGTTTACACATTTGACTTAGTTATTTAAATGTTGTTTGTCTTTACATAGCAGATCTGACAGTTCACCTTGTAAAATACTGGAACTCTGCAGTCAGAAGGAAAATTAATTTTAAGAAGACAAACTGACTTCTGAACTCTGTCTCTGAACACAGAGCAAATGTCACAAGATAAGAACAAGATTTAAAGGCATCTTTATAGCTCCTTCAGTTTGTCACTGAACAGAACACCTGTTCTTTCTCAACTTGCCAGAAGGGGCAAGTAAGTCCTAAAAATAGCTTGACCTGATGATAAAATATGACTAGCTATAGCAAGTGGATTTTTCTAGGCCTGCCATCAGTATGTAGTGAATGTATCAAATTATATTTCAGTTATCGCCAGTGGCTGAGGAAGAGCATGATAATGTCCTTCTCACTGCCTCCCTAGTTTGATACATAGAGTACAACCACCAATGTCTTTGTAAATTGGTGTGGATTATTGTCAATAAAAGATGCAAGATTCTTGACCTTTACTTTAAGATTATCCATTTGAGCATTGGCAGATTGTTATGCATACTTTTGAAGTCCATGGGGGTCATCTCACTAGATGTACAAGGAATTGTTTTCAATCCTTTCTGGTCCCTTTTGTGGTTTTGAACGTCTTGATGTGATGTTTTTGTCTACCAAGCTGAGTTGTTACACAGTTCGCCCTAGCCATAAATGGTAGAATGTAGACACGCTTGGCATCCTATTTTTCCAGAAGTTCCATTGTAGGTTTTAGGTATTGTGTGTTTGGACAACCAACAAACATATATATTCCTACTTCTAGAAGAGACTTCGCAACCAAATGGAAAATTAGTACTTGTTTATATTACTTTTTATCCACAGACTCTTTTGAAACATCAAGTGCGTTTGTTTTGCTATCATCCTACCATGACTTGTTTTAGTGTTGTTAGCTTCTCTTATCATGGGGTTTTCACATGTTGGATCAAATGAGAAGGGCAGCAACAACAAATACAGTGGTGGGTTGTCTTTAGGGAAATCATAAACTGTTCTCCCTTTCTTTCATCTTTGATAGTGCTAAATGTTTAACTTGAATGGACTTTAGTTTAAAAAAACTTTGTCGTAAAATGTTTATACTTTTTATTTTTTTTTGTTTAAATTAAAGTCTTAGCTACAAAAATATAAGTGCAGGAACTCTGGGTTATGGGATTTTTTTTGGATCCCTGTAGATTCTTTAACATCCCCTCACCCATAGCTGAGGAAATTTGACATTTGCAAGGCATTTTTGGTAAGATTATTTAGTGGGGCACACACGAGTCTAAAGAGTTTGTCTAACAGTCTGTGTTTTAGGTTTTTGTGTGTGATGGCCAAGCTTAGGCCCAAACTCTCCAGATATCCTCATTGCTACAATATGTGTAAGGTAAAATATTAATGTGAAGTATATGTTTTCTATCGAGCGATCGGCCCAGACACGTTAGTGGGTTGCCATTTTTATCCGAAGTGTGGGAATGCTGGGTATTCTTGAATTGAGATTTGTTTTGTATTTATTTATTTATTGAAAAACAATTGGGATCTTGTGTAGGTTTAGGAACTTTCCCTCACAGAAATATTAGGAAAATCTGTGATTTTAGCCAAAGTTTGACGTTTGCAAGGCTTTCTGGGCAAGAAAACCTAGATGGATCCATGTAAATTACACTACCCCTGGCTCTCCAGAGTATCTAGATTTCAAAAGTGTCTGGGTTCGGCAGGATACTCTGGGTGGCATAAAATACCAGTCCCAAATGCCACAGCAACACACATCACACTAGAATGGAACAATTTATAAGGTGAAAAGTTGATGTTTCCTTGCTGCATCTTGTGACTTTGCCTGTGTGGGCGCTACGCCATGGCTTCACACGAGGGGTACCATTTTTTTTTTCTATTTTTTTTTTTTTAGAGAAATGTAGCAAAACAGAATATTAGAGAATTTGTGAACATCAATTGAATTCTCTTCATTTTTGGCTTCCATATTTAAGTGTGCAAGAAGGAATGCGTTTTTCCTATTGCCATTTGAATCTCATGGAAGTATAAGTAACTGTGAATTCAGAGATGTACAATTAAGCACTATTGCTATATCTTAGGTATATTTTAAAAATGCATATGTTTCTTTCATACACATTTTTTCAATCATTAGATTTTACCATCTGATTTCGTACTTGATCAGTATTTAATAAAAAAAATCATTATACGCTAAAGTTCCATTGTGGGTTTTAGGTATTGTGTGTTTGGACAACAAACCAACATATATATTCCTACTTCTAGAAGAGACTTCCCAACCAAATGGAAAATTAGTACTTGTTTATATTACTTTTTATTCCAGCAGTTTGTTTATTTAATAAAATCATGGGCAAGTTGCATCATATATGACCCCAAGCAGAATTCCGAAATGTGTGTAGTTTTCATAAATGTGTAGCTTGTCCGAGTTCACCCATGAGATTAACACATTTTTCCACTTCAAAATTAAAGTTGATAGAAACCAAACTTAATTCTCAAAGTGATAGTTTTTCTGTTTTTTTTTGGGTGGGGTGGGGGAGTTTGGCTTGGTCTTTGTAGTTGGCAGAGGTAATTCTAATGCTTTTGCCTCATGGTAGGAGACATTCAGTTGGAGAGGATCCAAAAATATTGAAAATGAGGAGGTAAAATTAGAAATGGGTAATAACGTTTTCATATGTGAAAGTTTTCACGAATGGCTGCTTTTCAAAAGTAAAGGCCAAGGCAAGCATTTTAATCAGAATTCCTACAAACTAGACACTAATCAGCAGAACGTCTGCTTCTTTTAATTGAAGCCTTACTAGATCAATCAATCATCAATCAATCAAAAAAGAATTGTAGAGTGTGCTACTCACCAGTGGGGGTCTCAAGGCGCTGGGGTTTCCGCCTTGACAAAGTCATTAACTACTCCACCTCTTAACAGGACCTTAGCAAGAAGATACAGACCAGCACTGAGCGACCCCTAGTTTCTGCCTGAGCACCCTACCCACAAAAGCCTGGTCCTACAGGTCTCTTAATCCTCCAGATTCTCAGCTGGCAACTTCCCTTCAGCTCCGGCTAACAGAAAATCCAAGTTGTTGGAAGCCTGGTCCAAAACCTCTGTTAGACTTGCAGAGCTATCTCTAAAGTGGCTAAGTGCCTCATGCCTCCTAGGCAGTTACCGTTGTAACTTATGTGATATGGCCAGTCTAATAGCACTTGAACTGCCCAACAACCTTTTTAGCCTCATTTATGAAGATCATTTGTGATGGCCAGGCTGTCATGGGTCAGACCACTCTGTCTGACCTCAACTGTACCTATTCTGTTTCCAAAAGTAAGGAGACTTTAGTAGCAGAGTGTAGGCCGACATGGCTCAGGATATCAAGATTCTGAAAAGATGTCCAGCCACTCCCAATAGACCTGCTGTTTGATTTCTTCAAGCTTTTTGTGACACGTCAGACTCAGCCTTGGAACTCTTTAAGACCAGTTTGGCGACTGCTCGATCTCTGGATTTAGAGCCCCCCCAAAAAAAAGACAACCAGGGATTTTGCAAGTTCTTGGTGATTTTAGAAGAGGCCTCAACTTCTGCCAGCATCAGGCAGATATCTCACATCTGCAAGCCTATAATACCATTGTATGACAATATAAGGTCTGTGGAAACGGAAAAGGTCTAATCTCTTTCCAGCCAGTCATTTCCTTCTCCCCAGCCACTAGTGGGACACAGCTCTAGTGGGTCTTGTCGGAACATTCCGGTCATTTGCGAGGCCAGGCATCAGCTTTTCCAGAGCCTTGGATAACTATAACGTCGGAACAGTGTGTCCTAAAATTTGTGGACAAGGGGTAGGTCCTGTCTTCCTCCAGTCTTCTTTCATTATTCCTTCTTCCTATTTAGGTTCATGGCGGGGTTGTCTTCTATTTCTTGTTTTCCAGACCAGTCTGGTACCTGGGGAAGTATTCAAGAGGTGAGGAATCTGCAGGTAGATCAAGTAGCCACCAAAAATATAATTTCTGAAAGTAATTTGTTCTTCTTGTACAGCACTGTTTCCCCATTTTAAGTAAAAACTCAAAATCTGGTTCTGTTTATGCTGATATCTGGTTTCATTACAGGGTAGTACATAACCCCTGCTTTCTCTACAATCCCCAACACATTGGGGGGGGGGGGGGAGTTGGTTTGGATAGGTTTGAATACCGTTTGTGGAAGAACAATTAAGAAAGTTTAAGTGCTGACTGCCCCAAACATCGAAAAAGGGCTCGGCACAAAGCCCCAGCTTTTAAGGGGTCAAAAAATATACAGAAATCACAAAGTATAGATCAAAGCTAAGAATTAATGCTTTTAATTTACAGTGTCTTTGCTGATGCAACCTTTGTTTATTTGAAGACACAAGATGTTGAAGAATTTTAAGTGAAGGTACAGTGTTCTTCCCACAAATGTTGTCCCCCCCTAACAAAGCTTGGTATACAATAGTGCTTGGCACTTATCAACCCATGCATAGACAGGTTTATCCTGTAATGACAATGGCATCACCGAATCTAAAGGTATTACACGTGCTCATGTTAAAGGTTTCAGTGAGTGAATTCCACTGAGTAAAACGGTCAGGCTAAGCATGTTCAAATTTAATTTAATAGTAAATATCAGTTATTTGGAAGCCACTAACGATTTAATTGTCATGTTTTACTTTTGAGTATATTAACCTGTAATTTGTGTTGTTGACAGCTTGTATTTCCCATTACTTATTTGTCATTCCTTTTGGATTCACTTAGTACGTTGTAATTTCTTTACTTTAGTAATTATTCTGATCAGTGTTGACTTTGCGCCAGCCTGTTTTTATGCTTCCACTCATTGCATGGTTGACTTTCTACTTGTTTTTTTATGCCTTCTGTGTAGCGCTTTCAAGCCCAGTTGGGTGCAGGTTGAGTTTTCTAAGACAACAATGAAAATTAAATGAATGGTTGCATCCCTAAAATGTGATAACCTCTCCCTGCCCATCATGTCTTCTGCTACAGACTCAGTACTTTGTAAGTCCTATGGCCATGCACTGCGACCGTCTTTTCCTTTAAAACGACACCTTCCTCCTTTGAAAGACCTACATTGAAAGATTCAGTTGGCGGCTCATGCTTTTGAGCTCTTCGCATCCTTCCCACCTCGTCTTAATTCCTAGTCTTTCGAAAATGAGAATTCTGCCTTCTTTTCTTCTGGTCTGCCCCTGCGTGCAACGGTTGCATGATTGAGTGCACTGCCTCTTACAAAGTACCAGACCCACATATAACGGGAATACCAACCTATCATGTCTCCAGGTAGGAGCCATGACCGGGTTAAGAGTATTATTGACTCGAGAGCGGAGTGATGTTGGAATGCGAGGAGGAGGGAGTGGGTCTCCCCGGGGCCTCCTCATTCCAGCTGTGCTTGATCTCACAGTATTGCATTTAGGGTCAAAATCCTTGTCCACAAATGCATGTTTGGACTGCAGGGAACCAGTATAAATGACCTACATTTCCTTCTGACAAAATCTGAAAATACAGGAAAAGATTTGAATCCAGTCTCCACTTGGAGTGCACCAGACCAACAGGCCTCTTTTTGGGCTGGTAAATCTGAGATGGAAATTTGGAGCATTCCAACTTAGTATTTTTGACTCTACTTTTTTAAACAGAACTTAGGGTTTGTTTTCCAGGAAAAGGAAATGGGTTGTTCAACTATTGATACTGAGCCCAAATGATACGTTTTGTCAGAGAGGCACAAAAAGCAGGCTGCAGAATCTTGTACTGGAAAGGACCTTGGTGCTGGACTGAACAGGAAAGCCAGACTCCACTTAGTCGATGAAAGGTCGTCTTGCGGAGGGGGGAGATATACAACCTACAAGGAGAGCAGCATAGCATAGATTAGGCGTCTCATATTATTAAAGGTAGAGCTAGCCAGATGGGAACCTGTGCAAGTGATCTCTATTCCACACACACAGTTCTGTTCTATACTTGACAGCCTGCCGCAGTACACAGGAGGTAGGTCTTTACTGTGCAGAAGGAAATCCCACCGTACAACAGGGAGATGTACGCTATGCTGGTGTAACTCACTTTACAAAAGGAAGCTTCTCCGTATACCAATGAGAGCTCTGTATTGCACAGTAGGAAGATCCTTTATTGCCAAGGAGGACCTTTAGGCTTTACAGTCAAGACATGGATCAGGGTGTCAGACTTCCATGAATGGATTTGATTGGTGAAGGAAGTGGCTTTCTTTAAACTAAAAAAAACTATTGGCATAAGCAATGGTACAAACAGTGTGGCCACCTGACCTTCTTTTCCTGCGATGTATCTAATCGAAAATTGTGATTAAATTGTAAATTACACCTAGATCTAAGGAAGTCTGTAAATATCCCCCGCAGGGTTCATGCAGCAAGGACTCCATGGGTGTTGTAGCATGGCGTGCACAGGATTATTCTTATTTCAGGTGCCCTCATGTAATGGTTCCTAGTTCCAGAAGTCTGATAATTTGGTTGGTACACCATGAAGAAGGCATAAGGGGACACCAGTGATTCGGGGCTCAAAAGGCAGAGAAGGGTGTGAAGGGGCATGTGTTGAGCTGGTAGAATGGATTCGCCGATGGACCCACTTGCCTCATATAAAGCATAACCAGGATGGCTCTGATTGTGGTGATTTGAATGCAGTACAACACACTTTCTAGGCATTAAAAAAAAATCACATCCAACTTCACCCAGTTCTGACGTCGTTCTCTAAATGGCCGTAATGTACTAAAGCGTACCATGATGGTACGGGGGACAGTGGGGCTGCATAACAGGCACACTCTTGGCAGCGCTCTTGAACGTTTTAATTTGTCCACTATAGAAGGTCTAGAGCACCTTCTGTTTTGTGAAGTGTTAGGCTGTGACACAGTAAGAGTGAACCATTGTAATGTGATTCTGCAGTGGAAGGAAACTTACTTGAGACTCTGGTATGTAATATTGTAATGCGTTGAACTGCGACCCCCCTTAGACAGAGGCTAAGCAAATCATAACAGCGCCATAGTTGAAACTAAAACGGAAAACAGCAAACCTAGCAGTGGGAGTTAAGACTTCCCTCAATCCCTAGCTTGTAATTCCAAGAACCATCAACCACCCCCACATCTGAACACTACATTCAAGAACCCTCGTCACAATCCAGGATTTACCATTCAAATGGCTTCCAAAAGAACCACAGTCCTCACTATCCTTGCAGTCTCTTTTCCACAACTGCATGTGTTGCTAATCCTGAACTCTTGCATCAGACTAGGCTACAACTTTGATATCTTCTTCGTAATGGAAACCTGGTTCAACTCGAGAGCTCTTTTTACATGTTATGCCACTCTACTACTTCAGCATAGCATGGGTTTGCAGTAAAACCCAAGAACACAAGCTCTGCAAATACTCACAGGCCCACATACATACTTTGTTTGATTTGGACGTTCAAGTTCTTTACTGTTGAAAAAAATATATTATTTGAGCAAAGAAGGAGGGTACAAAATGGTGTCTTGAATATTTGTGGCACTGAAATTAATGTAATGGGTGAATGTGACTAATGTCTGTGTACACACTTTCTTGGGAAATGCAGGTTTGTATTTTACGTGTTTTTATTGTCTGCTGTCAGTTTTGCATTAAAGACTGAAAAGCATAATCCTCACCTACAAGTCCCTAATAGAACTGAACATTCTTGACACATGAGCTAGAAGAATCTTTATTCCTTCCCATGACACAAGCTGTTATTTTCATGTGTTTTTAAAGAATTTTGTCCCTAATGCTTTAGGAATTGTTTTTACTCCCTGTGAGAGCTACTATGTTTTGTACCTATGTGCTTATTTCCAGTCTGTATTGTACTCTGTTGCTTTGTTCTCTATATTGTATGGTGGTCTTGTAATGCCTTTTGGGGAATTTTCCATCCTAAAAAAGATGTTAAAAATGTCCTAATGAAATACATTTTTATGTAGAGGATGTCCTGTTTGCCATGGTTCTGCACTCTTTAAGGTATGGATAATGTCTTTGCCGTGAGAAATAGGTAGAGGTCTCTCCAAGGATAATGTTGTGCAGATGCAACAGAAAAGGGCAACACTGCTAAGCAGTTGAGGGTGATGGAAGAATGTAAATGTAGCTCCGGAGAAGGGTGCTGTCTAACTTTGCTTTATTCCTTTTGGGTTACAGGTATTGAAACGGTTGATCATAGAATAGCAAATATGTATTTTGTACCAGGTTTTCTTAATGAAGTGGTCTCTGGGCTTGCCTGACGATTTCTAGTCGGAAATGTTCCACATTGAACCTCGAGTTTTGGGTTTGCTTTGTCTGTTGGAAAATGTTGCTTCACTCTTGGCTAAGCAGCCATGTTCTCCACAAGACTTTGTGCCCTCTCTGACGTTCAGCATGAGAAGAGATTTGTAGAAGAAATGCTAAAGAAGGCATTGGATCCATGTGGAGAACCTGGTATTTGTATGAAAGAGCAGGTCCAACATTGTATCCGTTCTTCAGAGTTGGATTAGTTGTCTCTTTCATCACCTACTTGGGTTCTGTTAGCCTTCCCTAAATCTGTGTTCTGTGTGAATCAGCTAAGTGATGGAAGGAAGTAGGTAGTTTGGATGGCATCAGCTCAACCAGTTCTTTTGGCTGTCATTTTATGGCATTTCAGTATATCTTTCTTTTTTGAGGTTTTCTTTTTGTGATTTCTGCTGTTCTCTCTAGGGTTAACTTCTAAATGTTCAATGAAGCCCGGTTCCATTGCATTTTAGTACATGTAAACAAATCAGACAGTGTGTTTAAACCCACTCTGAGTAGGACTGTTCAGTGATGTGGCTTGGAAAGTCAAGATTTTCTGATGGATACAACTACCTGTGGATTCCTCACCTAATGAATACTCCCATGGCGCCAGCATTCAACGGAAATCTTCTTCCTAGTCTCTGCACGTCGACGAGGACGTCACTCTAGCCCACGCGACGCCGTCTGACGTCATACAGGCAATAAGAGGTCCTCGGCGACGTGCCGACGTCAGTTCCCTTTTTTCCGTGCATTCGAAACGGTTATCTTCGAGGGAGCAACTGTTACTTTCGTGGTTACAGTGTATTTTTTGCTGCGTAGTCCTTCGCTGCAGTAATAATGTCGCAGAGAAAGTCAGGTTTTAAGCCTTGTCGTGAGTGTGGGGGCAAGATGTCAGTTACGGATCCTCACTCCGACTGCCTTTGGTGTTTAAGCTCCGACCACGACGTCTCGACTTGCGATTCATGCCAGCACATGAATCCAAAGGCCCTCAAGGAATGTGAGGCGAAGTTGTTTATGGCGAAGTCGAAGAAAGAAAAACATCATAAGAAGTCTTCTTCGCCAAGGCATCGGCGTCATCGAGACTCCCGGGAGGTCAGTCCCACGGTCACGCCGCATCCATCGACGCCGTTGCCCTCTCCGGCGTCACCGACTTCACCTGGACAGGCGTCGGTGATTGAAGTGGTGCAGCCTCTGGTGTTGTCTCCGGCGTCGCAGACGTCGAGGCCGGCGTCGGGGTCGCCTTCGATACAGGCACCCCAGTATCCGGCTTTTCCCACCCCTGGAGCCGATAGTACCGCATTCCTAAATGCGATGTATACCATCTTCCAACAGATGGCTCCAGGGGGTGCTCTGGCTGGCCCTTTGGCCTTTTCATTGGGTGATCCTGCGCCTCTACGGCCGGCACCCTTTATGCCCTTTCTCCCTTTTGGGAACGTGGGCTCGGCGCCGGTGTCGGCGCCGGTGGCTTCAGAGGGATTGGCCCCGGAGATTTCCATCCCGTCGATGTCGGGATTTCGTCCTGTGACTCCGGTGGGTCCATCCGCTCCGAGTGCTCTTTCATCGGCGCCGAAGTTACCTGTGGCGCCGGACGCGGCGTCGGTGGCTTCTGAAGATCGGCGCCGATCTTCGGCTTCGGCGGAGGCATTGTCGACTCCGTGTATCGAGCAGAGGCTTCATTCGAGGAGACGTGCTCTCCGTTTATTAGAGGAGCAGGAGTACCAACGAGTCCTGGAAGAAGGAGAACTAGAGGACTCAGGTGATGGACTGCATGGTCTAGATACAGCCAGTGGGCTGGACACTTCCCCTGAGTGGGATCTTTCGTCTCCAGGGGAATACACGGAGGAGGCTGCTTCCTTTCACGCAGTGGTACGGAAGGCAGCTAGTTTTCTGGACCTGCCTTTGCCGGTGTCAGAGACAAAACAGAACCTTCTGACAGAGGTGCTTCATCCTGCCTCAGCTGCGGCAGAGCCTCTATTGCTGTTTAATGACGCTTTGCTGGATCCGGTGCTAGAGGTGTGGAAGAGACCAGTATCTTCCCCAGCGGTTCATAGAGCCGTAGCCAGGAGGTATCGAGCTGCACCAACTGACCCTGGCTTTCTTTCTAGGCACCCTACACCGGAGAGCTTGGTGGTACAGGCTTCCTGTTCATCCAAATCAGCGCCTGGTTCTTTCCCGACGGTGCCTGGGGACAGGGACTCGAAGAAACTGGATGCGCAGTCCAAGAATTTTTTTTCGTCCTGCAGTCTGGCGTTGAAGGCCACCAACGCAACTTGTATCCTGGGGAGATATATTCATGCTCTTATGGATGACATTTCCTCATCATTTACGGAGCTTCCCCAGGGTCTTTTGGATGTTGTTTCAGATGCCCAGGCTGCCGCGACCCAGATTATTCAGTCTGGGCTGGACACGACCGACTCGGTGGCCAGAGCGATGGGCACGACTGTGGTGGCAAGGAGACAGGCCTGGCTCCGTAATTCGGGGTTTTCTGCGGATGTGCAGTCAACCCTATTGGATCTCCCTTTTGATGGGGACAAGCTGTTTGGCGCCAAGGCAGATTCGGCCTTGGAACGTTTTAAGGAGAGCAGGGCCACAGCCAAATCGTTAGGACTCCAAGCTCCTTCTTCCTCTGCCTCTTCCAGGATTTTCAGGAGGTTTCGGGGATTTGGGCGTGGCTCTTCCTCCTCTTCCTTTCGGGGGAGATTCCCACAACCTGCCTCTTCCCATCCCTATAGATCTTTTAGAGGGAGAGGGAGGGCCCGCACCAGAGGAGCCTCTCAGCAGCACTCTGCCTCTTCCTCGTCCTCTGGAGGGGTGCAGCAGGGAAAGCAGCCTTAGGCTTCCACCATTTCCCACTCACTCCTCTCCTGTAGGGGGAAGATTACAGCATTTTCTCCGCAAGTGGAAGACTATTACAACGGACACTTGGGTTCTCAGTATTGTGGGAAAAGGCTACACCCTTCCCTTTCGGGAGTTCCCGCCCCTCATCCCGCCCCGCCCATCTTATTGTTCAGAAGAACACCTCCTGTTGCTAGAACAGGAGGTACAAGTCCTCCTTTCAAAGGGCGCGGTAGAGTTGGTCCCAGAGCAGGAAAGGGGTCGAGGTTGTTACTCAAGGTATTTCCTGATTCCCAAGAAGGATGGTCGGTTGAGACCAATCCTGGACCTGAGGATCTTGAATTGGTTCCTCAAACAGGAAAAGTTCAAGATGCTGACCCTAGCTCAGGTGCTTTTGGCGTTGAACAAGGAAGATTGGATGGTGTCTGTCGACTTGCAGGATGCTTACTTTCATATCCCGATACTCAAGTCACACAGGAAGTATCTCCGGTTTATGGTGGGATCGCGGCACTATCAGTTTGCGGTCCTTCCGTTTGGTCTTACTTCAGCACCTCGAGTCTTCACGAAGGTGATGTCGGTGGTTGCGGCAGAGCTCAGAAGGAAGGGGATAGCAGTATTCCCTTACTTGGACGACTGGTTGATCAAAGCCAAGTCTCCGGAGCTTGTGTCGCATCATCTGCAGTCAACGACTCAGTTGTTGTTCGACCTGGGTTTTTCGGTGAACGAGCCCAAATCTAACCTGGAGCCCTCTCAGCGCCTCCTGTTCATAGGGGCAGTACTGGATACAACATTGGGTCGAGCCTTTCCTCCGCCTCAGCGGATTCAAGATATTCAGGAATTGGTTCCAATGTTTCAAAATGGAGCGGTAGTTCCAGTCCTCAAGGTCCTTCGTCTGCTCGGTCTGTTTGCCTCCTGCATTCTGTTGGTCACGCATGCTCGCTGGCACATGAGGGCTCTTCAGTGGTGCCTCCGAAGGCAGTGGTCTCAACACAAAGGGGATCTAGAAGGTGCTGTCAAGATCTCCAGAGATGCTGCGGTGGACTTGAAGTGGTGGATTGCGAGCAACAATCTTTCACAAGGAAAGCCGTTCGAACAGTCGCCACCAGTGGCCACGGTCATAACGGATGCTTCCACTCTAGGGTGGGGACCTCATCTGGGGGATCTGGAGATCAAAGGCCTTTGGTCTCCAGAGGAACAGATGTTTCATATCAATCTGTTGGAGTTACAGGCTGTACGTCTGGCTCTCAAGGCCTTCCTCCCTTCCCTTCGTGGTCAGTCGGTACAGGTCCTAACGGACAATACTACCACGATGTGGTACATAAACAAACCGGGAGGAGTAGGGTCGTACCTTCTCTGCAAAGAAGCTCTTCGACTATGGTCCTGGGCAAAGGACCATCAGATTTGCTTGGTAGCAAATCATCTGGCTGGGGTCTTGAATGTACGTGCGGACAGTCTCAGTCGCCAATTCTCGGCAGACCACGAGTGGCGTCTCCATCCAGATCAAGTCCGTTTAATCTTCCAAAGGTGGGGGTTTCCTCGGGTAGATCTGTTTGCCACTCTGGAGAACGCGCATTGTCCGTTATTCTGCAGCCTCCAGTATCCGTTGCAGGGAGCGTTAGGGGACGCGTTTCAAATATCCTGGTGCGGCCAGTTGCTTTACGCGTTTCCTCCCATACCCTTGATTCCTCGAGTATTGAGGAAGATTCGCCAAGACCGGGCTCTAGTAATCTTAATAGCTCCCGATTGGCCAAGGAGGGTGTGGTACTCCGACCTTCTCCAACTCTCAATGTGCCCTCCGCTCCGTCTCCCTATCAGGGCAGACCTCCTCTCGCAGTCGCAGGGGCAGGTTTTACACCCCAACCTCCAGAGTCTGCACCTACATGCCTGGAGATTGAACGGGGCAACCTGAGTTCCTTCTCTCTCCCGCCTGATGTAGTGGATGTTATATTAGCGGCCAGGCGACACTCCACTAAATCTATTTACGCTAATAGGTGGTCTAAATTTGTGGCGTGGTGTGGAGAGAGGCAGATTAATCCCTTACAAGCTCATCTATCGGATGTTTTGTCTTTTGCTCTGTATCTAGCGCAGAAAGGCTGTGCAGTGGCTACCATTAAGGGTTATTTATCGGCCTTGTCAGCCTTCATATGTCTTCCAGACCAACCATCGTTATTTAAATCCCCTATTGTTGTCAGATTCTTGAAAGGTCTTCTAAATAAATATCCTCCAAAACCATTCGTTATGCCGCAATGGGATTTGTCCTTGGTCTTGACTTTCCTTATGGGGTCCCCTTTTGAACCTATGCATTCTTGCCCCTTAAGGTATTTGGTTATAAAAACAGTCTTCCTGGTTGCTATAACATCTGCAAGGAGAGTGAGTGAGTTGCAGGCCTTATCGGTAAAGCCCCCTTATACAACTTTTTATGGGGATAAGGTGGTGTTGAGGACCAAGGCTGCTTTCCTCCCGAAGGTTGTTTCACCTTTCCATTTGGCACAGACAATTACTTTGTCCACGTTCTATCCTCCGCCTCATCCTTCTAAAGAGGAAGAAAGACTGTACCGGCTGGACCCAAAGAGAGCGTTAAGCTTCTTTATTGATAGAACGAAGGATTTCAGGCTGGAGGATCAGCTGTTCATTGGATACGTGGGCAAGAGGAGAGGAAAGGCAGTCCACAAGAGAACACTATCCAGGTGGGTTGTTCTTTGCATTAAAATCTGTTACTCTTTGGCAAAGAAGGATCCTCCTGAGGGCATTAGAGCTCATTCCACCAGAGCTAAGTCGGCCACTTCGGCCTTGGCCAGAGGTGTTCCTGTGGTCGACATCTGCAAGGCCGCAACTTGGTCGTCCCTTCACACTTTTGCGAAACATTACTGTTTGGATTCTGAGGTTAGAAGGGACGGCCATTTTGCACGGTCAGTGCTGCAGGATTTCTTGGTTTGACCATTTAGGCACCCGCCACCGGGCGTGGTACTGCTTTGGGACTCTATTCATTAGGTGAGGAATCCACAGGTAGTTGTATCCATCAGAAGAACGAGTTACTTACCTTCGGTAACGACTTTTCTGGTGGATACATAAGCTACCTGTGGATTCCTCACGGTCCCACCCGCCTCCCCGTTGCCTTTCTGGTCTTACCAAGTAATCCTTGAGTGCGCTCCTCTTGGTCTTCAAGGTTGCAGTAGATGTTGTATATATGGATATTTGTGTATATTTATCTGTATATATATATATATATATGTATATATCTTTGTGTATATACTTGATTTGCATATATTTGTTGTTTTAAAAAAAAAAAAAAGAGAGAGTTATATTAAATTTACAGCTATTCATTGCAATGTTGTGTATTTTACAATGTTATGGTATTTTACCTTGCTCTTTCATTGCATTGGGTTGTTGTTCTCATGCACGTAAAAAATTGTTGGTACTGACGTCGGCACGTCGGCGAGGACCTCTTATTGCCTGTATGACGTCAGACGGCGTCGCGTGGGCTAGAGTGACGTACTTGTCGACGTGCAGAGACTAGGAAGAAGATTTCCGTTGAATGCTGGCGCCATGGGAGTATTCATTAGGTGAGGAATCCACAGGTAGCTTATGTATCCACCAGAAAAGTCGTTACCGAAGGTAAGTAACTCGTTCTTTGGGTTTGCTTTCCACGCACCCTACTCTTCCCCTGTGGCCCTGGCTCCTGCCTCGGAACACAGTTTAGTATGAGGAGCTGAGGTTCTTTTTATGGGGCTTGTTGTCTGAGCTATTAGGTGCCTGAGGGTGAAGCTTCAGACACAGTAGAAGTGACTAACAGAGGATATTGTAAAGTCTGTCAGTAAGTGTTTATTCACACCTCAAGTCTTCAAACAACAAAAACTTCTTAAAACACATCCCTTTAGTTACATACAATAAATAACAACTCATAAGAATTTTATCCATCCGTATTAAAACTCGCAGTCATTACTATGCACCCTCATGTTTGTCCCTTGACTGCCCTATGAAAACTAAAATATATAAAACATGGGTTAAAACCCTCATACACAGAAAGAAGCACTTTCAACTGCCTCTAAAAAGATTTTTCACAGCAATCATAAATCTTCCTATGGCGCATGCAGTACCCAAGAAACACATATCAGTTAAACACACTATAGCTTCTGCTTGATACCTAATACCATATTTGTTAAAAATTAGACATAGAATTATTCTCTGAAGGTGCAGAAATTTTAGATAATCCATTATAATTTGCAAAATGTTGCATTTAGTTCTAAGGCCACAAGTACAGCTGCTAATGGCATCCATCACATCATTTTTTTTCTCTTAAGTTCCCATACCAGGGATGAATCACCACTCTTATCCTTAACAATTGATGTCTAAGGCCCTCATTACGAGTCTGGTGGTCCTTGGATCACCAGACTTGTGATCGCGTCTTATCGCCGCCGGGCCAGTGGTAAAAACCGCCATATTACGACTTCAGCGGTTTGGCCAATGCCGAAACGCCGCCTGTACCGCCAGGGCGGTCAGACCGCCAGGCCAGAGGTTAGGACCTCCGGCCCAGCGGTAGCCATAATACCGCCATCGGTATTACGACTCGGCAGACCGCCAGCATTTTTGTGGCGGTCGCACTGCCACGAAAATGCTGTCGTCATACATCCGGCAACAGGAATCTCCATTCCTGTCACCGGCAGACATCCTCACCCACACGACCACTCACCCACATTCACTTACATTCACCCCCACACACATGCACCCAAACACGCACTCAGATACACCCATTCACTTGCACACATGAGCGCACCCATTCACGCGCACACCCTCACTCAGACACGCACACTCGTATGCACACACTCAAACTGACACATACTTGCATGCACGTACTTTGACACATACACTCTCATGCACGCACTCAAACTGACACCCCCTTCCTCCATCCACATTCACACAAACATACACTCACTCACACACATACACACAGCGCCTCCCTCGGCACACATACACTCACAAACGCACAGTCCCTTCTCCCTTAATTCGTACACACACGCAGACACAACATACATTCACACAACACCTCCCAACCACCCCCTTGCCCCCCCCCCCCCCCTCGAAGGATCAACTTACCTGCTTCAGCGAAGTGGCCATCCAGGAAGGGATGGGTCCCGTCACTTTCCACCGTCGGCACAGTTCCACCGTGCATAAAACCGATGCACCGTCTTATGGATCATAATACAGCAGGTGGAATCTTGTTGGCGTGGGTGTGGCAGTGCCGGCAGTGGAAACCACCTCCGTTACGACATCGGCCAGGCAGACGGTGTCGGATTTCCACCCACAATCAGGCGGAAATTGGCACGACACAGTAATATGGCGGTGTTCGGACCAGCGGTCTTTTGGTGCCCAAGGCTTCGGCGGTCTTTCAGAAAGACCTTGGAAGTCGTAATGAGCACCCAAGTCTTCAGTTGGGCAACAAGTCCAAGTAGGGGAACCATTCTCCATTTTTCCATGTCAGTCATAAATTGGACAGAGTTTTTGCCCACAAGGTATTGCCGATCGTCATCTCTAGACAGTTCTTTGCATATACCTTGAGTTCTAACTTGGAAACTTCCATATTTAGATCCACCGGAACCAGCGTCACCTTCATACTACCACAATTATCCTTCACTCCCTTCCTAACCCACGTAGCCCATACCTTTTTGCTTTTCACAATCTCATTCATGCCCCGCAGAGCAACATTTTTCCCTTCCCCACCCTCAACTGTATCCATAATCTAATTAGGGCTGCTTGTGCCAATATACCCCATGCCACCATACCTGTTTCCAATCTCACAGCCTGTATCATAGCAGTAGGAAAGTGCCATCTTTCTGGCATAGTTACCCCCACTTTTTGCCTAATGTCAGTGTGTTTGGACTGTAGTTCTCGGGGATCCTGCTAACCATGACCCCTCCCAGTGACTGTGCCCTCTCCCCTAAACTTAGTTGCTAGGAACTTCCTACCTTGGCATACTGGTGCCCCCATTTAAACCCCTAGTACATGGTGCCTAGGTACCCAGGGCATTGGTACACCAGGGGTCCCCCACGGGCTGCAGCATGCATTATGCCACCTGTGGGAGCCCTTGTTAACTGTGACTGCAAGCATGCCATTGCAGCATGCATAAAATGGTGCATGCACCCTTCCACTGCCAAACCTGACCATTGCACTTAGAGACTTGCATCCTGCCCTTGGGCTGAAGTGCCTACTAGAGGGATGACTTATAATGTCTGGACTCTGTAAGTGTCTGGAAGCCATCTTAAGGTATGTAGGGGACACTGATCAACACAAGTGGTCCAACTACATAATGGCTTCGCCAAACCTAGACATGTTTGGTATAAAACATGTTGGAATCATGCAACTACACAGATTCCAGTGTTAGTTGCATGATGCCATGTACTCTGGGGTTCCTTAGAGCAACCCCAATTCTGCCTGTGAAGCCTTACGTAGTCTAGCTGCCTGCTCAAGTTGATGCTGACCGCATACATTGTTCTGACCTCCTGCTAGTGAGCCAGGCTCAGGACAGAGAAGCAGAACAAAGGATTTCCTGAAAGGGAGAGGTGTGACCACCTGTCCTTGTTTAATAAGTGTTTAAGGGCTGGGGTGCGATGGGCTCTGAGTGCCATCAGACTGCTTTGAAGGGCACATTTGGTGCCCTCCTTGCATAATCCGGTTTGCACCAGTTCAGGAATTGCCAGTTCCCGCTCTAGTGTGAAACTACACAAAGGATATGGGAATGACCATCCCCCGTTCCAGCTTCTCCCCTAGGTGGCCACTTGATTCTGCCATCTTGGAAATAAGATGTGCAGAGGCCCCTGGGAGCATCTGACTGGTTAGGCCAAGTAGGTGACGTCCCTGACCCCTGACATCATTGCAGAGAGTGACCAACCTTCTTTTAGGGTTACTTTAGGTCTCCTCGGGTGGGTCCTCAGATTCATCAAGCAAGACTTTACAAGGAATCCTTTGCAAGACATTGTCTGCTCCTGGCCTCTGGAACCGCTGCTGGTGTTTGTTGGAACCGAACAAGTCTGCTTCTGGTGGGAAGGCTCCCACTGCACCATTGTTTTTCCGGACTCTACAACATCAAAAGCTGTACATCCTCCTGGGGTCACAAGGACCCTGCACCAGGAACCACAAAGGAATCTCCCTTTGAGGGAAGGAGTCACTCCCCTGTATCCAAAGACACCTCAAGACAACGTCGACCGGTTGGTGAAGTCTGCTGTCTATGGACATTTAAAGGTCCTGCTTCACAAGTGGTGAGTCTGTGGCCTCCTCTGGGTCCTGTCTGTGTTCTAACCAACTTAGGAGACTGTGGGCCACTGCTCCTGCCTCTGGAATGGAATCCCTCTGCACCATGACTGTTGCACTTGCCAAGGCTTGTTGATTCTTTCTCCTGAAGATCTTCAGGTACCGTAAAGCCTGCAATCCAAAGATCAGCTCTGTCCTGCAACTCCTGCGATGTGGGGCTTCTGTTTTGTTGTGCTTGTCAGGCCTCCTTGTGACTCCCTCAGGCTGTCGCCTAAGGGTCACATGTGGGGGCTTAATCTACTTCTGTTGGCCTTCCTGTGTGCTAAGGGCCAGCTCTGACCCCACCTCCTGAGTAGAGTCTCCTGGACCTTGCTGGTCCCCAAAACTTTGCAAACTCTTCTTCAGCTCCTGTTTGCATTTGCAAGTGCTTGTTGGTGACCCGAATGGTCTCTAACCCTCCTGCAATCCGGCGACTGTAGAGGGACAGCTTGTAGGTGACTCCTGGGATAGAATGCATCTCATGGACCCCGCAGCTGGGCTTCTTCCTCCGCCAACTTGCTGCAACATCACCTTCAGTGGGATGGGTATTGCCATCTGCTCCACCTGGACACCTCCAAGGGTTTGGGACTCTGTCCCCTTCCTTTTCAGGTCTTCCATGGCCAGAATCCGTCCCAGTGTTTCACCGGCCTGGTCCATGGGTAGTGACAGCAGCTGGACAATCTGAGGCATCCAGAGTCTTCAGAGAGGGCCCCTTCTTCCCTCAGCATCCAGGTCCCTAGTGTAGGTACTCCTGTCTTCTGGGCACCCTGGAGTGGTGCCACTCTCCTTCCATCCTCTTGCCTGCTGGTTTCCCCGGGGTCCACTGGGAAGGGTCCTGAATTCTACAAATTCCAACTACTACTCTCTGTGTTAGTCTAAGGGACAAGTGGATGGGTAACTATTTTACTTCTGGTTGCTAGGGTCACTTACTGTACTTACCTCTGGTCTTTCTAACTGCCCCCAGCCCCTAGCTAACTACCTCATTTATCTTGGCAGGAGTCACTGTATAACATTCCACTTTTTTAGTATATGGTTTGCCTACAGATGGTTATTCTTTGTATATATTGTGTGTAATATCGTCAAATGGAGATGCTGTAATAAAGAATCCTTTATTTTTGCAACACTTGCATGGTTCTTTCTTGTGATCGAGTTACTGTTTGACTACTGTGGCATTGCAAGTGTTTTATAATCCTCCTGGATGAGCTATAGGTGCTCGCCCCAGCTACCCCTAGAGAGCTTCTGCTATCTGGACATCTATTCACTATCACTAAGGGTTGCTTGGACTCAATATAGGGTGCCACACCATAGGTGTACACCATAAACTGAGCCAGCTTCCTACAGTAGCTGAAGCTGGAAGCGGCAACAAGCTTTTAAAACATTTCCCCTCCTCCTTATCCCTCTCATTTCTATCATCCACACTCTGCAACTCAGCACCATATAGAAATTGTAAGGATATCATGGAGGCATGGGCTTCTAACATTGGACTATGGGACATCTTACCATAGTCCCTATTAATATTAATATTGTAATGTAGTGGCTGTATGCTCTGCCAAAAATAAGCTTGTGGTGGAACAGCAAATGTATTTTGTCAGGTGCAGATTCTCACTGTTTACCTGCTATAAAGGGCAACGCACATTCTGCAGAGTTCTGTTGGTGCAAGAAAATCATTCCTGATTGACGAGGATGACTAAAGAGAACACAGCTCGAAGAACGCATAAATGATCAATGTCGGTCTAGGGTTTGTTTTCCTGATGTCTGCTGCTTAAGAGGTTCATACCTGGTACTCAGCCCCACGGAGCCTTAGCAGACGGTATTCACAGACATGCTTATCCTGCAGTGCAAGACTCACTTCTCGAAGGCGGGGGCGCATGCGTACATATATTTTTAGCTGCGTACGTGTCTGTTTTATTGCACTATACCAAGGCCAAACATTAGGTTTGTCAATTCTCGTTTTTCCCGCAGTGTTTTACTGTTTTTTTCAACTAACCCCCTCACCCCGAATCTTGTTTGTGACGTCGTGTGTTATTTATTAGATTACTGTTCCGACAAGTGTTTAATCTGACAATTGTGGGAAGCGTAGAATTAAACTTCTGACTAAACCTAATATTCGATTCCGTTCCAGTTTTCAAAATCAGTGCCAGGACTTGTATGTAAATTCCTTCCCTGTGAGTCAGTCTTTGTGCTGCATAGCAATTGAGAACAGAAAATGAAAACCATCTGGTTAACAAAAAAATATATATTTGCAACGTCTGGCGAACATGTATTCGTTTCTTTCACCCAACATTGTATAAGGTTGTCCTTTATTTTTATTATGTGTTTGTAAATTAGGACGTTAAAAGTTACCTAGTCCATGTTTTTCCACTGGCAGCTCCCAAGTAGTAAATAACTGACCAGAAGTAATCTGTTTTATTGGTGCCTGGGACGCTGACGTTATGGATGATTGTGCCATACAAGGTAAAGTTTTTTGTTATATTTGTTCAATCATCTGCTCTTTCCTAAAAAAAGAAAAGCCTAAATAAATGTGCATTCCGTACAAGCATAATATTCTTGTTTCTCGTCGGGGCCGAGCTGTTTTTGTCCCATCTTAAGCCTTGTCTTGTTAGGTTGATTATAGCAGCGTGCAAGCTTTTCCGACGTGTTGGTATGTACCTGGGATTTTAACAACATCCACCTCACGCCCATCACTATCACTCGTTCGTGGGCTTGTCCTTCAAAACTCCTTGGATGACATTGGTACATTTTGTACGTTTGTTCCTCCTTGAGTCGGTTTTGTTAGCGCCTTGGACATCACCCCTGTTACCCGGCTAATTGCACTTTTGCTGATACGTTTGCGATCAAACTTCTTTTTCCTTTTGTGTGTCTCCTTATCGCTGATGCTCATGGCGGACGTGGCGCTGTGAATCAGCTCGCTTATGTCAAACTGTCTTACTATTTATTTTCAAGTTATGTGGCAAGAAAAGTCAGGTTAGGAGTTTACAACCCTAATATCTCTAACTTGAGCAAATGTGAGACCCATTGCATTGCAAATGCTTGTTTTTCTCTGTGATTGTTTAACTATGTCCATGGGAAGTGTGGCCTTTGAAAACGAAAATGAAAATCTGTTGAGTAAATTAACTATAAGTAATTCACTAAGGCCTCTAATTCATTTTCACGTCTGAGATTGGTCATGGTTGAACAGCCTGTAAGAAAG